>NC_140180.1:92743984-92831484 GCF_963971535.1 Notolepis coatsorum
GAGAGGGACAGGCTTTTGTTTCACAGTGAAGGGGTGGGAAATGGTTTTGATGCAGATGTTTTTATTAAAGCCTCAATGCTGGATTTATTTGATTGTTTTTACTACAATAAAATGTGGAGTTTATTCACGTTATTAAACATTTGGGTTTGTGGATGGAAGATAAGCTGTATGCAACTTTCTTTACCCATTTGAAATCTGAATATAATTGTGTGTGTTTGTGTGTGTATGTGTGTGTTTATAAATGTGAACAAGGCTTATACACAAAATACAGCAAATGCAATTGAATCATATTTACCTGTTAGTCTAGTGTTAGTCCTTGTGCCAACAGGACTCACTGGGAAGGAAAACAAACCATTTGTTTGCGTTTGGATCACTGATTGGGCCTTTAGGGGCTGTGATATATGAGAACTATTATGAGTCGATGTAGATTGTTTTCGCGTTACATACTTCTCGTCTTTATTGCCAGGGTTACTTTTAAAATGCAATCCATAACAGAGGACTGCTTATCTGCGTAAAATGGTGCACCAGGCCTAATGCAATTATTGGATTACACTAATCCAGTAAAGTAATAAATTCACTTTCAATTACTTTTGGACCCCTCTCCATGCAAAATGTGCTGTGTAGAATATGATGCCGAGGAGAAAATTAATGGATGAGATAATATCTAATACATATAGAGAGAGAGAGGAAGAGAGCATCTTTAAAAACACATCACGACTGCATGTGTTCGAACATCGGGTGTGTTAGCGAGGCTATTGTCACTCACCAACACACACACAGACAGCTGTGAGAGATGCCGGTGTCCATGCCGATAATTAATCACAGATCTACTTCAGTGACTGACTGATAAATTGGTTGATCCAGTATAAATCAAATAATACTCTGGGTGATCGAACAGTGACAACACAGTGCACGCTCTCTCTCTCTCTTTCTCCTCTCTCTCCCTCTCCCTGTCCCTCTTTTTACTCTCTCTCTTACACTGTCTCTCCCTCTCCCCCTCGTTCTCTTTTTCTCTCACTCTTACACTGTCTCTCTCTCCCCCTCTCCCCTTTGTCTCGCAACTCTCAGTCTCTCTTTCTCTCTCTATATATATCCCTCTCTCTCTCTCTCTCTCTCTCTCTCACACACACACATTCTGTTTCTGTCTTTCTCTCTGTCTGTCCATCCGTCTGTCCATGTGTTGTTGTCTCTTCCATGCTCCACTGTCCAGCTGGGCGTTTGAACACCATGCAGTGAACTGCGTACTCCTCTCTCTCATGTGTTTCCTCCCCTCCATGCAGTATCTCCTCTTAACACCAACCACGCTCGTCGTTATGTAACCACCGTTATCCTCCGACTGCTGACGATATCAACACGGCAGCCACCACTCCACGCTCAAACTTCAGAAACAGAACCCAAAGAGAACTGAGTCCAGAAGGAAAACCAACAGCAGCACAGTCTTAATCCTGCAGCCTCCCTACAGCAGTCCAGAGCGTAGCCGCGTGGGGTATGTACTGCTGCTTTGGACAGGCGCGCGTTGTCTTCACGGCGAGCTGGCGCGGTGAAACGTCAAACACCTGCATCTCATTTGGTTTAGCTGAACACACGTGCCGGTCAGGGGCGGATTTAGGATTGTAGGAGATCCGGGGCTTAGCCCAGATAGGTGCCCGCGATAGCGGGCACGGATTTTTTTTACTTCGACACCACAATTTTTTACTTATACCACCACCTTGAAAGTGCTAATATGCGTCTTTGTTTACGGTTTGATTATCACTGATACAAAGTCAAATAGTGCAGTGCAATAAAATAGTTAGTAAAATAGAATAAAATAATGCAATAGTGCATTGCAATAAAATAGTTATCATCGTATTTTTTCGGGAGGCCGGTAAGGAGTGCATTACAGTAGTCGAGTTGGCTTGAGATAAAGGCATGGATCTGGTTTTCAGCGTCCTTTTGATTTATAAATGGCCGTACTTTAGCTATGTTTCTAAGGTGGAAGAATTACGTTTTTGTCAACTTGTTGATTGTGATTTAAAGCTTAGGTCTGAGTCTACCATGACACCAAGACTTAACTCACTCAAATACAGTTAGCAGCTGGATAGACCACAGATGGAAATGAACTTCTGCTAAATCTGGTGCAAACATATTTTCATGTAACAATGATGAATTGTAAAAAAAAAAAAAAAAAAAAAAAAGCAAACAAAAAATTATTTATCATTTCTTTTTATTTTATTTTTTTAAAATAGATTCGGGGCTTTTCAGAAAACATTCGGGGCTTGACCCCAAGTAGCCACCCCCTAGCCCCGCCCCTGGTGCCGGTATTGTACCAACGCAGCGCAACGTTTTTTGATTGGATGTAGTGGTTTGATGAAAGCTGTTCCTGATTCCGGACATGATTGATAGAGATTGCCTGATTGACTGGATACATGATTTGAACGTGAAGATGAAAACTTTTAATGTTTGATCTTCATTAAGATTTGATTCAAAGGGGCGCTCAAGTAGCACACCACGTACTGCGCTGCGTTGCAACATGGCGACCCGGTGACCTTTGCCGAATGTCTTCCCCCCGTCTATCTCCAGTTCTTCCTCTCTCTCTCTCTACCGGACTGCCCGGTAGTAAAAAACCAATAAAAATCTACCAAAAACATAATACAAAAAAAATAAGATTTTATTCAAGGTTCTCTTGTTTATATAGCCTGCACCGTTATATATATATACAGTATATATATATATATATATATATATATATATATATATATATATATATATATATATATATATATATATATATATATATATATATATATATATATATATATATACTGTATATATATATATATACACTATATATATATATGTAGGCTATTGTCTTAAGTTAAGCTACAGGTATGAGATTTTCTTTTCAATTCTATGAATTTATTCATTAACTTTTTTTAATTTGACGAAAGCTATTCTTGCTGTACAGAGCCTATTTGTGTTCTTAGTTATGCTTGAGGATACATCTGTAATAAGGGATGATCAGACATGTTTATTCCCCCTTTTTGGTGTTATTGATTTCAGAAAAAATATACAGTAGTATATTTGATGAAATGTGTTCTTGGCTAGACACATTTTGACTGATCTGTGTTCCATAGACATGCACTGAGATGTGTTCCATAGACATGCACTGAGATGTGTTCCATAGACATGCACTGAGATGTGTTCCATAAACATGCACTGTTCTGTGCTCCATAGACATGCACTGAGCTGTGTTCCATAGACATGCACTGAGATGTGTTCCATAGACATGCACTGTTCTGTGCTCCATAGACATGCACTGAGCTGTGTTCCATAGACATGCACTGAGCTGTGTTCCATAGACATGCACTGAGCTGTGTTCCATAGACATGCACTGAGCTGTGCTCCATAGACATGCACTGCGCTGTGTTCCATAGACATGCACTGAGCTGTGTTCCATAGACATGCACTGAGCTGTGTTCCATAGACGTGCACTGAGCTGTGTTCCATAGACATGCACTGAGATGTGGTCCATAGACATGCACTGATCGGTGTTCCATAGACATGTACTGTTCTGTGTTCCATAGACATGCACTGAGCTGTGTTCCATAGACATGCACTGAGCTGTGTTCCATAGACATGCACTGAAATGTGTTCCATAGACATGCACTGAGCTGTGTTCCATAGACATGCACTGAGCTGTGTTCCATAGACATGCACTGAGCTGTGTTCCATAGACATGCACTGAGCTGTGTTCCATAGACATGCACTGAGCTGTGTTCCATAGACATGCACTGAGATGTGTTCCTTAGACATGCACTGAAATGTGTTCCATAGACATGCACTGAAATGTGTTCCATAGACATGCACCTTTTCATTGTTGATACTAAGTACTTAAGTTATTGTATCATTTGATCGTAAGTCAATATTTTTTTCTCTCACTCACACACACACACACACACACACACACACACACACACACACACACACACACACACACACACACACACACACACACACACACACACACACACACACACAGATATGCACACACACACACACACACACTGCATACATGCTCCCACAAACACATTATATCCTTCTCCCTCTTATCTCTCTCTCTCACTCACATTTACATGCACAGACACACAATCACACAAACACAGTATGCAAGTAGTGTCACACACTAATCCTTTGTATCCCAAACACTGTGATTCACACACACACACACACACACACACACACACACACACACACACACACACACACACACACACACACACACACACACACACACACACACACACACACACACACACACACACACACACACACACACACACACACACACACACACACACACAGGCCCTGTGGCAGTGTTTAGTGGTGTATACTCTTAGTCAGTGTCTGGCCCAAACTCATTACTCAGATCCACTAGTTAAATAAGCCTTCCTTTCCTCTCCTTCCTTCTCTTCTCTCCTCTCTTCTCGCCTCTTCCTCTCTTCCACAGGCAAATTATACAGTAGCATGCCTGTAAACACACACACACACACGCACGCACGCACGCACGCACGCACGCACGCACGCACGCACGCACGCACGCACGCACGCACGCACGCACACACACACACACACACACACACACACACACACACACACACACACACACACACACACACACACACACACACACACACACACACACACACACACACACACACACACACACACACACACACACACACACACACACACACACACACACACACTCACACACCTCCCCTAAAGCAGTGCTCTATTTCCTCTTTTTTTCCTCATCTCTTCTTTTCATTTTCTACACATGGAAACACATACAATTATTCACTTAACTTCTTAACTCTTTTCCTCCCTCTATTTATCATCCTCTCTCTCTTTCTCTCTCCCTCTCTGGAGGCCGTTTTTTGGTGTGGACATCATACACAGCGCTGGATCGTACCATGTAGTGGGGGGACATGAAGGATTGTACCATGTAGTGGGGGGACATGATGGATCGTACCATGTAGTGGGGGGACATGAAGGATTGTACCATGTAGTGGGGGGACATGATGGATCGTACCATGTAGTGGGGGGACATGAAGGATTGTACCATGTAGTGGGGGGACATGATGGATCGTACCATGTAGTGGGGGGACATGATGGATCGTACCATGTAGTGGGGGGACATGATGGATTGTACCATGTAGTGGGGGGACATGAAGGATTGTACCATGTAGTGGGGGGACATGATGGGTCGTACCATGTAGTGGGGGGACATGATGGATCGTACCATGTAGTGGGGGGACATGATGGATCGTACCATGTAGTGGGAGGACATGATGGATCGTACCATGTAGTGGGGGGACATGATGGATCGTACCATGTAGTGGGAGGACATGATGGATCGTACCATGTAGTGGGGGGACATGAAGGATTGTACCATGTAGTGGGGGGACATGATGGGTCGTACCATGTAGTGGGGGGACATGATGGATCGTACCATGTAGTGGGGGGACATGATGGATCGTACCATGTAGTGGGAGGACATGATGGATTGTACCATGTAGTGGGGGGACATGATGGATCGTACCATGTAGTGGGGGGACATGAAGGATTGTACCATGTAGTGGGGGGACATGATGAAACCGACAACGTTAAATAAGATTGCATGGGATCTCTGGGTGGCTGGCTCAATATCATGCTTGATTTCATCGAGTACTGTATATCAAGAATTGCTTGAGCTGGCAACCTGTGTCTCCAGATGATTTCGGTCTCACTTATATCAAAAAGTGATATTCTCATTAGAAATATTCTTTCCCGAGCCCGCCTGGCATTACGATGCCTTCACCTGGCAACAATTACTGCTGCCATGATCACCTGAGACACTGGCAATGACACCGCTTTATAAATGCGCTTAGTTACCACAAAATCTCTCAAGACGTGAATCGCATCGCTTTAACTGCGCGTGGCAATTAGCGCCGACCTTTATGTTTTTGGATGAGGCTCATTTGCATAGAAAGGGGCACATGTTCCGCCCATATTACCTCATTTAAATACCCGCAAATACCACCGACGCACCTAGACGCAATGCTGAGGGCAACGCAATTACCACCGTATAATTTCACCCTTTGCGCTTGCTTTGTGAATAGCAAACTGTGTTTCAGAGTTATTTGCGCCGGCATAGCGTCAGAAAAAGCCGTGCAATCCCTTTGTGAATTCGCCCCTGTGTGTCTGGAGAGAAAGGAGAGAAAAAAGCCATGCGATTCACTGTTTTTCCTCAATATCTCTGAGTTACAAAATACCACTTGGTTCTCCGTAACTGGACGGGTCTCCCCTACATTTTGACACAGAGACTGACATTCTATGACCCTCGGCAGCGGGGAAAAAGCAGTACCGCCCGGTTCCGGTCCAGTTGAGCACTTCCCCCGCGTTTCATCATTAAATTTAATATGGTAAAATTTGGGGGTCTCTTTCTCTAATGTTACTGCAGCAGGTCTCCCTTCTAAGGTACATTTTGAATAGATAAAATTGTGTGATTAATATGTGATTAATTACAATTAACTATGGATGATCATGCGATTAATCGTGATTAAATATTTTAATTGACTGACAGCCCTAATATACATTGTGGCAACCGGCAGATAAACAGGAGAGGAGAGGTGATAGAGAGAACAGATACAGTATGTGCGTTTCCCACTGCGTATGTCTGTGCCCATATTAGGAACCGGCTTGTACAGCAATCAGGCCGATGCCCATATATGGAGTTCCTCCACAATCGACCTAACAACACCTGTGTCTAATTCACAGAGCACGGCTGTGGCTCGTTACCGCACTGATTGGAGAGGGAGAAAAAGGGCAAAAATACACAGAGAGAGGTGGATAACCTTGATCGTAAAATCCATGGTGGACGTGACGTGAGTAGAGAGAACATTAACTGAGAACCCACTTTGTGTGTGACCCCTGCCTGTCTGAGAACCCCCTCTGTGTTTGACCCCTGCCTGTCTGAGAACCCCCTCTGTGTGTGACCCCTGCCTGTCTGACTACCCTCCGCCACGCCCGTCCCTGGACTGTCCCAAGAACCCGTCTCCATGTACCGAACCCCACTGCGGGACCTCGACCGTTCTACTGGATTGTGGCCAGGAGATTACTGTGTGCATTAACCCCTTCCTTCCCACAAACCGCAATAAAAAGTTTGATTTTTATTTCTCTGGTTGTGGACCTTGCATTTATGATTTCAGTCGAGTGAACCCTCAAGTGTGTCACAATATACAATATACCATCTGTTTGGGCTTCCATCCCCTCCGTAAGAGATGAAACATCGCCTCTCTCCATGGCAGCCACTGCTCACAGCGTCGTCAATATTCTGTGCTCAACATTTTGACTAAATAATACAATTGGGACACATTATAACAATGTCTTGCCATATGCCAAGGTGTGAATAATATGGTATATCACATAGTAAAGGGTAAGTTCAAAATGTAGGAACCCTAGCCTTATTTTCTACTTTGCAATGATGTTTTTTATTCCTTTCTGAGCAAAATCCATGTTGTTTTGGACTTTCTACTGGACATACAGCTCTGGCTAGTTAACCACAAACAAATGCAAAGTCAATGGGGCCACATCCAATAAATCAATGCTGAAATCTACTTTGGTTGTCCTGAGGCAGGCTGGGGCAGAGTCACACTGGCCATCAGGAGTGCTGGGATGAATCCCTGTGGTCCGGTCTCCCTGTGGTCTGGTTGAGCAGCGCATTATACGAGAACAAGAGCGAGAGTGAAGCGTCATCGGCCCACGTTGATTCTGCACCTGTTACCACTGAGCTCTATACAGATCAGACACCGACTCCCTCTCTTCTATACAAACTCCCAATTGATCTCGGGGTGCGCGCTCTGCACCTGTGCCCACTCATTGTTTCGGCAAGAATGTATTATAAAAACGCAAGTACGAATAATTAGGCTTCATTCAAACATGAGTTGCCATGGAGGAGACTGTGGAGACATGTGGTAGTCTACACACCCTCCCCAGAGTGACTAGGACAATCTACACCCTCCCCAGGGTGACTATAGGGCAATCTACACCCTCCCCAGGGTGACTATAGGGCAATCTACACCCTCCCCAGAGTGACTATAGGGCAATCTACACCCTCCCCAGAGTGACTATAGGGCAATCTACACCCTCCCCAGAGTGACTATAGGGCAATCTACACCCTCCCCAGAGTGACTATAGGGCAATCTACACCCTCCCCAGAGTGACTATAGGGCAATATACACCCTCCCCAGAGTGACTATAGGGCAATATACACCCTCCCCAGAGTGACTATAGGACAATCTACACCCTCCCCAGAGTGACTATAGGGCAATCTACACCCTCCCCAGAGTGACTATAGGGCAATCTACACCCTCCCCAGAGTGACTATAGGGCAATCTACACCCTCCCCAGAGTGACTAGGACAATATACACCCTCCCCAGAGTGACTATAGGGCAATCTACACCCTCCCCAGAGTGACTATAGGGCAATCTACACCCTCCCCAGAGTGACTAGGACAATCTACACCCTCCCCAGAGTGACTAGGACAATCTACACCCTCCCCAGAGTGACTATAGGGCAATTTAAGACCGCAAAATAATTGGATAAAAGTCAAACAGAACCGAAAAAAAGTGTTGTGTTACAGTAGTGTCATAAATTCTCCTGGTATCCATTAACTGACTAATATACTTTCATAGAGTAAACCTGAAGTTCTCTCTATGTGTGTGTGTGTGCCTCCCCTCTCTCTGTATCTCCCTCCTGTTCTCATACCTGCGGAGAGAATCTAAAACTGCAGTTATGTTGTTCAGGCTCTGTAACCTACTACATTATTCAATTTTTATGGTTATGGACTTTAGGCTACTACAGTTGTTTGTTTAATTGGAAACCATTGATGACACTAATTATCAGTGTTGGGCAAGTTACTTTAAAAAAGTAACTAGTTACAGTTACTAGTTACTTCTTCCAAAAAGTAAATACATTTCTTACTCAGTTACAAATTATAAAAGTAACTAGTTACTTCAGAGAGTAACTATTGCGTTACTTTCAAGTAAATTCTTAACATAAACAACGTACACAAATCTAAACTATTTTAATGTTGCTGTGCACATTTAATACTTACGGTTACGAAGGTAATGTTGGTAATAGATGCTTTTTCATAGCTTGTAAATCATCTATTAGTATTCTGGTGTTGGTTTGGTTGAGAGGTGTTCTGTTCAAAGTTGTCCAAGTTTTGCCATTTAGTTTAGCCAGCTTTGCCATTTAGGCTGCGGTTACATTAGGGCCAGAACGATTAGTTTCAGTTTCGTTTTTCAGAACGCTACATAATGGCAGGCAAGTTAGACATCGTTTTACCTCCTGAGCACCGAGTGATGTATATACATGTAGGACAATGCCAAAGCATTAGGTGGCGATGTAGTTCAAACATGAAGGCCATTTTCAACCAATCAGAAAGGTTGAACGTGCCACTACACTTCCTGCTAAAAAACAACAGTCCACCATCTTTAAATACCTTGCGTGAGCCATTTAGCCAATGTAGCATTTATTTTTCAGCAAGAAAACAAAGTGCAATAAAAGTGCAATAAACAAAAACTGATACATTCACTGTGTTCTGCCTCTCATTTGTTGATGAAACAAAACCAACATCAACACAATTTACCACCAAGAGCGGATAGTTTAGTCTCACAAAAAGATCTCTGATGTTGTTAGCTACATGCTAATGTGAATGGCATTCTCCATGTATATAGTTAGCATCGAGGCTATTAAACGTTAACGCTAGTATAAATGGATGAAAACTTTATTTAACAGATCGCAGAATGGGTACAATACGGCTCAATACACACAATTGTTAAGGCAGGGTATGCAGATTTTTTTTTCTTTTATCCACTTTTTCTCCCATTTTCTATTTTTCTCCCATCCTAATTTTCGTATCGTCCAATTCTACCCTCCCATGTCTCGAACGCTGTTTGGCCATGCCTCCCACGCGCCGGCTGCAATGTGGACTAAGTCATACATAGCACGAGTCCCCTCCGATACTCGAGGTAACAGCAGTCGCATCTTTCCACCTGCGCGGCTCGATCTTTCAGCGTCAGGGTTCTGGGCTTTGGAGGGGCCACGCCCCTGTCGCTTCCTGATTCTACTGCGCAGGCGCACCAACCGACCTGTAGGAGTCGCTGTCCACAACGCCCGATCCCCACCCATCAGTTTTCCCTCCCCCTAATACTGCCAATGTGTATTAGTGCGGACGACCAGCTAAACTGAAAGCAATGTGGAGCGCTGGGCTCGAACAGGGAGATGATCTGTTGCCTTGCCCACTGCACCACGTAGCCGCCCGGGTATGCAGACTGTTGTAGTTTGGACTGGGCTCCTTATAACAATAACTTGACAACACGTTGGTAGCCGCAGCTACTTGGGACAGCTCTGCTGTAAACACTGGAAATAACCGTGCATGTTACACATGAATAAGCAATCTGAGGAGGACACAGCTGATATCCTGTATAGCCTCCCCATATGGCCGGTTGGTGTCGGGAGACAGCAAATTATATTAATTATAGCGCGATATTGCAAGTGATTCCCAGAAATAGTTCTGATGTTTGGACTAATGGACGGAGTCGAGGTCCAGCCAGGGGAGAATTTGGCGTCGGTCTCTACTGCGCATGGGCATTGGGCAGAGCGGCTCCGTATCTGATCTGCGCAAATTATATGGCACTGTTGTCGGCGACTTTTCAAAACGAAAACACCCTTTCAGCGCTGCCGCTAGAAAAACATGTTTTCCTGCCAAAATGGCGTTTCCTTTTAACTTGGACATGCAAACGTAATCATTCGAAAATACAACATTTCTGTTTTTCCCCAGTGTAACCATGGCCTTAATTTCCAGATGAAAAGTGACACTATGCTGGTTGTTCTCACACGTCTTCTGCCATTAGTGCCATCAGTGCTGCAGTGTGGAGTCTATTTTTTTTTCCTATTACCTAATGTGTTCATGTCAATTGAGACATTTCTTTAGCTGATCTGCATTGGCAATCTGAAAAACCACAACACGACAGCACATTATCGCCGCAAGGAATGACAGATTCAAGTTCAAGTTCATTATTTGTCAAATACACAACAATGCAGGAGCATTGCAGGTCATTCAATTATTGTGTTTCGAGCTCAGACTCAACTCAGTGCACAATTAAGAAACATCAATGAATACAAGAATGATAACAAGGTAGTAGCAGTAACATCAAATACAATATAAAAGAGGTAAAATAGTCAATTATTTAGTTACTTGCTTGTAGTGTATGTGCATGATACGGTGCAGTGCAGGGTGTGTGTATGTGTGTGTGTCCAATAACAATAAGTAGTAGGCCTAGTAGTACTCAAATAAATAGTAATAAAATAAAATATAAAAATGAGGTAAGATTAAAATAGTACATTTCTACAGAAAGTGTCTTGCGTAAAAGTGGTGCAGGGTGCATATCTTGTGTGTGTGTGTGTGTGTTCAAGTGTTTTTTTAAGAGGTGTGCGTTTTCAACAGTTTTTTAGGGCTATCTCCTGTTCTTGTCCTTGTTCAGGAGTCATGTGGCTTGTGGGGAAAAGCTGTCCCTGAACCTGCTGGTTCTTGTGCGGATGCTCCGGTACCGTTTGCCAGACGGTAGCAGAGTGAAAAGAGAGTGACCATTCCATGCCTCTGGATTGAGAGTGACCATTCCTGTGGACAATGGTCTGACATGCACCGTGGACGAGCTTTTGACGTTCTACTGGGGGTGTGCAACATGGCCCATCCGCCACGACTCAGCTCTGTGTTCACCTTCCTCACATAAATCAATGACGTGACCATCTCGACCGACAGGAGAGCCATGGTACTAGAACTTATCTCAGAGCTTCAGGCTTCACGGTAAATCACAAGAGGATGTACACACTGCATACAATATCCACACAAGTCATTTGGCATCTAAATGAAATACATGCCTGATCAGATAAACAGGACTTGACTATTATCTGCAGGCAAGAGGGTTGCCCGAGGACATGCCATAACATTAATTGATTTTCCAAATGCCTCCATAGAGACCACCGGTCCACAACAACATGTGATTACATGTCAACATATTTATGATGGATGGGTAATTGTGACATTCCCTGACTTCTTACAATATGTACTGTAATAATAATAATAATAATAATAATAATAATAATAATAATAATAATAATAATAATAATAATAATAATAATAATAATAATAATAATAATAATAATAATAATAATAATAATAATAATAATAATAATAATAATAATAATAATAATAATAATAATAATAATAATAATAATAATAATAATAATAATAATAATAATAATAATAATAATAATAATAATAATAATAATAATAATAATAATAATAATAATAATAATAATAATAATAATAATAATAATAATAATAATAATAATAATAATAATAATAATAATAATAATAATAATAATAATAATAAAATAATAAAATAATAATAATAATAATAATAATAATAATAATAATAATAATAATAATAATAATAATAATAATAATAATAATAATAATAATAATAATAATAATAATAATAATAATAATAATAATAATAATAATAATAATAATAATAATAATAATAATAATAATAATAGATTGGATTTAGAGAGAGAAGCACCTTTCTCAGACTCAAGGACACTTTACAAAAAAATATAAAAGAAAGGGTATGAATATACAGTATATGAGTATATATATAGTAACGGGAAAATAAAACAAATATAAATTCAAAAGGAAGCAATTGGGTGTAGTCCATTTGGAAGAAACAGTAACAAAAAATAAACAAAAACAGCGGGATCAGTAGCTTAAAATAAAAGAGTCAGGGGATGAAGGGGGTGGGCTACTTGGGAGCAGCGCCGTATTGCGCAGAGGCAAGTGTGAACAGGTGTGTTTTTAGGTGAGTTTTGAAGAGGTTGATGGTGTCAGAGCCTCGGATGGAGGAAGGGAGGGAGTTCCACAAATAAGCATGTGCTTGCAAGGTCATAACACAATACATTAAGGGTGCATCATAATTCATTATGAGTGCCTTTATAATGTATAGCTTTTATTCATAGAAAATGTTACTGTAAGGCTATTTGTACCATTTTCCCTGAAGACTGACTTACACAGTTTTTGTACCTTAATTGGAATGGGCTGTGCGGTGAAGCTGCAGTTACATTACATTTACATTTTGTCATTTAGCTGACGCTTTTATCCAAAGCGACTTACAAGTTCTGTACGACAAGTCATCAGGAAGGACACAACTCTATCAGCTGAGTAACAATGTTCATCAACGTGTTGAGTGCTACAGTGTAGGTTAGTATATTAGGTGCATGACAGTAAGGTTAGTTAGGGTTAGAATACATTTTTATTTATTTTTTCATTACAGATAATGGTTGAAGAAGTGCGTCTTTAGTCGACGGCGAAAGATTGGACGGGTTTCGGCTGTCCTAACTGGGGTGGGCAGTTCGTTCCACCATTGTGGGGCAAGGACTGAGAATAGGCGGCTTCTCCTTGATGACCCTCCCGGAGCTTGGATAGGAGTGGGTCTGAGGCGGCCAGAAGATGCAGAGCGTAGGGGTCTTGAGGGTGTGTAGCTAGAGATCATTGACCGGAGGTAGGCGGGAGCGGTTCCCTTTGCCGCACGGTATGCCAGGTCGAGGGCCTTGAAGCGGATTCGTGCAGCAATGGGGAGCCAGTGCAGGTCCCTAAGAAGTGGGGTGACATGGGCCGACTTTGGTAGGTTTGAGATCAGGCGGGCCGCTGCGTTCTGAATGAGCTGAAGATGCTTTATACTGTAGTTGGGGACATATTTTAGTCCTTATCAACTAGTTCATATACTTTGTCTACTATATACTATACTATATATTTGAGGTGCCCTAAACATGTCTGAAAAAAACCCTGAGAAATATCATGCATTCTAACAGAATCTATAACCTTCTGTTACACTCCTGTTTTCAGAGAGCTTACTTTGATCTGTAACGTTATGCAGCTACATTGAGCCACTGTGTCTGTCCGTCTACATCGATTTTTAATACATTTTCAATGATGAGTATCCATTTTTTAGACAGAGTTGACGTTAGGTTCTGCTGTAATTTAAAAATAAACCCACAGTAATACCTTCTGATCTTTACTTTACTCTATGTGTTTATTTGGACGGGACAATGCAAAATGAATGAACACAGTGAACATGAAGCAGATACAGTCACCTGCAACATGGCAAGAGAGTGTAAAAATTGCCGGATTTAGCACAAGGCTATATTTCCATCCGTTGTTCCCAAACATCAAGACAGGATATCGAGGGCTTGGCGCAAATGGGGCGTAAGTGACACCCCGGGTTAACCTTTTCAATAAAAACACAGTTACTGTAGCTGACTCAGTGGAGTGATGAGCATGGAAGCCAAATTGTACTGGGCGGAGTGGGGTGTGACCTTTGTCCAGAGGTTTAATCATACGTTTCAACATCCACATTTCAGCAACCTTAGATATGGTGGGTAGGATATTGAACGGCCTGTAGTTGGCTACCGATACCCTGCTACCAGATTAAAAACATTTTGTCACCCTGGCCACCTTCCAGGATGATGGCACCTCCTTTGAGCTGATCGATTGATTCACTAATATGGTGAAATTATTTTACTAGAGCGTCGGAGTGCGTTTTTATTAAATTCTGTGTCCAGGCCATGAGTGTCTTTGGCCTTAGAGCGTTTCAGCGCCGCAAGGATTTTTCTTACCTCTTACCCCCAATATTAGGTTGGAGTACATGTATTTCTCTCCAAGATATGATATTGATGCATTTAAGAATGTCTGGGGACTGGGGAATGCAATACTGTGGGGGAGGAGGGGACGACTGTATGCAACTGATTGTTAAGGTCGTGTTCACACCTACCCTGTTTGGTCCGTTTGAAGTGAAACATGGTCCCTTTAACCTGTTAAGCTGTAGCCCTATTTTCAGAAATTTCACCTAAAGGTACATGCCTAAGTAAATGGAAGATTGCTCCACTTCTGCAAGGTCAATTGGCATGTTCTTGGTATCTAGGAACATCTAGGGACCTGGGGGGTATGTATTTCCAGTGTCAGAAATGTTGTGTCTGTTACTAGGCTTGAGTAAATTGTAATGAAGAAAAGGAGAATATAAATTATGATTTATTTTTGCATCTTTGACGGTGAATAACACCATGTTAAATCTGCGGGGTAAGAGATTTCGCTCACTGAGCTCATTCACCACCTTATTGAGATCAAGTGTAAAAAAAATCTAAGCAAATTAATAAAGGGAAGATGATTAAACAGAAGGATTTGTAGATACAGTCATAAATGATGATCAATTTGAATTATGAATTCATATTTGACCTTGAACTTGACCCTGATCTTATTATGGCCAAATCATACATCTATGGATAGGGAAAAGGCTCCTCTTTCCAATGGCAGGGTTGAATCTGGATTTAGTCATTTCCTTGCGGTTTTACGATAAAATAGATATAATTCGCATTTTTTTCGATAAATTCGTATTTCCGATAAATCGGTAAAATTAAAATATACACTTTGACTACTGTTTTGATAGGGTTATGGTCTTTACTCTTGGCTACAAAAAATAAAAATAAAAATAACATTAACCTCTTAACATGTGGGCCCTCATGAGGACGATTCGCGATGCCACTTTGCCAACCTCTAGTGGCTCGGGTGTGCATTTCTTTTAATACAATACAAGACAATAATAAAATGTGTTGCCTGTCGATTGCCCTTTCAGGTGACAAAATCCGTTCAGCGGTTCTCGAGTTACATGCCGATATGTGAGGCGTGCCCCAAAGTACACATTACCACCCCCGACTCCCAGGGCTCTAGCTCCGTCAATCATTTGGCGATCTCGAAAATATTTGCACAGGGTTGTAGCCAATGAGTGTGGCTTTCCAATGATACCCCATGATATGATAATTGGGGATCTAATACAGTCTCTATTGATCGATTTATGATACAACTTTACAGCTTAACAGGTTTTAAATCAATAGTCCGTTTCGTTTGGAGAGTTGTGAACACAAACTATTGTGAGGACAAAACAACCGAACCATGGTCCTCTTGAAAAGTTGGGACTCGGTCCCTTTCAAAGTGTAGCATGGTGCGGTTTGCTGTTGAACACAATCAAACTTTATTTAGTACCTAATCTAGGAAGCAAAGTAGCCTACAGTGCATTGTGGGATGAAGACGTCTCCTCTGAATGATGTGTAGCAACACTAGATCGATCCCACGTCTTGCTTCCTCATACTCTGCCTCTACTGCTCGTATTTGGCAGGCACACCATAACAAAACAATGACAGCCATGATGGCAATCGCAAAACGGCGGTGTGGCTCCATTGTTGCTGTCATTCACTACAAGGATTCAGGCAGGATTTTCCCGAAAATGATCTGTCCAATAGATGAACGACTTGGCGACTGCATGTCCTTTGTTTACAAATTATGTTTGCTCAAAAAAAGGCAGTATATGTGAACGCAAACCAAAATCAAACAATAATCATTCTCACATTTTGTCCATCAGAAAGTCCGGACTATCCGTGGACTTTCAGATGTGAACATGGCCTAATTGTGCTTAAGCAGACTGCTGATATTGGGGGTTTATGTGTGCGCGTGTGTGCATGCGTGTGTGTGTGTGTGTGTGCATCAGTGCATGCGTGTGAGTGAAGGTTGGTTTAATGAAGATGTCAAGAGGGGTTTATCTCTACTGGGCCTTTTAGTTGAGATTTTAATAAAGAACATCAAAAGTCAAGCCTCTCCCTCTCTCTCTTTCAATCTTGTTTCATCTCTCTCTCCCTCTGTCTCTCCCCTATTATTTCTTTCTCTCCCCCGCTCTCAGTCATTTCAGAGCCTGGCAGTAAGGGAGTAAATTACCCGTCGCCTGGCACACAGAACACCGAGATAAGCAGGTCAGGGCTGTTTACTGAACTGTGTGTGTGTTTATTAGCGGCGTGCTGGAGGAGCTGATACCCTCAGCAGAGTTGGGGGTAATGTGTTACAAAGCAACGCGTTCAGGGTGTGTTGGCTTTTGCTCCGACAGCGCGGCACCTCGCCGCGGGGTGGTTTGGTGTGGTGGCCGCGTCACTACATGGCCCATTTGTGGGACGTCATGCGGTGAGCTTTAAACATGAAGCCCCCCCAATCCAGAAGGTGGTGGTAGATGCACCTAAAATGTGTTTGCCAAACAGAAGAAAAGAAGAAGGAAGCTTCTAGCATTGACTGGCGCCATGTTTTGAGATTGTTTATTATACATTTTCATGTGTGCTCTTGTCGATGTTCTATCTCGTAAAAAACATGCAATCTGCTGATACCACTGCTGTCAGCAGTCAGCTAATCACAGATTCACAGGTTGACAGGACAGAGCTCCCTCCCCTGCTTTAACACTTTGAGTGCCAACGACGAGATTTCTCGTTAGTTCATGCCAACCGTTGAGTGCCAGAGAGACGAGAGATCTCGTTTTTGATCGTTTTTTTTATTAGCGATTTCCATTCATATTTCATCAATCTAGCCTCACGTTATCACTGGAACTCTCTCTGAGCTCCATTGGGAAAATACCGCCCCCTATCGTCTCTCCGGATGGTACTGCACCCCTTTGGATTGGATTGAATGAAACGCATGGAGAAAAAAAAGTCCTGCTTCCACATTTTACTTGTCAGACAAGTAACCCGAGACGATCGAAGTCATCGCCGACCACCAGAACAGCGGATAATGTGTGTTTCCAGTACCCAGCGTTGGATCAATAAACGTGATCGATATTTGGAATGGCGATCAGGAATTGGAATAAACTTTTTGGAGAACATCTGATCTGCAGGTAAGGAATCTATTTTACCAGTCTTGGGATAATCAGAGCTTTTTTCACAGATATATCAACATGGGCCCTTTGTGTGTATGTGTGTGTGTGTGTGTGTGTGTGTGTGTGTGCTGATCAGGAAATAAGATAATAGATTTTTCAGCCCGCTTCTATAGCGTGCATAAGTACACATATACTATCGATAATCTAGCGTTGATTTGAAAACGATTCATAAATAGGCAGAGAAATTACAACGTTTTTTGTGTATTCCAGTATATTCCAGTAAAGGGCGTTGATCACACAATCTTCTGAATTTTCTGAAACTTTCAAGAAACTATCGTTTTTCAAAATGGTATAAAACGGAAATGAACCGATTAAAAAACAATGCGTTTCGACAATGTTGACTGCAAACAAGTCATTGATAAGCAACGTCCATATTATACACATAGCCATAATTTAAGATATAGTTTATGCGTTCGCAAATATGAGAGCTCTATCATTGGAGTGGGTGTTGGCACGCAACAGGGTTCCGGCGCACCGGATATTGACACAAATGAGTGCCAAGTGTCTCCTCTCTTCACCTGGTAGAAATAATAATAATGATGACAACAGACACAATGTTTAACAAATTCCATATAAATCAATAGTTTATTCAGATGCAGCAGGGCACACACACACACACACACACACACACACACACACACACACACACACACACACACACCCAATATGGCATATCCATTGCATTCATTTGGTAAATAAATGCTTATTCTCTTATAATTATAAAAATAAATACAGACACACAGCGTGGCACCAACAGACTGCGATGTGCACGGGCTGACTTCCCCTGGGCAGATAAATAAATAATAATGACAATGTGTGAATTTGTCTTACTTGATTTTGTCACTATTATTAGATACAGTTTGCTTATTCTGTTATAATTATAATAATAAATACGACTATATATGTCGATATTGGTGTGCGTCTGTGTTTTTAACGGCTTCATTTGGAAGAAATCATTGGTGATTGCCAGTGATTCTACAGACAGCTATTACATTTTTCGAGACTTTGCGCCTCCAGGTGGCATATAACAGAACAGTAATCAACTTCAAAATGAATCCCGTCAGCACTGCGGTTGCACCGCGGTAGTATCGTGGAGGTCTCCAAACTTCATTCATCCGTAGTGCAGAATTTCTCTTTCTCCGCTTCATATAATTAATCAAAATGTGCAATCTAACTAATTGTGTTTGCTCATAATAGCCTGCTGCTGAAGAAAAGTAGAGGGACAAAGAATCCATGATTTTATTTATAGATTTTATCATCAAATTCAGATGATAAATAAAATGCTTGTAGATCCATGATGACAAGCGGAACGGCACAACGTATACCGAGCAGTTTCTCTCTGGCTTTTGAGACCTATTTCCGAAGCGCTGTGGCTAACTGGCTATCCTATCAACGCTGCAAATCAGACATCAAGCCATTCTGTCAGGTTTTGCGCTTCCTGGTGGCAGCAAAATCAACCGCGTCGGTGCCGTGTATTGCAGACGGTAGAACAGTCATAATTGCTCCATCTATATATCTGTGTGCAAAAAATTGCTCTCAATTGTAATACAGTGACCACAGTGTGTAAGTGAGTGCAAAGTGCAGTGTGCACGTAGATTGCTCTGTAATACAGTCATCACAGTGTGTAAGTGAGTGCAAAGTGCAGTGTGCATGTAGATTCCTTGCACTGTTTGTGTGTGTTGTGCGCGCATAGTTAGGTGTGTGTGGGTGTGAGTGTGTGGGTCACAGGCCGTTATTGTTTTGGGGGAAAAACTGTCCCATAGTCTGTTGGTCCGGGACTTGAGGCTGCGGTAGCTACCGATTGGCGGACGGCATCAGCTGAAACAGTTTGATAATCCTGCAGGCCTTGCTGACACACCGTCCGGTGTATATTATGTGACCCGGCACAGTCTAAAAACGTCTTGTTAACTAAGGAGCTCACGATTCCTCAGAAAACCCCAAAATGTTGCGCAATTCAGAAATAGGTTGAAATGGAGCTATTGGCAATTTTGAGTGCTTTGAAATGTTCTCTATGGCTCCTTATTTGCAAAACGTAATACGACTTGTAAATGTGTTAATTATTGTTAGATTGTCCGACAGTATTATTTTCCTCGCTGTGTGAAAAAACGACAGTTGCATCTGAGGGAGTGGCCACTCTCTGTCTCGGGTGTCTGAGAGGAGACGCACATAAATTAGAGGAGAGGAGACGCACCAAAATCCATTCCCAGACAACGTCCCAGTCCTTTGTTGGCGGTGTGAAAATATGCAGAGAAAGAAACGTTCATATCTTTGGAACCGTTTGTGTTAAATTGTATCTAAATCGGGAGATGATCTTCTCTCCGTCACAATTAAAATTGTATTTCTCCCTCGCAGAAAAGCAGAGTGGCTGGCAGTCGCATTGAATAATCTACTCCAGTACACGCTCCGCAAGTCTGTAAGCCTGCGCATAACGGAGTATAGAGAGAAGGCTCTATGTAGCATAGGTCCCCAACCATCGGGTCACGGACCGGTACCTGGCCGCAATGGCCGTGGATCATTTGGTACCGGGCCACAAAGAAAGAATAAAGTTGTTTAAAAGGAAATGACTTTTATTTTCATTAGTCTTCCGGGTATTTCACTTTGAAAAATGTCCACTTCCACTTTGGCCTCACTCTTTTTCGTAAAATAAGTCTCCTGCCATAATGCTCCCCTTCACGTAATTCACCCACAGCTTGGGCTGTGGTTGTGGTAGAGATATGATCTTAATCAGGTTTGTATGCACCTGAGTCTCCGTAACACATGGAGACGACGTACAAATGCTGAGCTATGGAAACTTTTGCGCACCTACCCCCTACCAGTGAATGCCTCTCACCTGGGAAAGGTGTTAGGTGGGGGAGGGGTTAGGTGGCAAAGGCCAGTGGGTATTTGTAGTTCTGCGGACCGCAAATGACGTAGATTTTTTTTTCAAATGTAGCCAAGAGTAAAGACCATAATCCTGTCAAAACAGCAGTCATAGTGTATATTTTCAACAATATGTTTGTGTACCAATAGGTTAAAGTGTTATTAGTGAAATATCAGTTTAGGGGGAGGGATAAAGGGGTTACTGAATGGGAATTTTATAAACTAAACGTTATTGGCATACATTAGAAAGCAGTTAGTTTATATACCTTTCTGTGAATGTTTAGCAAGAATCCGCGTTGCAATCCTATTCAAAATGGCGGACCGGTCTCCATAACCTGTAACATTCAGAATTGACTTTAAGGTCCTTCTCCTTACATACAAAGCTCTAAATGGACAGGGACCTAGCTACATCGCCAACACTCTAATAAATTACACACCAGCAAGAACACTGCGATCATCAGCTGCTGGACTACTAGAGGCTCCCAGAAGCAGTCAAAAGAGGATCGGTAATGCAGCCTTTATCAACTATGCCCCAAAACTATGGAACAAACTACCCCAAAACATCAGGGAAGCCAACTTGCTAGACATCTTTAAAAGACAGCTTAAAACCTATCTCTTTGCTCAGGCATTTCACTGATAGATATCTGCTACCACCTAGTGGCAAGAGGAAACATCAGGGATATCCTGACACAACTTGTATTTATTCTTACCCTGCCTACTCTTTTACACTGCCTATCAAATTCATGTGTCGGTTATTGCACTTTTTACTTCTTACTGATGACTATTTTTAAACTGAATCATTTTAAACTATTCTTATTATTTGCTAGATCCAAATGTGAAACACTGATTATTTATGACTATTTTTAAACTGAATCATTTTATTCTTATTATTTGCTAGGTTCATGAATTACAGGAGTATTACTGAATAGAGAGCCTATTAGGATGCTAGATCCTAATGTGAAACACTGTGATTTGCCATATCTTGCTATGCTCGCTCATGCCTGTATTTTTTATGTCCGTTCTATTTTATAATTTTTTTTGACTATTTTTAAACTGAATCATTTTAAACTATTTTTACTATTTGTGTTACTGAAAACTGTAAGCGGAGAGCCTATTGGGATGCTAGATCCTAATGTGAAACACTGTGATTCTACCTGTCTATCTTTTTATGCTCGCTTATGCCTGTATTTTTTGCTGTTGTGAAGCACTTTGAACTGCAACCTCTGTATGAAAAGTGCTATACAAATAAAGTTATTATTATTATTATAATAAGAAAGTAACTGTATCTACAAAGCCTTCTGTTTAATCATCTTCCCTTTATTCCTTTGCTTAGATTTTTTGTACACATGATCTCAAGAAGGTGCTGAACGAGCTCAGTGGCAGATTCTCATGTCTGGTCCTTCAAATCCACCTAAACATACATACCTAAGTAAATGGAAGATTGCTCCACTTCTACAGGGTCCATTTGCATGTTGCAAGCTAGTAAAGGGCTACATCTGCTCCTCCCTCCCCATCAACCTGGACCCCCTGCAATTTGCATACCGCCCCAACAGGTCCACGGAGGACGCCATAGCCCATGTGCTGCACACAGCAGCATCACACCTGGACAAGAGGCAGGGGAACTATGTGAGAATGCTATTCATCGACTACAGCTCAGCATTCAATACCATAGTCCCCTCCAAACTCATAGCCAAGCTCAGGGACCTGGGCTTGAACTATGACCTCTGCAAGTGGGTCTTGGACTTCCTGACGGGCAGACCCCAGGTGGTGAGAGCAGGCAACTGCACCTCCTCATCCATCACCCTCAACATAGGGGCCCCCCAGGGCTGTGTTCTGAGTCCCCTCCTCTACTCCCTGTACACACATGACTGTGTGGCTCAGCAGAACAACAACACAATCATCAAATTTGCTGACGACACAGTAGTGGTGGGCCTGATCTCTGCAAACAACGAGAGGGCCTACCTGGAAGAGGTCAAGGTCCTGGCGGGATCGTGCCAGGAGAACAGCCTCTCCCTGAACGTCAACAAAACAAAGGAGATGATTGTGGACTTTAGGAGGTCGGGGGTCAGGGACTACAGCCCCCTCAGCATCGACAGGGTACCGGTTGAGAGAGTGAACAGTTTTAAGTACCTCGGAGCCCACATATCCGAGGACTTGACATGGACCACACACATTGACAGTGTTGTGAAGAAGGCACGACAACGCCTCTACTTCCTCAGGCGCCTAAGGAAGTTCCAAGTCAGTCAGAAGATCCTTAAGAACTTCTACTCATGTACAATAGAGAGCATCCTGACTGGCAATATCACCTCCTGGTTTGGGAATAGCACCGCACAAGACCGTAGCAGACTACAGAGAGTGGCACGTTCAGCCGAACGCACGATTGGAGGGGGGCTTCCCACTCTCCAGAACATTTACAACAAGCGGTGCAGGGGTAAGGCTAAGAGAATTATCAAGGACTCCAGCCACCCAAACAACTGCCTCTTTCAACTGCTGCGGTCAGGCAAGCGATACCGGAGTCTCATGGAAAGCACAGAAAGACTCAGAAGAAGCTTCTATCCCCAGGCCATCAGGTTGCTCAACGAACAATAACACTATGCAACAACCATCAAATGCACTCACAACACACACATCCACACGCACACACCCACTTTAAACAAACAACACACTGCAGCACCCACTCTCCACACTTTAGAACACCTAAACACACTTTATATTTATTGGTAAAGGATTTGCACTACAACCCATACCTCAGTACACCTTACTGTAAATTGTACCTAAATTGTACCTCATCCCATTTCTGCTTTGCACTATATTGTATATTGCATAGTATATTGTACATTGTATGGTAACTCAGTTACTTCTATTCTGCATCAAACATTGTACATATGTACATACTGAACACTGTGTCTACGTACGTGACTTCTATTTTTACTTCTATTTTTACATGCTATACTATTTTATTTCATACTTATCTTTTGTCTAGCACAGTCGCTGGAGCGTAACAGAAAGAAGCATTTTGTATAAAAGTATTCTGTACTTCTGTATGACAACTATTAAATAAACTTGAAACATGTTATTGGTATCTAGGGACATCTATGGATCTCAGGGAATGTATTCCCTGAAATCCAAGAAATATTGTGTCTGTTACTAGGCTTGAGTAAATTGTGATGAAACAAAAGAGAATATAAATTATGCTTTTTCTTTGCATTTTTGACAGTGAATAACACCATGCTAAAATTGACCAGACATGAAAAACTGCCACAGAGCCCGTTCAACACCTTCTTGAGATCACGTGTACAAAATATAAGCAAATTAATAAAGGGAAGATGATTAAACAGAAGGTTTTGTAGATACAGTACTGAATTCTGCCATCCGGACACATGCAATTTAAAATATTATTATAGAATATAGAATATCAGGCCTATAAATGACCACCAGGCGTCCAGCAAGAACTGTGAATGAAATCTACTGTAAATACAGTTACTTTTTTATTATGAAGACTGGTCCGCCATTTTGAATTGGATTGCAATGTGAATTTGCGCTAAACGTTGACAGAAAGGTAGAGAAACTAACTGCGTTCTAATTTATACCAATACTGTTAAGTTTTGTGGTAGATAATCCTGAAAAATAGATAAATAAAAAAGTTAATCCACAAGTAATTTGATTGACTTGAGCTGGGTAGTATCGGTTTTGAAATTCCAACACCCATTGAGAGCCCTGGGTCTCCTCCCCTCATATGACTACAAACAAAATGGCGGCACGCATTTCTAAGCGTCTATATTCTCTGTTTTCCGAATGCATTTCCAAAACTCATATTTCACTAATAACACCTATTTAACGTATTGCTGAAAATATACACTATGACTGCTGTTTTGACAGTGTTAGGGCCTTTACTCTTGGCTACATTTGAAAAAAAATTATAAAAATGCAACATTAAATTCATACATTCTGTAGAGATGGATTTATGGTGTGATGTCATTGTCGGTCCGATTGGGCTTGAGAGGTTAATGATACAAATATTGTCATATTTATTATTATTATTATTATCTTCTTCTTCTTCTTTTTCTTTCGGCTTTTCCCGTCAGGGGTCACCACAGCGGATCATCCGTTTCCATCTGTTTCTGTCATCTGCGTCGTCCTCCGTCACTCCCACTGCCTGCATGTCCTTCTTCACTGTGTCCATAACCCTCCTCTTGGGTCTTCCCCTCCTCCTCTTTCCTGGCAGTTCCATCTCCAGCATCCTCCTCCCGATGTACCCCACCTCCCTCCTCTGCACATGTCCAAACCGCGTGTATCGCTTCCTCAACGGAATTCGGTTTCCTGGTTCCTCTGATTGGCCGCGACCCCCACGTGACCCGCCCCCCTATCCACCGCTCTGGCTGCCGCGCGGCGGCGGCCGCGGACTCGCTCGCTTCCTCAATTTATACGCATGGAAGTATTGACTGAATGAATGAATGAATGAAAACTTTATTTAACAGATTGCAGAATGGGTACAATACAGTACGGCTCAATACACACAATTGTTAAGGGGATGCAGACCTGAGAAAGACGTTTGTCTTGTTTACATCAGGGTCCCCCATTTTCAATTCATATAGAACGACTACGCCGTAACAAATCATTAAAAAAATATACCGTTAACTGGAATATGTTGTGCCTTTACAACACATATGTTGGATTATGTAATTGGTTTGTCATGACAAACAAATAAAAAAATCGCGATTTACCCGCTGGCTACACAATACACAGTGACTGCATGTAGTCACTGTGTGTTGATGTTGTAGCCACCTCCTCCGCGGCAGAAATACTAAGCTCCCCCTTAAGCTCCAGGAGAGAGGGGAGAAGCTGAAAACCTGCAGTTCTTGCCTGCCTGATGGGAGCCGAATACATGGCTGACATCGAACCTGAACAACACCTTTTCACGTATGGGTATTTCTGTTAATAAGGGGGCCAAAGTGACATTATTTAAATTGAAAACAGATACAATTATGCTCATGAGGTGGTATTAGTGTGTCTAATTTCATGTTCTTTTATGCAAATGTAAACTCCATGGTGCTCTAATGCGATGTTTTCCCCATCATATCCACCATCCAAATTTACACTTGAAATGGCCAATGAATTAATTATCTCCAATAGCCTGTGGGGACATATGCGTGTGTGTGTGTGTGTGTGTGTGTGTGTGTGTGTGTGTGTGTGTGTGTGTGTGTGTGTGTGTGTGTGTGTGTGTGTGTGTGTGTGTGTGTGTGTGTGTGTGTGTGTGTGTGTGTGTGTGTGTGTGTGTGTGTGTGTGTGTGTGTGTGTGTGTGTGTGTGTGTGTGTGTGTGTGTGTTGTGTGTGTGTGTTCATTCAAACAGCTTGTCACACAAGTACTACGGTTCCACAACATTTAATAATAAATGCATTGTGTGCATGCATTTATGTGCACACGATAATGTATACAAAATAACACTGCAATAATGATAAATTATCAATAAGTTAATACTAAGAAGATACAGAAGAAGCTAAAGAAAGACTTGCTTCAGTCTAACAATCATAATCGTAATGTGTGTGTGTGTGTGTGTGTTTGTGTGTGTGTGTGTGTGTGTATGTGTGTGTGTGTGTGTGTGTGTGTGTGTGTGTGTGTGTGTGTGTGTGTGTGTGTGTGTGTGTGTGTGTGTGTGTGTGTGTGTGTGTGTGTGTGTGTGTGTGTGTGTGTGTGTGTGTGTGTGTGTGTGTGTGTGTGTGTGTGTGTGTGTGTGTGTGTGTGCGCGTGCGCGTGCGTCCGTGCGTGTGTGTGTGTGTGCGTCTGGAGCTAATCTTGCAAACGAAAAGGTTGTGGTGGATGAAACTTGCCACATAAGCTGCCAGCAGGCCAAGGACGCGACTCCTCAAAAAGTATTTCATTTTAATAAATTTTCATCATTGTCCATTGAAATAGATATTCAATATACAATTACACCTTTTGAACACAATCTACATTTACATTTACAATATGGCGATACTACACAGATTTGCTGCTTAGAGCTTCTGGGAATGAGCTCTCTGGCCCTATTGTGAACATATTGTCATTTATTTTTATTAAATTTGTTTACCTTTATTTACCCAGGGTAGGTCCGCTGAGCACGGATGAATTTTTTCAGCTACGCCCTGCTTTACATTCACACAGTTCCATTCACACCTGGGAGCTGCCCAGTACAACCACAGTCTGACACCGTTGGCCACTGAGCAACTCCACTGGAGCAGTTGGGGGTTAAGTGCCTGGTCAAGGGCACTTCAGCGGTTGGTGTTAAGGGATGGGAGAGAGTTATTCATTCACTTCCCCAGCCCAGATCTTTCCTGCCGGTCCGGGGGATCGAACCGGCGACCTTCCGGTCATTGCTATACCTTTGCATTACAACATGAATGCATGAATTAATTTCCATCATTGTCCATTGAAATAAGCCCCCCATGCTTGGAACCGGTTTCTATCACACGTCCTATGCTTCCTCACATCTTTCCTATGCTTCCTAACATGCTTCCTATCACCCTTCCTTGGAGAGTGGTCACTGTGTCTGTCATCAGTGTTTTCATTTGTTTGTGTGTCTGGTGGAGATTTGCGCTCTACTGAGAGCATCTTTCTAGTTTGTTACGTGATACTTTGGCCTGTTTGACCTGCAAGATTGAACATAAGGATATCATTTTGCAATCATAGTGCTATTAAACACGTCTAAGCATAAGAGAGACTAGATGAAACCATTTTTCATGTTTAATTTCATTCAAACAGCTTGTCACACGATAATGTATACAAAATAACACTGCAATAATGATAAATTATCAATAAGTTAATACTAAGAAGATACAGAAGAAGCTAAAGAAAGACTTGCTTCAGTCTAACAATCATAACCGTAAGATGTGTGTGTGTGTACAGTATGACTAATAGCTGTCAAGGCTAATTATGTAAGTTGTAACAATGTATCCATAAGATTTAACTAGAGGCCTAGGCTACTGTTGCTGAGGAACAACACACCAACCACCAACACGCATAGAAGGAAGGTATGCGACTCAGAGCAGGTGAGGAGAGAGAGGGACATTTAAAATCAAACCTTTCTGTTTATGATGAGGAGAGAGAGGGACATTTAAAATCAAACCTTTCTGTTTATGATGAGGAGAGAGAGGGACATTTAACGTCACACCTTTCTGTTTATGATGAGGAGAGAGAGGGACATTTAAAATCAAACCTTTCTGTTTATGATGAGGAGAGAGAGGGACATTTAACGTCAGACCTTTCTGTTTATGATGAGGAGAGAGAGGGACATTTAACGTCACACCGTTCTGTTTATGATGAGGAGAGAGAGGGACAGTTAACGTCAAAGGGACATTTTTTTAATTTATTATCTTTTTCCCCCTTCTTTTTCCGTTTTTCTCCCCTCCAAATGTTAGTCGTTATGCCAATTCCCAATCCCCTTCCTGGTCGTTGCGCACTCTACCCCCTACCGTCGGTCCGGGAGGGCGGAGACTATCACATGCTTCCTCCGACACATGTGTACCCAGCCCACCACTTCTTTTCACCTGGCAGCGCGGACTCTCACTGGGAGAGTGTAACGTGTGGAAGGTCACACTACCTCCCTCCAGATCGCCTCATTGCTTTTACCAAACGGTTTGTGCGTTTTGCGAATCTGATTGGCCACTGACGTTTCTGGTCATGTGACATGTGCGCCCAATCGTGTGACGGCAAGTTCTTTGGACGGTTAAGCTTAGGCGCTCTTTCGAAGTTGGTTAAGGTTAGAGTTTGTCTTAGAGCAGGGCGATAGAACGCCAGCCCTGATTCCAAACTCTAACCTTAACCAACTGCGAAAGAGTCGCCTAAGCTTAACCAGTGATAAACTAGGTGTTAGGTCGTTTGCAGGCTGTTCGACGCGGAAATGGGCTAAGGCACTGCTCGTCATGCGATTGGGCGCACATGTCACATGACCATAAACATGCGTGGCCAATCAGAGCGCAAAACGGGAACGCAGAAACACGAACCGTTTGGTAAAAGCATAGACGCCTCCAGATCCTTCCCTTGCTGTGCAGGCGTCCCGACCGAACTGTAGGAGTCGCTCTTTACAACCCACCCTCACCGGCTTCCCTCCCGCTGACTCTGCCAATCGAGCGAGTATGACGGCCGGCCAAGCCAGAGGCAACGCTGACAGCCGGATTCGAACCCGGTGTCTCTTGCGTTGGTGACGAGTGCAATGTCCGCTGCGCCACCCAGCCGCCATCAACTTCAGATTACTATTGTTACTCATTGTGAATTGCTTGCCCTGAGCAGTGACTCGACTCATCTTGCTGGACTTCTAGCAGGGACTCGACTGGAGACTTAAAGGTTAAGACTTAATTATGTTCAATCAGTTTGCACTTTCACATTCAGGTCTGCACTTGTTTTGGCGTTGTGATTTTGGTATATTTATATGATGTATGGGATGTATTCATTTCTCTTATTTAATTCTTAGGATGTATAAATATAATTATAAGAAAATATATTGTGAGCTTATTCAAGTTGAGATAACACACAAACAGAAGTAGCCTACCTTCGTAGAGTATTTTTCTTTAAGCCTTAAGGTCCCCCTATAGGGGGACCCTGATTTTCTTTATCATAAATCGATCAATAGAGACCGTATTAGATCCCCAATTATCATATCATGGGGTATCATTGGAAAGCCACACTCATTGCACTACAACCCTGTGCAAAGATTTTCGAGATCGCCAAATGATTGACGGAGCTAGAGCCCCTTTTTTGTAGCCAAGAGTAAAGACCCTAACCCTATCAAAAACAGTAGTCAAAGTGTATATTTTCATTTTTACCGATGTTTTATACGATTTATCGGAAAATGCTAATTATCGTAAAAACCGCAAGGAAATGACTAAATCCAGATTCAACCCTGCCATTGGAAAGAGGAGCATTTTCCCTATCCATAGATGTATGATTTGGCCATAATAAGGTTAAGGTCAAGTTCAAGGTCAAATATGAATTTATAATTAAAATCGATTATCATTCATTACTGTATCTACAAATCCTTCTGTTTAATCATCTTCCCTTTTTGTACACATGATCTAAATAAGGTGGTGAATGAGCTCAGTGAGCATTTTCTCGTGCCCCGCAGATTTAACATGATCAAAGATGCAAAAATCATAAATCATAATTTATATTCTCCTTTTCTTCATTACAATTTACTCAGCCTAGTAACAGACACAATATTTCTGACACTGGAAATACATACCCCCATGTCCCTATGTTCCTAGATACCAAGAACATGCAAATTGACCTTGCAGAAGTGGAGCAATCTTCCATTTACTTAGGCATGTAGACAATGCAGACATTGTCATTGTTAAGAGCATACATTTTGCATTGTGGATTTTGTTTATGGCCTAGGCATTGTGCAAGTAGAATATGGCTTGTAGTCCGCTGTTGCAGGGGACTAGCCTGTAATGTAATGTAATGTAATGTAATGTAATGAGCAAAGAAGGACAAGACAAGTGCAAACGAACAAGGACTGACATGAGACTGAGCAAGAGTATAAGGACTGGCTGGTAAATAAGAAACTACAATCTGGCAGCCTCATGACATCTGAGCCAGGTCTAAATAGGAAGATCAATCAGCATAGATATAGATCATATATCATAGATGTCAATCAGCTCCTCCTCCTGTCTTCACACACCTGCACCCCACCCTGTATTTAGGAGAGAGAGAGAGAGAGAGAGAGAGAGAGAGAGAGAGAGAGAGAGAGAGAGAGAGAGAGAGAGAGAGAGAGAGAGAGAGAGAGACCAAGGGTTATAGGAGACAGGAAGCCTGGGGGCTTAGGTGCATGACACGAGCCGTTGTACGTTTTGTCTGTACGTCGGCAAAAAAACGTCATTAGTATGCACTAGGCCTGTCCCCGACTAAGGATTTGTATAGTCGACTTTTTTTTTATCATTCCATTTGGGCTGTGGGGGGGGTGCTTAATGTCTGAAGGAGTCGACTGAAGGCTTCTTGTCCTCTGCGAAAGCATGCAATTGGTCCACTGATGGATACATCTTGATATTTGTCTAGTCTAGTGTGTTCATTAGATGGGTGAAATCCTCTTTCAGTGCCTCTGTGCCCATTTTCTTAGGCAGCCTCACTTGTATGAGCGCCATTAGCGTTTGCCACGCTTCTAGGCCTCTTTGCTTTTGGAAAGAATGATAAAAAATATATATATAAATTATTCTAATAATTTTTTCCCATTCGACTAATAATAATAATAATAACTTCGTTTTATATAGCGCCTTTCAGAGGACCCAAGGTCGCTTTACATAAGGGGGGGGGGGGGAGGAGATGACAAATTAACAAACATAGTGGACAGACACAAAATATACATATAAAGTGAGAAAGTTAGGGGTTGAGCAGGGGCGGATTTAGGATTGTAGGAGATCCGGGGCTTAGCCCAGATGCCCCCCCCCCCCTTTTTATGTTTTTTATTTTTTTTATTTAATTTTTTTATTTTTTTTTACATTTTTTTTTAGTTTTTGGGCAGGCAAGGGGTGGTTTGGAGGGGGTCCGGCACAACCCCCTCCACGACAGATTTTTTTTGAATTTAATGAACCTGTACGTGCAATTTCCTGCAATATAGAGCCTTCAATCTTGACCAATAAAGCTGCTCTTTTCACTATAAAACTCAGTTAACCATAATGTAGTTATGGTTAGATTTATATATTGGGGGGGGATATATCATATTTTTCATATAATAAAAAAGTGGTGGAGCAAGATCATACCTTTGCTCCCCCAAGTTCAATAGTGGGAGAGCAGAGATGCTCCGAATGCTCTTATGGCCAGGCATCTATGATTCACTGATACAAAGTAAAATAGTGCAGTGCAATAAAATAGTTAGTCAAATAGAATAAAATAATGCAATAGTGCATTGCAATAAAATAGTTATCATCGTATTTTTTCGGGAGGCCGGTAAGGAGTGCATTACAGTAGTCGAGTTGGCTTGAGATAAAGGCATGGATCTGGTTTTCAGCGTCCTTTTGATTTATAAATGGCCGTACTTTAGCTATGTTTCTAAGGTGGAAGAATTAAGTTTTTGTCAACTTGTTGATTGTGATTTAAAGCTTAGGTCTGAGTCTACCATAACACCAAGACTTAACTCACTCAAATACAGTTAGCAGCTGGATAGACCACAGATGGAAATTAGCTTCTGCTAAATCTGGTGCAAACATATTTTCATGTAACAATGATGAATTGTAAAAAAAAAAAAAAAAAAAAAAAAAAAAAAAATCATTTTTTTTTTTTTTTTTTTTTTTTTTTAATAGATTCGGGGCTTTTCAGAATACATCCGGGGCTTGAGCCCAGGTAGCCACCCCCTAGCTCTGCCCCTGGGAAGGCCAGGTTGAAGAGGTGGGTTTTGAGCAGTTTTTTAAATGAGTCCAGAGTTGGGGCGGTGCGGAGTTCTGCGGGGAGGGAGTTCCAGAGGGTGGGAGCTGCCACACTGAAAGCTCTGTCCCCGAACGTCCGTAGTCTGGTTCGGGGGATGGAGAGCTGACCAGTGTCCGTGGATCGCAGGGACCGTGACTGAGTGTAGGGGTGGAGGAGATCAGTGAGGTACTGAGGTGCCAGAGCGTGAACGGATTTGTATGTGAGCAGGAGGGTTTTGTAGGTGATGCGGGATTTGATGGGGAGCCAGTGGAGGTGGATGAGGATGGGGGTGATGTGCTGCCAGGGTTTGGTGCGGGTTAGGACCCTGGCAGCTGAATTTTGAACATACTGGAGCCTGTCCAGGGTTTTGCTTGGGACCCCGGACAGGACCCCGTTGCAGTAGTCCAGGCGGGAGGTGACGAAGGCATGGATGAGGGTCTCAGCTGTGGTGTCGGAAAGTGATGGTCGGAGTCTGGAAATGTTTCTGAGGTGAAAGAAGGCGGATTTGGTGAGGGAATTTACATGGGATTGATAGGAAAGGGTGGAGTCCAGGATAACGCCCAGACTAAGAGGTTGGCAGTCGACTCAGGCTCATTTCGATCAATTAGTCGACTAATCGACTAGTCGGGGTCAGCCCTAGTCTGCACCCAAAATATAACAAAAAGATCTGCTGAATGAATGTCAATATGTTTCTAAGACCCTACAGGGGAAACAACTCTCTACTTTTATTTATATAGGTATTTTATTGTTCCTTGTTCCATTAATCCAGTCCCAGCTTTGCTTATTTTCACAGAGCTGGTGACAGACCAGTGTTGTAGTCGAGTCACTAAATCGTGAGTCAGAGTCGAGTCTCGAGTACCAAGTGTTCGAGTCCAAGTCCAAGTCTGAGTCACCAAAGAAGAGTCGAGTCCCCATTACCCTAGTCCGAGTCCAAGTCCAAGTCAAGGTCATCAAGGTTGAGTCCACTCCACTCTCTCAGTCAAAGAGCTGACATACAAATAAAAAAAGGTCTACATTAAACATAAATGACACAGCGGTCACTGTTTCAAAGGGAGTTTATTTACTTTGTGACACAATAGCCAAACAAATGCACTAGCCATCAATATCTTATGCCAAATGATTAGGCCCTATTACAATTTTTTTTAACTGTATTTATTAATAAACAAGTCCGAGTCCTCCCCTGCACCTTCCGTGTCCGAATGCAGTCCATGCTCAAGTCCAAGTCGAGTCACGAGTCCTGTAAATCAGTCCAGACAGACTCTGATTCTAGTCTGAGTACTGGACTCAAGTACTACAGCACTGGACAGAAGTAGCCCGGGAGAGTTGCATCTCTGTTATTATTAACAGCAGCAACGTGCAGCATCTAACGTGGTTTGGGCATTAGTAATAATTTGTGATGAACAGACACAAGTAAACAGTTCATCTACTTACACTAAAGTTTATTCATTGTGTGCACGGGGGTTTACATTTACATGTGGTAATTTAGCTGACTCTTCTATCCATTGGTTGGAGATCTCCTAGAAGTGGATGGCTGCTCAATCCACCCTTCCCCAGAAGTCCGCAACCTGGGTGTCATACTGGACTCCACCCTCTCTTTTCATTCCCACATGAAATCAATAACTAAATCAGCTTTTTTCCATCTCAGGAACATATCCAGACTCCGGCCATCTCTCCACACTTATACACGCCTTCATCACCTCCCGTCTGTTACGCAAACTCCGTTCTTGTAGGGCTACCCAGCAATGCCCTAAACAGGCTGCAGTATGTACAGAATTCTGCTGCTAGGGTTCTCACCCGCACCAAGTCCTGGCACCACATCACCCCCACCCACCTCCACTGGCTTCCAGTCAAGTCCTGCATACATTTTAAGATCCTCCTCATCACCTACAAATCCCTTCACTCCCTTGCCCCTCGGCACCTAGCTGACCTCCTCCATCCCTCCATCCTGCTGTTACTATATTTAAATATTCATATTTGGACCCTTTCTTGTATATAGCGTATCTCTCTTTGTAAAGTGTCCTTGAGTCTGAGAAAGGCACGTATCTCTCTAAATCCAATTTATTATTATTTATTACATCCCGCCCCGGAGGCTGCGGTCCTCTGACTCCGGTCTCCTCTCCATCCCCACCACCAACCTGCACACTGTCGGTCCCAGAGCCTTCTCTGTCGTCGCACCCACCCTCTGGAACTCCCTCCTTCCAAACATCCGCAACGCTACATCCCCTGGACTCTTTCAAATCCCAAATCAAATCTCACCTCTTCACCAAATTTATAAATGATTCTGTCTGATTTCCCTCTTTTTATTAAATAGTTTTTAAATTTATTTTAAACTTTGTTGTTACGTTGTTCCCCTGATCCCCCTCCCCTTAGCTACCCCCCACTGTTAAATCCAATATATTATTATTATTATTATTATCCAAAGTGACAAGTCAGCAGGAGGGGACACCTCTGGTGGCTATGTGATAGATTGTTTGTCTAGTAGTGCTTACTTTGAGTGCATAGTAATAATAGTAATAATAATATTCATAGAAATCTTCTTTAAAAAATAGAATGTAGTCTCAAGGTGCTTTAATAACATGGCATACGGAATAAAAAAAGATACTTTGGTTTATTGGAAGCCAGTGAAGGGAGTGGAGAACCTGGCAAGGGTCAGGTAGGTTGAAGTCACCCGTTAGCACCAGGGGTGTGCAGTCCTCTTAAAAGCATGTCCAGCTCATCTGGAAAGTGTTCCGCGGGACCTGGAGGGCGAGAGGAGAACAACAGCGGTGAGATTGAATGGACTAGAGACGGATACAGAGAGGGCGAGGTCACGTATTGATGTTATACTTAGTGGGAGAAGCTGTGGTTCTGCAGATAAGGCTGCAGGGAGCAGAGGTTGACAACCGCCGTGCACAGCCTGGAGGAGGAGATTGAAGTGGGGATAGGTCGAATGCACATGGTGAGGGGGTAAGGGGAGATGTGAGTAGTAAGAGGAAAGGTAAGGTTTTCTTTTTTTTTTTATCTACTTTTTCTCCCATTTTCTATTTTTCTCCCATCCCAATTTCGTATCGTCCAATTCTACCCTCCCCTGTCTCGAACGCTGTTAGGCCATGCCTCCCACAAGCCGGCTGCAATGTGGACGAAGCCATACATTGCACGTGTCCCCTCCGGTACTCGAGGTAGCAGCCGTCGCATCTTTTCACCTGCACAGCACGATCTTTCAGCGTCGGGGGTCTGCGTTTGGAGGGCACGCCGCCCCCGTCGCTTCCTGATTCTACTGCGCAGGCGCACCAACCGACCTGTAGGAGTCGCTGTCCACAACGTCCGATCCCCACCCACCAGCTTCCCACCCCCTAATACTGCCAAATGTATTAGTATGAACGACCAGCCAAGCTGATAGCAATGTGGAGAGCTGGGCTCGAACCCAGCGTCTCCTGCATTGGTGGTGAGTGCCTTGCCCACTGCACCACCTGGGCCGCCCAAAAGTTAAGGTTCTCTTAAGATAAGTAGTAAAATGAAGGGTAAGGTTTTCTTAAGATAAGTAGTAAAAGGAAAGGTAAGGTTTTCTTAAGATAAGTAGTAAGAGGAAAGGTAAGATTTTCATAAGATAAGTAGTAAAAGGAAAGGTAAGGTTTTCATAAGATAAGTAGTAAAAGGAAAAGTAAGGTTTTCATAAGATAAGTAGTACGAGGAAAGGTAAGGTTTTCATAAGATAAGTAGTAAAAGGAAAGGTAAGGTTTTCATAAGATAAGTAGTAAAGGGAAAGGTAAGGTTTTCATAAGATAAGTAGTAAAAGGAAAGGTAAGGTTTTCATAAGATAAGTAGTAAGAGGGGACGGCTGGGTGGCGCAGCGGACTAAGCGCTCATCACCAACGTGAGAGACACTGGTATTGAATCTGGCTGTCAACGTTGCCTCCGGCTTGGCCGGCCGTCATACTGGCTCAATTGGTAGAGTTAGCGGGAGGGAAGCCGGTGGGGTGGTATTCTGATTGTTGTAAACAGCGACTCCTACAGGTCGGTCAGGGCGCCTGCACAGCAAGGGAGGGAGATGGTGAGGGTAGTGTGAGCCTCCTACACGTTACACCTCATTAATGAGAGTCCGTGCTGGCAGGTGAAAAGATGCTGCTGGCTGTCTCCTATGTCTCGGAGGAAGCATCTGATAGACTCCAGGGTTCCCTAGACCGACCAGTGGGGGGCACATGTGAGCAACAACCAGGAAGGGGAGGGGGGAATTGGCATAACGACTAGAAATTGGGCTGGAAGAAAAACACAGAAAAACAGGAGGAGAAAAAAATTGGATAAAGAAAAAAAGATAAGTACTGTTGTAAAAGGAAAGGTAAGGTTTTCTTAAGATAAGTAGTAAGAGGAAAGGTAAGGTTTTCTTAAGATAAGTAGTAAAAGGAAAGGTAATGTTTTCAGAAGATGAGTAAGGTCAGGTGGATCCTCTTAGCTGTCTGTAAGGGGGATCCTCTTCACTGTCTGTAGGGTGATCTCTCAGGTCTGGTGGATCCTCTTCACTGTCTGTAGGGTGATCTCTCAGGTCTGGTGGCTCCTCTTAGCTGTCTGTAGGGTGATCTCTCAGGTCTGGTGGATCCTCTTCACTGTCTGTAGGGTGATCTCTCAGGTCTGGTGGATCCTCTTCACTGTCTGTAGGGTGATCTCTCAGGTCTGGTGGCTCCTCTTCACTGTCTGTAGGGTGATCTCTCAGGTCTGGTGGCTCCTCTTAGCTGTCTGTAGGGTGATCTCTCAGGTCTGGTGGATCCTCTTCACTGTCTGTAGGGTGATCTCTCAGGTCTGGTGGATCCTCTTAGCTGTCTGTAGGGGGATCTCTCAGGTCTGGTGGATCCTCTTCACTGTCTGTAGGGTGATCTCTCAGGTCTGGTGGATCCTCTTCACTGTCTGTAGAGTGATCTCTCAGGTCTGGTGGATCCTCTTCACTGTCTGTAGGGTGATCTCTCAGGTCTGGTGGATCCTCTTCACTGTCTGTAGGGTGATCTCTCAGGTCTGGTGGCTCCTCTTAGCTGTCTGTAGGGTGATCTCTCAGGTCTGGTGGATCCTCTTCACTGTCTGTAGGGTGATCTCTCAGGTCTGGTGGATCCTCTTCACTGTCTGTAGGGTGATCTCTCAGGTCTGGTGGATCCTCTTCACTGTCTGTAGGGTGATCTCTCAGGTCTGGTGGCTCCTCTTCACTGTCTGTAGGGTGATCTCTCAGGTCTGGTGGATCCTCTTCACTGTCTGTAGGGTGATCTCTCAGGTCTGGTGGCTCCTCTTCACTGTCTGTAGGGTGATCTCTCAGGTCTGGTGGCTCCTATTTGCTGTCTGTAGGGTGATCTCTCAGGTCGTCCTTCCTCTGAGATCTCCTGCAGGAGAACAGGTTTGTTCGCCTGTCTCCGTTCGACGGCTGAGGAGCCGCTGGCAGCCGCTACACTGCCTTTAACACATCATGGGTTTAAATCCCTGCCTCTAATTACTAATGTCACTGCTGGAGTTTGGGGGAGGGGCTTTAGCTGCTGATGGGATGTGACCTCTCTGGCAGTTCAGTGGACACACAACGTACCAGTGTCGAGTCACTAAATATCGAGTCCGAGTCGAGTCTCGAGTACCCAGTGTTCGAGTCCGAGTCCAAGTCTGAGTCACCAAAGAAGAGCCAGAGTCCGAGTCGAGTCCCCATTACCCTAGTCCGAGTCCGTGTCATCAAGGTAAAAATCTGTGTAAGCAAAGTGCATGATTTGGGGCGTCTGAAGTACCTCTTTAGGCATCTTAAGTAATGAACATGAGGGTGGACGTGTGTCTGCCCTTGCACGAAAGTAAATAATGTTACGGTATTAATATAGCCAACAATGCCAAATGATTAGGGCCTATACCAATTTCTTTTTTAATAACTTTATTTATCAATTAACAAGTCTGAGTCTGCACCTTCCGAGTCCGAATGCAGTCAATGCTCGAGTCCAAGTCCGAGTCATCAGTGCTCAAGTCCAAGTCGAGTCACGAGTCCGAGTCCTGGACTCGAGTACTACAACACTGCAACGTACATTGGCCGCTTCCGTGATCGTTTTGGTTGTGAGCACGTCAATTGAAGTCACGCCTTTTATTGCCATTTTGGGAGCAAAGTATAAATCCACTTCCTGAAAATAACCGTGCTGAGAATACTCAATAAATCCCAGAAGACACTAGACATCTGGCCATTTTAAGACTACTGAAGGGGTACCCAAAAAATGCCTACTCAACCATCAAAAAGTTAAGAATACTGAATCTCCGGACTGAAAAGATTGTACTGCAAAGTGTTTTCAGACACATGGGCCAGCTGGCAGGTGACAAGCGAAGCCTGGACTGGTAACAGCCTGCAGGAACTGCAGACAAATAAGGAATTTGTGAAATAAGGATAGATAGAATAAGTCTATTTTAATACTTTAATACGTTTCCAGCAGTGTGTTTCTATTTGCATTTCATTGTGTGCTTGCACAAAGGTGCACGTCTGTCTACAGATGTTGTTTGTATGTGTGTGATTGTGTGTGTGTCCATGCATGTACTGTATGTGTAAGTGTATATATGTGTGTGTGTGTCTGTAATGTTTATCTGAGTGTGTGTATTCTCGTGTGTGTGTGTGTGTGTGTGTGTGTGTGTGTGTGTGTGTGTGTGTGTGTGTGTGTGTGTGTGTGTGTGTGTGTGTGTGTGCGTTCACACAGTGTGTGTGTGTGTGTGTGTGTGTGTGTGTGTGTGTGTGTGTGTGTGTGTGTGTGTGTGTGTGTGTGTGTGTGTGTGTGTGTGTGTGTGTGTGTGTGTGTGTGTGTGTGTGTGTGTGTGTGTGTGTGTGTGTGTGTGTGTGTCTGTGTGCTCCAGAGCAAACCACTGGGTGTGCAGATAATTTGAATGAAATTATAGATGTTTGGAGACATTTGATGATAGCAATCTCATGCTGAAACATTGTGAATTGGTGTGGGCAGGCCAAGAATAAAACACATTTCTCCATACAGATTACACACTGAACAGACCTGAATACAGAACCAAGAGCTGATATGAAAAAGACTGCCCCCCCCCCCCCCTTCGCCCCCTAGACCTATTTGGAAAGTGACAGACAAATCTGAAGCTTAATTTATAAACATGTCCAACTTGCACACATGCATGCTTTTCTAAATGGCTCTGTTGAAGTGCAGTAGGCTATGTCTACCCTGTGCACCTTTATTTATACATTACAAATAATCTCCAAATGAGGACAAATTGGTTGCCTCCATGTTTGAAGGTCATGACTAGCGGGTATATCCACGTTACGTTGAAACGTATATTATGACTTTGAATGACACAAATAAGCTAAACATCACTTTGTAGCTATTAAAAAAAAAGGCTGTATACATTTACATAGTCAATGGGTCCTGTTCTTCAGCCTCACAATGCTATTGGATAGTACATGTGTTTATAGGTCCCACTCTCTGGCCTCTGAAGGTACTAATGTATTTTTTTTATTTGGGCCTCACAGGGTTAAAGGAACATGCCAACATTATGGGAAATCCATCTTCTTGTCTGACTCTGGAGAAGACGGTAAGTGCATTTCCCATGATGTTGAGTTGACGTGTTCTTTTAAAAATACACTCCTCATTTGACCATCACACAAAGAGGCTGCCATCTTGTTGCAAACCTCTAACCACCTGGGCCACCCTCTGCCCCTCTTAGTATAAACCCAGAGTTACTGCTTCATACAAAAAGACCAGCACGCTACAGACAGTAGGTACCACTGCACTTTTCTGTCTTATTGTTGTCTCACTGTTCTGTCCTGTTTTGCACTTATTTATTTATCATCATTATTATTATGTTGTTCCTATTTGTGAAAAAATCAATCATGCACTGAAACGTCAAATCACGTTCCATTTGTACCTGTACAATATGGTGAATAAAGACATCTGAATCTAAATCTGACATACTCCCTTGAGCCTCCCTGGTATTAGAACTGGAGTTGGTCCCCGGGAAGTGGACTGTGACAGCCCCACTGCTCCTAACTAGTTAGGATGGGTTAAATGCAGAGGATAAATCCCTGGTGTATGTACTCATGATAATAAACATTATTCTAATTATAAGCAAGGGATGGAATATATCTTACTCATGGGAACCCTGGGACACAGCATATTGAATATGTGTAGATCTTTTCAGAAGATTACCATTGTCAGGGGGAATAATTTGAGCCTAAGTGTGTTTCTTGTCGGCTAAAAGTACACGCGTATTTTAATCAATCTGCTTCAATTAAAATAACGGGGATTACCACTCATATGGAACTGAGTGCAACACACCAGAGGGATTTATCAATGGCTTAGATGTATGAGCAAACGCTCGAACAGGAGATAGTGATAGTGGCTCGGGAGGTAGAGCAGTCGTCTGGTAAACCAGAGGTTCCTGGTTCGATTCCCGCTCTATCCCGGGCAGCGTGTCGAAGACACTTAACCCCTAACTGCTCCCGATGAGCAGGTCGGCACCTTGTATGGTTTCCTCCGCCGTTGGTGTGTGAATGTGTGGAACTGTGAGGAACAAAATGTGAAGAGCTTTGGATAAAAGCGCTATAAAATGCACCATTTACCATTTAAATATTTTATTTACCAAATACATTTGGGCCCATTTAGAAGGTTTTTGTTGTCATATTTGAAAAGGTATATATTTGTATTACTAATAATACCTAATTTCAAGACCTACAGTATGTAAATTTCACATCAAATATGTTAATTGACTTTGAAGGGCTCTTAGCCGAGTTTTCCAAGGCGTTGTGTAATTCCTCCACCCCTGTCCCCAAGCAAAACACATCTTGTACTCGGGATCATTATATAAGATAATATCTTTATTCATATTCTCTTTACAATATTGAAAAACAAAATGGAATACATGTTATTAAAATCTCTCACAGAGAAACGACTCGAAACAAAACATGGGAGGTCGGCCCCACATTGATACAAAAATAAATGTATAAATGAAATGAAAAACAAAACTCTTTAATTAGTGAAGAAGATACATTCTGGTGAACAACTCACATGGTGACAAACAAGCGACACAGATTTTAACATCAGCATTTACATCTCTAAACTACAAACACTTGGGCTTGTGAGCCTAAACTAGCTCCTGACAAACCTTTACTCAGTGCGTCCCCCCCTAGTGGGCCATGGCCAGAGTACTGGTTAGTACTGGTTCCATGGACGAATTCTTGTGTCACAGGGTGTAGTACCTGGCGCTGCTTAAAGGTGAATGCCACCCCTTTTCAGAATGTATGTAGGTTATTTCTCTGCCTCGGGACAGTTCTGTTAATATATGCACCACTCTCCCCTAAAGCTAGAAATAAGAGAGCCCTAGTTTGATCACAAATGGCAGGGTTATCTCTCTCTCTCATTTTGGGCTGTTTTAGGAGAAAGTGGCCCACATTTAGAAATATTCTCTGACCTATCCTGGGGCACAGGGAGAGAACGTGTGAATTCTTAAAATGGGTGGCATTCTCCGTCAAGTATATAAGCTGCCACAAGGTTGCAAAGGAAATAAGATGAAAGATGTTAACCGAAAACTATGTCCGTGAAGCAACAAACCACTACATCAAAGCAGTCACAGTTACACTAACAGTGATGGATGTTCTACATAAGCCACACAGAACTACCACCCACCTCTGGGTCATAAGCTAACAAGCTAACACTATGAAGCTCATATATTTGTATTTCAAAACAATAACGCCAATCTGCCATCTCATCTCGCATGTACAATCAATTACTTTCCACAGTGTGTCGTTTCAGTTTGTCAGCTTGACATGACGTCAGCTAAGGTAGCCAAGATGGCTGATGTTTGCTAGTTAGCTAACGTTAGCTTCTCTATCAAGGCTGTCCACCATCTGTGTGTCAAAATACAGATTGTACATATGATGACAGATTGACGTTACTGCTTTGGAATGCAAATATTTAATTTAGATAGTGTTCCGTTTATTGTGTTTGTTTATGACCTGGAAGTAGGTTGGAACAAGTTTTAGTATTTGTCACGGCACTGGTCACGGCGTACACACAACAAAGGCATGCAATATCAAAGGCAGTTTTCATCAAGCTGTGGGATTCACTGCCGTTATAGGCTGTTCCACGCAGGAAGCAGGCATGTGGGCGGGGCCAGGATGAAATGTCATATTACGGGCTGCTTTTCACTTGCCATTCTGCATCCCCCTATCTCCAACAACTCCACCCTCTTTTCTTGATCCTCCAATCATAGCCGTTGCTTTCCTCTCTGGAGATATGCTTATTAGGAGGAAAACAGCCATCATAAAATGGCCAAAGAGAGGCACTATGACATCAAGTGAGAGATGAGAATTTGATTTATTTTGTGATTTTTATTTTAATTATTACTATTCTTTAGTTTGTTTAAAGGTTGATAGTAAACGATGGTGATGAAATACAAGAGGACGTTTAGTTTGTTTAGTTTTTTCCCAGGTTTGACAAGCAGCTCGGCCTGTGAATAGTATTACACTTTCTCCATTAATATAGCCTACAATAAATCGTGGCTCATAAGTTGAATTCACTGTGCAATTTAAAAATAAATTCGGCTGAGGCTATATATCTATTTAGACGAACACATTCACTAGTGACCATACTGTACACCGGTGGCTACGGTACACCGACCTCTTATGAAATCAAACCTTTATCTTTCATCTGTGGCTGGCTCGCAATACTCTGACCATTTAAAATGGCTGCGTAGACATATCACCACGGCAGATCACTACAAATTATACACGTCTTTAATCACCGAAGGCAGGAACACTGCATAGCGGAATATCTGTTCACAAACACTAATAATGTCTCGTCCCAGAAAAATACTGTTATCTATTTAACACCAATTACAAACCGAGAGAAATGTTTACAGATCAAAAACAAAGCTACTTGTGCTCCGCTGCAGTATTTGCGGTACGGTGCAGAGAGCGCCGTTAGAGGTTTCTCCTCCAAGACACTGTTTCACCACGAACATACAGATGTAAGCACGTCTTTACATCACAGCTCTCTTCTTCCCTACATGACAGTGGTATGTTGTGTTATGCTGAATGGACACTAGATGCCTAGGAAGGAACACGCCAACATGTGGGGAAATTAGCTTACCGTCTTCTCCAGAGAGAGACAAGAAGATAGCTACCGGTTTCCTCTCTGTGCGTTCAGTAGAAAGCTATCTGGCTGCATGTTAGCCTAGCTTAGCACAATGCATGGAAGCGGACATGGCCAGTTAGCCTTCGGGACAGGTGTTAGTTGGACAATGCCTAGGCTAACCGGCCATGTCCGCTCTATTTGCCCTGGTTGGTATTTGCAATGGTTGGTTTTTCTGAAGGTGTAACCAAATCCTCCAATTGTACCACAGTAAGTTCAGACCATGCATTGTAATTGGTTGAGAAACGTTCCAGTGGGCGTGTCAATGCACTGGTGACCGACCAAAGTCAATCCCTCACTCCCGAAGCATCACACCACTTACTTTAAATTCGGTATATACATCGCACCGATCACAGCGATGCCGATGATTGGTAACCTACAGTAGCAACACCTTTTGTTACCATCCCATTTTTATGTCCTACACACGTAAGTGCTGGAATATCTGGGTGTAGCACCCCATCCCGTGAATTATTGCTTAAAGGAAGCGGCAACACTGATCCATCACAAAACCACGATAAGACTGTCTGTTGGTTTGTTTTTAATCAGAACCTAGCTAACGTAATGGATGTGGTGACGTGTCCATAAGTTCCAAAAGTTCATCGTCTGAACTTTTCCTGTCCCTCAAAATGGATACAAATCTGACAACTCATCATCAGCCCCGTCCACCAAATGGATGTACTTGAAAAAACTATTTAAAACAAACGTGTGACGGACAGCCACAATGGAAGAAGAACGTGGCCGTGCCCTAAATGTGACTCGTGAGTAATGGGTCGACGGCAGGTGAGTATGTTGATTCATTCATTAGATGTGGTTGCCGTGCAGCCAGAGGACGGGGGAGCTGTGATATAAAGCGGCGACTATAGCATTCATATATGCATTCATTTGTTTGTGGCTGTCATCTTTCTCACGAGGATCCAGCCCCCTTCAAAGTTAACACACCACAACATTAAACAACGTGGACAGTGCACTGATTGTGTTCCTGCTGAAACACTCGTCCTGTATGAAATGTATATGTACATATATGTATATATATATATATATGACCTAATGTCACTCTCTGAATTGGGTTTGGATTTGAAATGTGTTTCCTTTGGCCTAAAGACTACGCATAGGTTCAAATTGCATATGTTATAACTCCGAAGGGAGTTGTTGGTTACATTTCTCTTTCTTTTTTATCACTGGTATAAATTCCCTTTGAACATAAAAAGGCGTCTGGCTACGGCGGTAATAATAACACCTATAGCGCCAGACTTTTGATATACTGCACCACCGGCGGCGGCGGCGGCACCCAACGTGCTATTTTTCAGCATTTTATCAACGTGACATTTATTGATAGTGTGTTTGATAGAATGTCAGGCGTATGTGCATCTGCCTCACTGTTCTCCAATGCGAAGGCGCCCGGCATACATTCTTGACAGTTTTGACAGCAGCTAAAATGGATCATTTGGAGCACGGCTGGCTGCCGAGACCACGGCCTGTCAGATGAAATGTTGACGGAGAAATATCTCGGCTACACGGTTCGTCTGGGCGGCCGGTGCGTTGCTGCAGGCTCCTGAGAAACCGCCCGTCTCTGATGAAAAACGTGATTCTCGCACGTCGGTGATGCCATCTTCTTGTCCGTGACAGTTTTTCGTTTTTTTTTCTCTCCCCTCCTTTTCTTCTAAACACGGTACAGTCAACAATAACACTATTCACAGTTTACAACCTAACTTAAAAACAGTGCGTCCAGTGTCTTTTCCAGATAACAAAACAACAAACTTCCCGATGAGCTTCTTCCGGTAGAGATAACAAGGAGCTCTGGGGGTAACCCAGTCTAGTAGGACTCGGCAAGACTACACTACTTTAAACGCTTTTTAAACAAGACATCTGAACTTACAATTCACACAGTGCTTTTTTTTCATCTTATAATTGGAGTCCACTATAGTAAAAATGTGCTGAGATACCACTCATCAGGTTCAAAGCATTCTGTCCCGGAGCTTGTTCTGGGTACATAAAGCTGCCTTAGGCTCGGCGGGGCGGCTCATAGGTTCTGCTCAGTCTGGGGCCTACAGTAAAAGAGAGGTTTAGACTCATGCTCTTGGCTCCAGGCTGATGAAAACATATCGGCCCCATGTACCCGCCGGCAGGTCCACCCCACAGCCCAAAGTCTTGATCCAGTTTTAGAAACCAGTGGCTATAGCGAAACAAAGAGAGGGGTAGTCGTCCTAACGTGCTGCTGGCCGCGCAAGGAAGACGGCGACAGATTCCAAAGCAACCCCCATCAAAACATGACCTCCTCACTGCTACCGTAGTCGCTCTCCACCATGTCCGAGCCGTCGTAGCTGCGCAGGTTCTGCCTCTCGCGCTTGGCCTGGGCCTGGGCCTGGGGCGGGTTAGGCGCCGGCTCGGGGCTCGTCTGCTCGGCGTAAGACGGCATGGCCACGCTCAGGCGCATGCTGAGTCTCTTGTAGCCGGCCGAGACGTTGTCCAGGCTGCGGGCGTGCTGCGTCGGGTAGTAGCTGATGGCGGTGTACTCGTTGGGGCACTGGGCGCTGGGGAGAGGCAGCCCGTCGGGACCCAGGAAGTCGTCCAGGTTCTGGTTGCTGTAGCAGGGGGGCAGGGGCGCGCGGCGGTCGCAGCGGTCCAGGGGGAACGGGAAGCCGCCGAAACGGGAGTTCCTCCTGGAGTCCATGGTGGAGGCGGAGTAGGTGTCCTCCACGATGTCGAACTGCGGGAACTCCTGCTGGGCGCTCTGGCGGCCGTAGTAGTCTGGGTCCGCTGGGTAGACTGTGGAGAGAGGAGGATATAGAGATATAGAAACATTGTCATGTTGAGTGATATAGAGATATAGTAACATTGTCATGTTGAGTGATATAGAAATATATTGCCATGTTGAGTGATATAAAGATATAACAGCTTTGCCATGTTGAGTGATATAGAGATATTGCCATGTTGAATGATATAGAGATATAGCAACATTGCCATGTTGAGTGATATAAAGATACAACAGCATTGCCATGTTGAGTGATATAGAGATATTGCCATGTTGAATGATATAGAGATATAGCAACATTGCCATGTTGAGTGATATAAAGATACAACAGCATTGCCATGTTGAGTGATATAGAGATATTGCCATGTTGAATGCTTGTGAATTCCTCTCACATTGTTTTTTCAGAAAGTTTTTGTTGTTGTTTGTAATTTAAGATTAGCTATGGTCTGCAGAGTTGGCTGAGGAGAGAGGAGTACATTTTAATTAGTCTCTGGGTAGACTGGGGAGGGGAAAGGGGAGAATGAAAAACTACATTTTCAATGTTAAACCTATTGATCATATATTGAGATATATCAACGTGTTCCAACCTACAACCCCATTCCTTGTAGATTTGATATGGTCAGATTCCTCATCCCTTTTTTTAATGAAATGTTGTATCTTACTTAGGTGAAGTAAGGACACGCTGGATGGACCAGGAAAGTGGAGGGAGACAGATAAACAGTAGAAGAGGACTTTATCGTCATTTGTCACAAGGCAATTCAAACGTGTATTTGCGCGTATACCCCCACACATCATCAAAACTAGGGATGTCCGATATTATCATCCTACCGATATTAAGTTTCAAGTTTCTTTAGTTTCAAGTTTCTTTAATAGTTGTCATACAGAAGTACAGAATACTTTCATACAAAATGCTTCTTACTGTTACGCTCCAGAGACTGTGCTAGACAAGATAGTATCAAATAACATAGTATAGCATGTAATTTAGAAGAAGAAAATGAGGTCACAGTGTTCGGTATAGACATATGTACAATGTTCTGAGTTACCATATAATATACAATACTATGCAGTGTACTAATGTACAGTACTATCTAGTGCAAAGCAGAAATGGGATGAGGTACAATTTAGGTACAATTTACAGTAAGGTGTACGAGTTGTAGTGCAATCCTTCATCAATAAATATAAAGTGTGGGGAGTGGGTGCTACAGTGTGTTTGTTTAAAGTGGGTGTGTGCTATAAAGTGTGTGGAGTGGGTGCTACAGTGTGTTTGTTTAAAGTGAGTGTGTGCGTGTGGATGTGTGTGCTATGTGCGTTTGGTGGTTGTTGTTGTGTAGTGTTCATTCATTGTTCGTTTAGCAGCCTGATGGCCTGGGGATAGAAGCTTCTTCTGAGTCTTTCTGTGCTCGCCTTGAGACTCCGGTATCGCTTGCCTGACCGCAGCAGTTCAAAGAGGCAGTTGTTCGGGTGACTGGAGTCTTTAATGATTCTCTTAGCCTTGCCCTTGCAACGCTTGTTGTAAATGTTCTGGAGGGTGGGGAGCCCCCCTCCAATTGTGCGTTCGGCTGAACGTGTCACTCTTTGTAGTCTGCTTCGGTCTTGTGCAGTGCTATTCCCAAACCAGGAGGTGATGTTGCCGGTCAAGATGCTCTCTATTGTACATGAGTAGAAGTTCTTAAGGATCTTCTGACTGACTTGGAACTTCCTTAGGCGCCTGAGGAAGTAGAGGCGTTGTCGTGCCTTCTTCACAACACTGTCAATGTGTGTGGTCCATGTCAAGTCCTCGGATATGTAGGCTCCGAGGTACTTAAAGCTGTTGACTCTCTCAACCGGTGCCCCGTCGATGCTGAGGGGGCTGTAGTCCTTGATTATTATCGGCCAATATTGGCATTAAAATGTGATATCGGAAAATATCGGTATCGGTTTTCAAAAAAAATATATATATATATTTTTAATTTTTTTACATTTCTATAACCTTTATTTACCCAGGCAAGCAAGTAAGAACAAATTCTGATTTTATTTATTGTCAAAAGTATGCATAATGTTGTGTTAATTCCACAACAAGAGATATGTAATGTTAATTACCTGAAATTATTAAATCTTTGGGGGGGGGGGAAACCCTGCATATATCGGCATCGGTTGATATCGGTTGATATCGGTATCGGAAATTAAGAGTTGGACAATATCGGTATATCGGTATCGGTAAACAAGCCAATATCAAGCATCCCTAATCAAAATGATTAACAATTAAGTTAAAGTCCAATTTGTACTCGTTTGTTAAATCCAACAGATCAATTGCTGTTCCAGAAGCCGAGGGTTCATTCAGAGCTGCGGCAGCGTTTGGGCGTCCGTTGTGACAAGCAGCTCAACAAAATATCAACAGAGCCATGGGTGTTATTTTATGGGCGGCGCTCAGAACTCAGAGGACACGCCGGTGGTCAGGGGACAGAGTGTAGGGTCAGAGGTCAGAGTGTAGGGTCAGAGATCAGAGTGTAGGGCCAGAGGTCAGAGTGTAGGGTCAGAGGTCAGAGTGTAGGGTCAGAGGACAGAGTGTAGGGTCAGAGGACAGAGTGTAGGGTCAGAGGTCAGAGTGTAGGGTCAGAGGACAGAGTGTAGGGTCAGAGGTCAGAGTGTAGGGTCAGAGATCAGAGTGTAGGGCCAGAGGTCAGAGTGTAGGGTCAGAGGTCAGAGTGTAGGGTCAGAGGACAGAGTGTAGGGTCAGAGGACAGAGTGTAGGGTCAGAGGTCAGAGTGTAGGGTCAGAGGACAGAGTGTAGGGTCAGAGGACAGAGTGTAGGGTCAACTGTACAAGCAAAACTGTGCATTGGAATATTGACAAGACCATACTTGGTAATTTACTGTACATTGGAGGGGGTTGTGTTAGGACATTTACAGGGGCCAGTTTCGAATTGCAGTCTCCCGTAGGTGTTCTTTGAGAGTGTTTTTGAAAGTGGGTAGTGATTCACATTCCTTTACAGCTTTGGGTAGGGCGTTCCACATTGATGTGGCATAATTGCGAAACGTGTTTACTCCCTTGTTTGAGCCGAATCTGGGTTTAACATGATTTGTGGAGCTCCCTCTGGTGTTGTCATCGTGGTATTCACTGACCTTTGGGAAGTATTTTGACATGTACATGGGTACCTTGGTCGTGTAGTGTATCTTGTAGACCAGGCCCATTGCAAGTTGCTGTACTCTGTCGTCTACTCTAAGCCATCCTAGGTAGTCAAAGTGGGCAGGGGTGAGGTGGGTTCTAGGAGTAAGGTCAAGCAGTAGTCTGGCCAGTTTGTTTTGAGATGTTTGTAATTTTGTTTTTAGCACCTTTGAGGTGCTTTGGTACCATGAGGTGCACGCATAGTCGTAGTACCCTTGTATGAGTGCTCCTGCCAGAGTCTTCAGGGTATTCTTGTTTACCAGAGAGGAGATCCAAACAAATCAATACTCAAATATATAAACAAAAGCTACTTTATATTCTCACAACTACAAACTAATAATTTCCAGATAAAATACCACTGTAAAATGAAACGCTAACCTTTAGAAGTTGCATCTTTTGTATATATGTCACACCCAGTTTTAACGACTGGATTAAAAAATATGCATTCAAATAAAAGTAAAGATTTTGATGATTTGGAATGAGGACTGTGTAGCCTCAACTACACACACAACTTTCAAGGAATACGCACACGATATAGTGGTTGAGTCTACAAGGTCCTCGTTGCCGGACCGTGTCCAATGCGGGTGCAGCTCACCCTCTGAGAGCGGTTCGATACGCATCTCAACACGGCTCGTCTAGATGTATTTTAACGAGCCGACAGATCAATACGATGCCATTCAGCCCCATCTCGCTGCAGAGTGGGGCGAAGGGATTCAATATAGTACAAACAATCCATTTTGATCCTACTGTTTTGCCACCAGTTGCGAGAAGAAATCTTTTTGCATAAATCGACACGGTCCAGTTATGGGAGGGAGGAAGAGGAAGACGTAATAAATTCGAACAGCCTGCTTCACATTTAAATTACCATGATAACATCCGATTTGGAATCTAATTTGTTAGTAGTAAAAAAAAATATTAATCAGTCAACTCTAAATAATCCTTTGAAACAGGCCATAAGTTATATTAATAATGCATGGAGTCCCCACTTGGGATTTATGCATTGTGGATTTGTTCTCCATCGGTAGACGTCCTTGACAACATAATTGGAGAGAGGAGAGGGACTCGGGCGGACGGGGAGAGAGAGAGAGAGAGAAGCGACGCGCGAAAACATCGGCAGAGGGCGTTATGAGAGGATCAAAGACATGACGTACGGGACGAGGACCGCGTAGACTCAACCGCTACGTGGTGTACGGGATGAGGACCGTGTAGACTCAACCTCTATGATGTATCCAACGAGGACAGTGTAGGGTCCTATTCCAAACCCAAAAACTATAGCTACAACTTTCATTTGTGATTTCATTAGGTATAAAGTCTGAAGCTGCTCCATAGACAATGCATTGGGTGAATCCCTACGCACATTCAAAACCGCTCTTAAAGAGCACCTACGGGAGGCTGCAATTCGAAACTGGCAACGTAAATGTCCAAACCCCCCACCCCTCCTAATAGACAGTCTCCTCCCCACCGCAATGCATTATATTCTCTCCCCGCCGTATGTATATTTCTCTCCCACCCACCCACTACCTCCAAATGTACAGTCTCCTCACCATCATATGTATATACTCTGTCAGGATCTAGGGGTAACAGTACTGTATATTTGAATACCGTTTATGTCACAAATGTATCAGTACTAAATACCTGTATGTCCTTATGCCATAAATGTCATGTATGTTGAGTATGTAATAAATGTCAATATGAATTGAAAACGGGGGACCCTGATGTAAACAAGACAAACGTCTTTCTCTGGTCTGCATCCCCTTAACAATTGTGTGTATTGAGCCGTACTGTATTGTACCCATTCTGCAATCTGTTAAATAAAGTTTTCATTCATTCATTCATTCATTCATTCATTCACACTGAGAGACACCCAGCGGATTGTCCTGCATGTTTAGGTACTGTACGTTCTTCTGTTTCTCAACTGAACACTACAAGACAATAAAGCTCATTTGGGTTTAAAGAAGAGAACACACATTGTGTGGGTCCACAAAACCGGTCTCCCATTCATCGTCAATGGAGCAGCAAAGTTAGATTCTTACTTACTCTGGGTTCTGGCTTTGGAAGAGAGTTGCTCATGTTGTTGAATATTGATTGAAAAGCAATAAATCATGTGTAAGATAAGTACATCAGTCTTAGCGTGAGCCTTGCAAGGCTAAAGGTGGTTTGTAGGACGCACTTTGTCTCTTATAATGCCTGTCAACGATTTAATTATTTGTTCTTGAGACGCATCCTAGGAGCCCGATTACATATTTTGCATGTGGAATAAAATGAATAACATCATCTGCTGGCCATTAGTTGTTTTTGGGGGTATTGGAGAGGAGTTAGAGGTCGATGTCATCCCACTTATTTACTAAATCTGCGGTGTTAACTATAGTAGGAGGAAATTGGATTGGGTTTGGGTTTGAAGGTCACTCAAACATGGAGTCAGAGTAAAAAGGCCCAGAAAGACGGCATTTAACACGACTTGATGTGAAGGTTAAAAGAAACAAGGACAACATGCAAATCTCCATACAATAGAGGCCTTTCACGGAATGTTTAGAATGTTTTGTCCTCCATGTTGGAAGAGACAACCGTTCCTATGTGCAAAACAGTTTCTATGTAAATGGCTGTATTCATATAGTGCTTTACAATTTGTTCCTCACATTTGACCCATTCACTCACACATTCACACACCGACGGTGGAGGCGACCACCTGCTCATCGGGCGCAGCTAGGGGTCAAGTGTCTTGCTCAAGGACACTTCAACACGCTGCCCGGGAGGAGTGGGAATCGAACCAGGAACCTCTGGATAACCAGATGACTGCTCTACCTACCGAGCCACTTTGGTGTCTTATTACTGGATTGTGTAAACAAGTTGCAGTTGGAACAGTAATATGCTTTTTCCACGTTGTACCCACTCGCATTTTCTTTTGAAAGTAGTTAAGAAATGACAGGCGGTTACTCGTTACGGTTACGGGCAGCTACTGTACTGCTGGCAGAAAGACAACAACTGCCTCTTTGAACTGCTGCGGTCAGGCAAGCGCTACCGGAGCCTCATGGCAAGGACAGAGAGACTCAGAAGGAGCTTCTATCCCCAGGCAATCAGGATGCTCAATGACAATGACACTATGTAACAACCCATCATCTACACTCACTGCACACACATCCACATGTACACACACACACCTTACCACTCACTTTATTCACTTTAGACACTTAAACACACTTTATATTTATCTATTATTAAAGGTCCCGTGTCTTATAAATGGCATTTTCCAGTGTTTAGCATTGTTTTATAGCAATGAGGGTTTGTATAAATGGGTCTGTGTCTCTAATTCTCATTTTGGCGGATTGCTCTAATTCAGTTGAGACAATCTCCTCCCCCAGTGAACTAAGCTATTCTGATTTGACTCGCTATCCTACGTAGCACGGAGTTGATCTGCAGTAACGCCCCCTCTATGGTTGTAGCGCAACCATTCGCTCAACAACAGAGCGAGTGCAAATACACTTCCTCAAGTGGGTGCCGACAGAGACAGCAGAGAATGAGAGAGAGATAGAGAGGGAGAGAGAGAGAGAGAGAGAGAGAGAGAGAGAGAGAGAGAGAGAGAGAGAGAGAGAGAGAGAGGGGATGGAGCTTCTCCACTCGCATATCACTGTCAAAATATCTTTGACTCCCACGCGCGCGCCCGTATTCCGATCGGTGCAATAATATTCACAGGGGTAGATATTGTCATTTGAAACAAATTACCAATGCATTGTCCCGTGGGATTATGCCCCCCCCCCCCCCCCCCCCCCCCCCCCGCGCGGCGAGATTCATTAGTATCCCTCAATCTCTCTATATCTCTCTCTGTCTGCCAGTGCAGACTGTGGGTGACTGTCACTTAAAGCGCTTATGGGCGGAGCCCAGCCCAAAACAGCTTGAAATCTTGAAGTGGAAAAATGCTGCTTTAGAGTACTTGATTAGAAATACAAAACAATGAATAAAAAAAAAAATAAACTTTACAGATGTTGTGTAAAGTTGCCCAAATAGTGAAAGGAATAGCAAGACATGTCCCCTTTAAAGAGCTTTGCACTACATTCATACCTCATTTGCACCCTACCCTAAGTTTTGTACCTCATTTAATTTCTGCATTGTACCTCACTGTTACTCATTTTACTCTGTATTGTATATTGTATATATGTATATTGACTGAACATTCCCTTACTTACTTTGTACTTACTTCTTAATTACTTTTGTTTCACTGTATGTAGCACACTCTCAGGGGCTCATACAGAAAAAAGCATTTCATCATAAAGTATTCTGTATTTTGTTGTGACAAATAATAAACAAACTTGAATAAACAAACTTGAACTACAGAGACATTCCATGCAAGACCTGTATTTGGGGAATGCATAATACAGTAGTCTTCTCTCTCTGATGAAAAGTGTGTTGTTTCTATTAACCTTCACATCAAGTCGTGTTAAATGCCGTCTTTCTGGGCCTTTTTGCTCTGACTCCAAGTTTGAGTGACCTTCAAACCCAAACACAAGCCAATTTGTTTAAATGTAATGGGTGACATTAAATTGTTGTTCGTCCAATTTCCTCCTATTATAGTTAACACCGCAGATTTAGTAAATAAGTGGGATGACGTCCACCTCTAACTCCTCTCCAATAACAAATAATGGCCAGCAGATGATGTTATTCATTTTATTCCACATGTAAAATATGTAATCGAGCTCCTAGGATGCGTCTCAAGAACAAATAATTAAATCGTTGACAGGCATTATAAAAGACAAAGTGCGTCCTTCAAACCACCTTTAGCCTTGCAAGGCTCACGCTAAGACTGATACTTATCTTACACAGGATTTATGGTCAACGCGCGTATAGGTGTGACTGATGTACAGTTACTATCTGCTGTGAATTAATGCCGCAAGTTTACCAAGGTCACCTGCATGCAACAGGAAGAGGGGAGGACAGGAGAAGAAACGCCATGGTAGTTCCTCTCATCAGGGGTTGGGGGACTACATGTATTATATAAATGTAACAGGAGGACAGTAATCTCTTAACTGATCTCTAACCTGACCCGCTGGATGGTCCGTGACACAGAACCATGTGGGAAGTCGTCCTTTGAAACTGTTTGGGATAGTAGGGCCGACACTTATCTGTAGTTCCTCAAAGGAGCACTGATTGGTCCAAACCACTGCGGTTCGGACAAACACTGTGGTTTGGGGGGCGCATAACTTGAAGCCTGACAAGATGGATTATTTCTTAAAAAATTATGTTTTTGGTAGATTTTTTTTTATTTGTTTGTACTAGCGGGCAGTCCGGTAGAGGGAGAGGGAGAGGAAGAACGGGAGACAGAGCGGGGGGAAGACATTCGGCAAAGGACGCCGGGTCCGGGAATCGAACCCTGGTCGGCCGCTTTGCGACGCAGCGCGTTACATGGGTCGCCGCTTGGGTGCCCGACAAGATGGATTCTTGCGCAATCTCATGAGTGACCTTGTGAAGCCAGCTGCCGTGCAAGGTTAACTAATCTGTTGTATTTACTGAACATTGAACGGGTCTATAACGGCCCATGGCTCTAACACCTCTGCCCTCCTGACCCTCTACACAGGAGCCCCACAGGGCTCTGGCCTGAGCCCCCTCCTCTACTCCCTGTACACCATTGACTGCGTAGACACACTCAACTCCAACATGGCCTCCAGGAGAGAGATCACCAACCTGGCAAACAATTCACAGAAGGTTAACCATTTCACTGCCACACAACAGCCGGTTAACCCGACGTCGGTTGTGTGATAGTAAAGGGTTAACCTTCTGTCGTGTGGCAGTGAAACGGTCAACAAAAGAAGAAGACATTTGACATGGGGCTCAAGACCCTAAGGGCGTTCTACAGAGGCACCACTGAGAGTGTCCTGGTTCCCGCCTGGTATGGGAACTACTCTGTCCTCGACCGCAAAGCGCTGCAGAGAGTCGTGCGAACGGCCCAGAGCATCAGCGGACGTGAGCTTCCCTCCATCCGGGATGATATATAGAACGCTCAGCAAGCCTTGCAGGACCCCAACCACCCCAACCACAGACTGTTTCAGCTGAGGCAGTCTGGCAAACGATTCCACAGCCACAGAGCCTGAACCAGCCGAGGCTCCAAGACAATTCCACAGAGCCTGAACCAGCCGAGGCTCCAAGACGATTCCACAGCCACAGAGCCTGAACCAGCCGAGGCTCCAAGACCATTCCACAGAGCCTGAACCAGCCGAGGCTCCAAGACGATTCCACAGCCACAGAGCCTGAACCAGCCGAGGCTCCAAGATGATTCCACAGCCACAGAGCCTGAACCAGCCGAGGCTCCAAGACGATTCCACAGAGCCTGAACCAGCAGAGGGTCCAAGACACTTCCACAGAGCCTGAACCAGCAGAGGCTCCGAGACAGTTCCACAGAGCCTGAACCAGCAGAGGCTCCGAGACAGTTCCACAGAGCCTGAACCAGCAGAGGCTCCAAGACAGTTCCACAGAGCCTGAACCAGCCGAGGCTCCAAGACGATTCCACAGAGCCTGAACCAGCAGAGGGTCCAAGACAGTTCCACAGAGCCTGGACCAGCAGAGGCTCCAAGACAATTCCACAGAGCCTGGACCAGCAGAGGCTCCAAGACAATCCCCCCCCCCCCCCCCCAAGCAATCAGGCTCATGAACAAAGAACACTAACAGCCTGCCGCCTGCCCACCCACCACTCATACCTTCAAAATAAGCCATCACTTCAGGCAGATACTTTTCAATCTGTGACTTATGAATCATGCTGATGACACACTATTTATTTCTTAGATACAAGCCCACAAAGAAACTGGAACCATTTCTATTTGTATGCATATTGCCTACTTCACCCAGAAAGCAATGTAACCCCCCACCCCCCGACTTGACACATTCAGTCTGAGAGCAGCCCTGCCTTTGTTAGTCTAATGACTTTGTAATAAAAAAAAGGTTATTTAGTATATTTTGTCAGATTATTTGTAACATAATGGAGATGAACACTGGTTGGGGGCCCCTACTAAGAATTACTGCCTAGGACACCAATGACCCTAGCAGCGCCACTGCACACACACACACATACACACGCACGCGCACACACACGCACACACACAGAAAGGGGAATGGCAATACAAGGCGTTGCTCCACTTTGCGTAATTCACATGCACATGAATCTCCCGAACAATAATTGAAACCAAGCCTGAGTCATCAGAGCTGCTGACGCGAAGGTCACTTTTCTGCCTGATGCGCACTGTTTTTATGCTACGGAGATATACACACGTTTCTAAAGATATTACGCTTTCTCTGCATATTTTCACACCTGGCACCAAATCCATTCTGAAGAATAGACACATGGACACAGAACCATTAAATATCTTTGGAACCTTTGTGTTAAATTGTATCTGAATCGGGTGATTATCTTCTCTCTGTCAAAATTGAAAGTGTATCTCTCCGTCGCATACAGGCTGGCTGGCAGTGCGTAGAGAATAAGGCATAGATTATTGAATTTTCTCTAACAAACGCATCTATTTCTATATTTCCTATTGTTTCTCTATCTACTCCAGTGTGCTCCGCAGATCCAGCCGTCAGACAGACAGACACTGCTCCCGCTGCTCTTGCGTAACGGAGGATAGAGAGAGGCGCTTGTGGAGAGAGCTATGGAGGGGCCTTTTGTGTGTGGTGCCCTGGGCGAGCAAGAGTCCTTCCCTCCCTCTCCTCCAAATCACAGCATTAGCTTTGCTACGACGTAACTGTCATTATTTCCAAGACCTTTGAGCTACTAAAAGTAAACAGAACTCACGGTGCCGTCTTGCAGTTGTATGAACATTACTGACATTCTTTCCGTGAGCTTCACGGTGTGAACTGACGTCTATGTTAACCTAATGCTTGACGTCTATGTTAAACCTAATGCTTAACGTCTATGTTAACCTAATGCTTGACGTCTACAGTATGTCAAACTAATGCTTGACATCTATGTCAAACTAATGCTTGAGGTCTATGTTAACCTAATGCTTGAGGTCTATGTTAACCGAATGCTTGACGTCTATGTTAACCGAATGCTTGACGTCTATGTTAAACCTAATGCTTGACGTCTATGTTAACCTAATGCTTGAGGTCTATGTTAACCTAATGCTTGACGTCTATGTTAACCGAATGCTTGACGTCTATGTTAAACCTAATGCTTGACGTCTATGTTAACCTAATGCTTGAGGTCTATGTTAACCTAATGCTTGACGTCTGTCAACCTAATGCTTGAGGTCTATGTTAACCTAATGCTTGAGGTCTATGTTAACCTAATGCTTGAGGTCTATGTTAACCTAATGCTTGAGGTCTATGTTAACCTAATGCTTGAGGTCTATGTTAACCTAATGCTTGAGGTCTATGTTAACCTAATGCTTGAGGTCTATGTTAACCTAATGCTTGAGGTCTATGTTAACCTAATGCTTGCGGTCTATGTCAAACTAATGCTTGAGGTCTATGTTAACCTAATGCTTGAGGTCTATGTTAACCTAATGCTTGAGGTCTATGTTAACCTAATGCTTGAGGTCTATGTTAACCTAATGCTTGAGGTCTATGTTAACCTAATGCTTGACGTCTATATTAACCTAATGCTTGAGGTCTGTCAACCTAATGCTTGACATCTATGTGCGTGTGCGTGCGCGTGTGCGTGCACGTGTGTGTGTGTGTGTGTGTGTGTGCGTGCATGCATGTGGGTGGGTGGGTGTGTGTGCGTGGGTGGGTGGGTGGGTGGGTGTGTGTGCGTGTGTGTGTGTGTGTGTGTGTGTGTGTGTGTGTGTGTGTGTGTGTGTGTGTGTGTGTGTGTGTGCGTGCGTGCGTGCGTGCATGCGTGTGGGTGGGTGGGTGTGTGTGCGTGGACACACGCTAACACAATGCCTTGACTTTTGACACATGTTTTGAATGCTGGAATACGGCAGCATTCCCCTCTAATGCTATGTGTCCCGGCAGCACGATGGAGGCCTGACAGGAATCCGTCCTCGCTCGTTATTGATAAGGTCAGCCCGTGTGCTCCTCTCGTTACCCCCGGGATATGACTGACTTCCCCGCGTGTGTCACCCGGGAGCCCTTCTCCGCCGAGCGTATGAAGGGACATGAGTCGCGTTACTCTCTGGATCCGTCGTACGGAGAACGTATCAATTTATATGTTGTCAGTGGTTTGCTGTTCCGCGGATCGATTTGACACGTGGAACGAAGAAAAACATAATCAACCCTAATATGAAATAAGAGGGCGGGAGGGAGAGAGAGAGAGAGGGAGAGAGAGAGAGAGAGAGGGGGAGAGAGAGAGAGGGGGAGAGAGATACATATGGAGACACAGAGAGAGAGAGAGAGAGAGAGAAGGGTGAAATCATTGAAGATGAAACGGGGAGGAAATCGCTTTGTTATGTCTTGATGATATCGGGGCCCCAATCACCTTCATCTACGAGCGTTTCATCTGGCCTAGACTTTTAATCAATGTCACATGTTGACAGATTACTCCACGGAACAGACAATGTTTCCATGATGAGCCACTCCACATGCGAATTAAAGGCTTATGCGTGACCTTGGGCACAAGGGCACATGCCACGCTTTATGTATGCAGTGTATGTAACCCAGTTCAGCTACACTCTGTGACTCAAAATGCTTCTTTGCAACTTATTTGGTTCTAGTCACGGGGGTAACAGTTTGAGGTGCTATGTAGGACTTGTTTGGGTAAATCTTTGATATTATATAGATTCATATCAAATAAATAATAAAAGAGTTCTACGTTCTATTTACCGGTAGCTACAAAACTTTCTATTACTTTGATACGAATACCACGTGAACTTTGTTAAGTGTGCTAGTGAAAGGGTTAATCTTCTGTAGTGTGGTTGTGAAAGGGTAACCCTTTGTCATGTGGCAGTGAAAGGGTTAACCTTCTGTAATGTTGCAGTGAAAGGGTTAGTGGTAGTGTTGTAGTGAAAGGGTTAACTATGTAGTGTTCGGGTTCGAAGGTCACTCAAACTTGGAAATCAGAGCAAAAAAAATTCCAGAAAGACACCATTTAATACAACTTGATGTGAAGTATTTGCAGAATCGTCACCTTGACAGATGCTGTACATCCATCATCTCTCTCCGTATGATGTCTGATGTGTGTTTGTGTGTAAAGTGCAGCCGTGCTAAAAGCCTGCTCCACATGTGTCAACCTCAGCGCACCAGGTGTAACGTTTGCCGTTCCCCCAGGTGCCTGCTCGCTCATGCGACGACTTCATTTACATCGCATTATCATATATTATCATAACAACACACCTATTTTTCACCATATATGGAGCATACAGAGAATGCTTCAAGTGTATGTGATTGATGGACACAGTGCCTGCTCGTGGAGCTCACATCAGCATGCAACAGAACCGTGGATAGCATTACAAACAGTTAGGAGTATAGGATGAAACCTAAATTGATATGCATACATCATTTCCACAGTGCCGTTTACTCAGCCATGTAACACAAACACATCTGCCCCGCTTCCTTATCATTATGGCTGCAATTGTTTATGGAAGAACCGATCATATACTGTATGATCGATAGCACACAGTATCATCATTTAACGTGGAAATTACATTGTGAATGAATGAACAATTGTTTATTTTGCTGGTCTTCCTATAGAGAGAGTAACTTTCTCTTCCTTGTTCAGACTGCAATGATAATAATGTATATTGTAGAAGATTATATATATATATATATATATATATATATATATATATATATATATATATATATATATATATATATATATATATATATATATATATATATATATTACTTCTACAATATACATTATTCTCATAGTTTGAATGTTTTAAAATGTGGAAAACTTGATGAAAACGGATGAATGCCACAAGGGGAAGGCTAAGAGAATTATTAAGGACTCGAGCCACCCGAACAACTGCCTCTTTGAACTGCTGCGGTCAGGCAAGCGATACCGGAGTCTTAAGGCGAGCACAGAAAGACTCAGAAGAAGCTTCTATCCCCAGGCCATCAGGCTGCTAAACAAACAATAATCGCTAAACGAACAATAATCACTATGCAACAACCATCAAATGCACACAGCACACACACCCACACGCACACACTCACTCAAACAAACAACACACTGCAGCACCCACTCTCCACACTTTAGATCACACAAACACACTTACACTTTATATTTATTGATAAAGGATTTGCACTACAACTCGTACACCTACTGTGAATTGTACCTAAATTGCACCTCGTCCCATTTCTCCATTTCTGCCTTGCACTATATAGTATTGTATATTAGTACACTGCACAGTATTGTATATTGTATGGTAACTACGTCTATTCTGCATCGAACATTGTACATAATGTCTAAACTGAACACTGTGACCTCTTTTTTACTTCTAATTTTACTATGTTTTTATTTCATACTTATCTTGTCTTGCACAGTCTCTGGAGCGCAACAGTAAGAAGCATTTTGTACAAAAGTATTCTGTACTTCTGTATGACAACTATTAAAGAAACTTGAAACTTGAAACTATCCTTTAACTGCTACTCAAAACACATTCAGTCATAACTGGTAGAAAGTAAGTCTTCGTGGACCTCAGTGAACCCATGAGACCACTATGATTTTAAGAAAATATACTCGATAACTATATCATGATGTTTTGAATTGTATGCGATTGTATGTGATTTAATCATACGTACTAAAATTCTATTTAGTTTATTAGTAAGTTATCTGGGCGACTTCATAATCCTGCTTCGTGAGAATCCCCCCATTTGTTCCAATGTCTAGACAGAAAACCGATCGTGCCTTCTCCACCAATGCCCCTCGGCTCTGGAACGGTTACTGTACGCACAGAAGATCAGGAAGGGGGGGGGGGGGTAACAACGGGGGGCTCCACTGCATCAGGACCCACACTATATAAAATGTCTACATCATTAACATTAGCGTCTGTCAGTCATGAGAAGGCGGCACCACCCGCTGTGACTTAGCTACGCCAGTGAGATGAGGCTACTAACCTCTTTTTTCAAAAGCACATAATACACAGATACAAATACACACACACACACACACACACACACACACACACACACACACACACACACACACACACACACACACACACACACATACACACATACACATACACACACACACATACACACATGCACACACAAACACACACGCACACACCTACACACACACATACACACACATACAGATACACACACACACACACACACACACACGTACACACACACACACACACACACACACACGGACCCACCTTCGTACTCCCTCGTGTCCCAGTGGTGTTTCCTGATGGAGTCGTTATCGGAGCCGGAGGGGGGCCGGGTGGGGAGGTTGGGGGCCACGCTGCACACCACGGGGGGCCCCTGCGTCTTCTGGAGTGAGAGCCCTCCTCCCCCCCCCGACGACGACACGATCTGGCTGCGGGGGCGCAGCGATCGAAACGGGGTGTGGTCGAGGTCGTTGATGGGACCGACCAATGAGTTCATCTCGATTGGATGCCCGTCCTGGCGGTCGGCCATGGCGAGGGTCTTGGCCAGGTGGGGCGCGAAGTAGCTGCGGACGTCAATAAAGATTGATCCAAGTGAGAAAAAAGACACACATACATAAATCACACACCTGACTCCTGTGAGCGGGCGTGGAACCGTCGGCTCTGGAAAAAAGCCATGAATAAAAGATAGGAGACTGTATTCCACTATTACCCCCCCGGCCGCCTAAAGAAGAGTTTATTATTTTCACCGCGAAGATCATCGATTCGATCGCCGCGAGCGTTTGGATTCCTGACGAAGACCCTGCCGTGAAAATAAAACATTTTGTGGGCATTATAGCAGCGTGTGGCGTCCATCTTTTATTCATGTGCTGTTCATCCACCCAGCAGACATGTAGAGGGCAGAGCACCAGGATCTATGTACACACTGAGCAGAGAGGAGAGCGCCGCACCGCGTCCATGTGGTTCAGCTCTCAACACGCCGGGGTGCGAGAGGTTTTCAACATTTTGGGGAATGGAACGGGCCTGGACCACGGGTGGCAGCGCGACAAGCTGGAGATCATTATTAAATAACCGTGTTTCTGTTACTCACCCAATCCCAACGTTATTGGGATTTTAAAACAATAAAGCCATAATAATTCATGTAAAAAAAGACATGACATTATGTTAACTTTATCTAAATTACAAGCTGTCGAGACAGCTTATATGGTTAATGTTGCCTACTTTCCTCTGCAGGATCACATTTATCAATAAAAGTGCTTTTCGTTTTTTGTGATCAAATGTGATGTCAAAATATATTATAATAATAATCCATTATAATCAAGACATAAATGGAATAAATCATGTTTATCTTGAAACATATAGTAAATGAAAGTGGAGGCCGACAGTGAAGGTACACGGTGAACCTTTGTGGTTCATTTCGACCGTATTTACTTGTTTTCACCTACAATTTCCACACGTTTAGGTCCAGTGGACCCGAACACCACGTATGTAATGTAATATAGATGTATAGGGGAGGGTTGCACAGTGTGCACTCAATGGAAATGTGTTCTTTTATATGTTCTTGACAGAAAATGAGCCGAGGCCAATGAGTCTCTGTATCATTTCTACACTGCAATCAGGTCCCACAGACCCGAACACCATGAGAGGGTTAACTGTTTTATTTTCACTATATAACAGAGAGTGCATTATTGGTTGCATGGATGTGCAGAGTGGCTGTAATGGTGCTCTCTCTCTGCAGCCAGCAGGATAGTATGGACCATTTCAATCCATGATGGAACTCTGAACTCTGAAGTGGTATTATTTTTGTTAAAAGGCTGGGGCAGCTTGAAGACAGACAGAGGCAGCTTGAAGACAGAGAGAGAGGCAGCTTGAAGACAGAGAGAGGCAGCTTGAAGACAGAGAGAGGCAGCTTGAAGACAGAGAGAGGCAGCTTGAAGACAGAGAGAGGCAGCTTGAAGACAGAGAGAGGCAGTTTGAAGACAGAGAGAGGCAGCTTGAAGACAGAGAGAGGCAGCTTGAAGACAGAGAGAGGCAGCTTGAAGACAGAGAGAGAGGCAGCTTGAAGACAGAGAGAGGCAGCTTGAAGACAGAGAGAGGCAGCTTGAAGACAGAGAGAGGCAGCTTGAAGACAGAGAGAGGCAGCTTGAAGACAGAGAGAGGCAGCTTGAAGACAGAGAGAGGCAGCTTGAAGACAGAGAGAGGTAGCTTGAAGACAGAGAGAGAGGCAGCTTGAAGACAGAGAGAGGCAGCTTGAAGACAGAGAGAGGCAGCTTGAAGACAGAGAGAGGCAGCTTGAAGACAGTGTGGAGAGGCAGCTTGAAGACAGAGAGAGGCAGCTTGAAGACAGAGAGAGGCAGCTTGAAGACAGAGAGAGGCAGCTTGAAGACAGAGAGAGGCAGCTTGAAGACAGAGAGAGGCAGCTTGAAGACAGAGAGAGGCAGTTTGAAGACAGAGAGAGGCAGCTTGAAGACAGTGTGGAGAGGCAGCTTGAAGACAGAGAGAGGCAGCTTGAAGACAGAGAGAGGCAGCTTGAAGACAGAGAGAGGCAGCTTGAAGACAGAGAGAGGCAGCTTGAAGACAGAGAGAGGTAGCTTGAAGACAGAGAGAGAGGCAGCTTGAAGACAGAGAGAGGCAGCTTGAAGACAGAGAGAAGCAGCTTGAAGACAGAGAGAGGCAGCTTGAAGACAGTGTGGAGAGGCAGCTTGAAGACAGAGAGAGGCAAGTTCAAGTTCTTTAATAGTTGTCATACAGAAGTACAGAATACTTTCATACAAAATGCTTCTTACTGTTACGCTCCAGAGACTGTGCTAGACAAGATAGTATCAAATAACATAATAACATAATATAGCATGAATTTAGAAGAAGAAAATGAGGTCACAGTGTTCGGTATAGACATATGTACAATGTTCTGAGTTACCATATAATATACAATACACAATACTATGCAGTGTACTAATGTACAGTACTATCTAGTGCAAAGCAGAAATGGGATGAGGTACAATTTTAGGTACAATTTACAGTAAGGTGTACGAGTTGTAGTGCAATCCTTCATCCATAAATATAAAGTGTGGGGAGTGGGTGCTACAGTGTGTTTGTTTAAAGTGGGTGTGTGCTATAAGTGTGTGGAGTGGGTGCTACAGTGTGTTTGTTTAAAGTGAGTGTGTGCGTGTGGATGTGTGTGCTATGTGCGTTTGGTGGTTGTTGTTGTGTAGTGTTCATTCATTGTTCGTTTAGCAGCCTGATGGCCTGGGGATAGAAGCTTCTTCTGAGTCTTTCTGTGCTCGCCTTGAGACTCCTGTATCGCTTGCCTGACGGCAGCAGTTCAAAGAGGCAGTTGTTCGGGTGACTGGAGTCTTTAATGATTCTCTTAGCCTTGCCCTTGCAACGCTTGTAGTAAATGTTCTGGAGGGTGGGGAGCCCCCCTCCAATTGTGCGTTCGGCTGAACGTGTCACTCTTTGTAGTCTGCTTTGGTCTTGTGCAGTGCTATTCCCAAACCAGGAGGTGATGTTGCCGGTCAAGATGCTCTCTATTGTACATGAGTAGAAGTTCTTAAGGATCTTCTGGCTGACTTGGAACTTCCTTAGGCGCCTGAGGAAGTAGAGGCGTTGTCGTGCCTTCTTCACAACACTGTTAATGTGTGTGGTCCATGTCAAGTCCTCGGATATGTAGGCTCCGAGGTACTTAAAGCTGTTGACTCTCTCAACCGGTGCCCCGTCGATGCTGAGGGGGCTGTAGTCCTTGACCCCCGACCTCCTGAAGTCCACAATCATCTCCTTTGTTTTGCTGACGTTCAGGGAGAGGCTGTTTTCCTGGCACCATCCCGCCAGGACCTTGACCTCTTCCAGGTAGGCCCTCTCGTCGTTGGCAGAGATCAGGCCCACCACCACTGTGTCGTCAGCAAATTTGACGATTGTATTGCTACTCCGCTGAGCCACACAGTCGTGTGTGTACAGGGAGTAGAGGAGGGGACTCAGAACACAGCCCTGGGGGGCCCCTATGTTGAGGGTGATGGATGAGGAGGTGCAGTTGCCTGCTCTCACCACCTGGGGTCTGCCAGTCAGGAAGTCCAAGACCCACTGGCAGAGGTCATAGCCCAAGCCCAGGTCCCTGAGCTTGGCTATGAGTATGGAGGGGACTATGGTATTGAATGCCGAGCTGTAGTCGATGAATAGCATTCTCACATAGTTCCCCTGCCTCTTGTCCAGGTGTGATGCTGCTGTGTGCAGCACATGGGATATGGCGTCCTCCGTGGACCTGTTGGGGCGGTATGCAAATTGCAGGGGGTCCATGTTGATGGGGAGGGAGGAGCTGATGTAGCCCTTTACTAGCTTCTCGAAGCACTTCATGGCTATGGAGGTGAGAGCTACAGGGCGGTAGGCAGCTTGAAGACAGAGAGAGGCAGCTTGAAGACAGAGAGAGGCAGCTTGAAGACAGAGAGAGGCAGCTTGAAGACAGAGAGAGGCAGCTTGAAGACAGAGAGAGGCAGTTTGAAGACAGAGAGAGGCAGCTTGAAGACAGAGAGAGGCAGCTTGAAGACAGAGAGAGGCAGCTTGAAGACAGAGAGAGGCAGCTTGAAGACAGAGAGAGAGGCAGCTTGAAGACAGAGAGAGGCAGCTTGAAGACAGAGAGAGGCAGCTTGAAGACAGAGAGAGGCAGCTTGAAGACAGAGAGAGGCAGCTTGAAGACAGAGAGAGTGGCAGCTTGAAGACAGAGAGAGAGGCAGCTTGAAGACAGAGAGAGGCAGCTTGAAGACAGAGAGAGGCAGCTTGAAGACAGAGAGAGGCAGCTTGAAGACAGAGAGAGGCAGCTTGAAGACAGAGAGAGGCAGCTTGAAGACAGAGAGAGGCAGCTTGAAGACAGAGAGAGGCAGCTTGAAGACAGAGAGAGGCAGCTTGAAGACAGAGAGAGGCAGCTTGAAGACAGAGAGAGGCAGCTTGAAGACAGAGAGAGGCAGCTTGAAGACAGAGAGAAGCAGCTTGAAGACAGAGAGAGGCAGCTTGAAGACAGAGAGAGGCAGCTTGAAGACAGAGAGAGAGGCAGCTTGAAGACAGAGAGAGGCAGCTTGAAGACAGAGTAGAGAGGCAGCTTGAAGACAGAGAGAGGCAGCTTGAAGACAGAGAGAGGCAGCTTGAAGACAGAGAGAGGCAGCTTGAAGACAGAGAGAGGTAGCTTGAAGACAGAGAGAGAGGCAGCTTGAAGACAGAGAGAGGCAGCTTGAAGACAGAGAGAGGCAGCTTGAAGACAGAGAGAGGCAGCTTGAAGACAGTGTGGAGAGGCAGCTTGAAGACAGAGAGAGGCAGCTTGAAGACAGAGAGAGGCAGCTTGAAGACAGAGAGAGGCAGCTTGAAGACAGAGAGAGGCAGCTTGAAGACAGAGAGAGGCAGCTTGAAGACAGAGAGAGGCAGTTTGAAGACAGAGAGAGGCAGCTTGAAGACAGTGTGGAGAGGCAGCTTGAAGACAGAGAGAGGCAGCTTGAAGACAGAGAGAGGCAGCTTGAAGACAGAGAGAGGCAGCTTGAAGACAGAGAGAGGCAGCTTGAAGACAGAGAGAGGTAGCTTGAAGACAGAGAGAGAGGCAGCTTGAAGACAGAGAGAGGCAGCTTGAAGACAGAGAGAAGCAGCTTGAAGACAGAGAGAGGCAGCTTGAAGACAGTGTGGAGAGGCAGCTTGAAGACAGAGAGAGGCAAGTTCAAGTTCTTTAATAGTTGTCATACAGAAGTACAGAATACTTTCATACAAAATGCTTCTTACTGTTACGCTCCAGAGACTGTGCTAGACAAGATAGTATCAAATAACATAATAACATAATATAGCATGAATTTAGAAGAAGAAAATGAGGTCACAGTGTTCGGTATAGACATATGTACAATGTTCTGAGTTACCATATAATATACAATACACAATACTATGCAGTGTACTAATGTACAGTACTATCTAGTGCAAAGCAGAAATGGGATGAGGTACAATTTTAGGTACAATTTACAGTAAGGTGTACGAGTTGTAGTGCAATCCTTCATCCATAAATATAAAGTGTGGGGAGTGGGTGCTACAGTGTGTTTGTTTAAAGTGGGTGTGTGCTATAAGTGTGTGGAGTGGGTGCTACAGTGTGTTTGTTTAAAGTGAGTGTGTGCGTGTGGATGTGTGTGCTATGTGCGTTTGGTGGTTGTTGTTGTGTAGTGTTCATTCATTGTTCGTTTAGCAGCCTGATGGCCTGGGGATAGAAGCTTCTTCTGAGTCTTTCTGTGCTCGCCTTGAGACTCCTGTATCGCTTGCCTGACGGCAGCAGTTCAAAGAGGCAGTTGTTCGGGTGACTGGAGTCTTTAATGATTCTCTTAGCCTTGCCCTTGCAACGCTTGTAGTAAATGTTCTGGAGGGTGGGGAGCCCCCCTCCAATTGTGCGTTCGGCTGAACGTGTCACTCTTTGTAGTCTGCTTTGGTCTTGTGCAGTGCTATTCCCAAACCAGGAGGTGATGTTGCCGGTCAAGATGCTCTCTATTGTACATGAGTAGAAGTTCTTAAGGATCTTCTGGCTGACTTGGAACTTCCTTAGGCGCCTGAGGAAGTAGAGGCGTTGTCGTGCCTTCTTCACAACACTGTTAATGTGTGTGGTCCATGTCAAGTCCTCGGATATGTAGGCTCCGAGGTACTTAAAGCTGTTGACTCTCTCAACCGGTGCCCCGTCGATGCTGAGGGGGCTGTAGTCCTTGACCCCCGACCTCCTGAAGTCCACAATCATCTCCTTTGTTTTGCTGACGTTCAGGGAGAGGCTGTTTTCCTGGCACCATCCCGCCAGGACCTTGACCTCTTCCAGGTAGGCCCTCTCGTCGTTGGCAGAGATCAGGCCCACCACCACTGTGTCGTCAGCAAATTTGACGATTGTATTGCTACTCCGCTGAGCCACACAGTCGTGTGTGTACAGGGAGTAGAGGAGGGGACTCAGAACACAGCCCTGGGGGGCCCCTATGTTGAGGGTGATGGATGAGGAGGTGCAGTTGCCTGCTCTCACCACCTGGGGTCTGCCAGTCAGGAAGTCCAAGACCCACTGGCAGAGGTCATAGCCCAAGCCCAGGTCCCTGAGCTTGGCTATGAGTATGGAGGGGACTATGGTATTGAATGCCGAGCTGTAGTCGATGAATAGCATTCTCACATAGTTCCCCTGCCTCTTGTCCAGGTGTGATGCTGCTGTGTGCAGCACATGGGATATGGCGTCCTCCGTGGACCTGTTGGGGCGGTATGCAAATTGCAGGGGGTCCATGTTGATGGGGAGGGAGGAGCTGATGTAGCCCTTTACTAGCTTCTCGAAGCACTTCATGGCTATGGAGGTGAGAGCTACAGGGCGGTAGGCAGCTTGAAGACAGAGAGAGGCAGCTTGAAGACAGAGAGAGGCAGCTTGAAGACAGAGAGAGGCAGCTTGAAGACAGAGAGAGGCAGCTTGAAGACAGAGAGAGGCAGTTTGAAGACAGAGAGAGGCAGCTTGAAGACAGAGAGAGGCAGCTTGAAGACAGAGAGAGGCAGCTTGAAGACAGAGAGAGGCAGCTTGAAGACAGAGAGAGAGGCAGCTTGAAGACAGAGAGAGGCAGCTTGAAGACAGAGAGAGGCAGCTTGAAGACAGAGAGAGGCAGCTTGAAGACAGAGAGAGGCAGCTTGAAGACAGAGAGAGTGGCAGCTTGAAGACAGAGAGAGAGGCAGCTTGAAGACAGAGAGAGGCAGCTTGAAGACAGAGAGAGGCAGCTTGAAGACAGAGAGAGGCAGCTTGAAGACAGAGAGAGGCAGCTTGAAGACAGAGAGAGGCAGCTTGAAGACAGAGAGAGGCAGCTTGAAGACAGAGAGAGGCAGCTTGAAGACAGAGAGAGGCAGCTTGAAGACAGAGAGAGGCAGCTTGAAGACAGAGAGAGGCAGCTTGAAGACAGAGAGAGGCAGCTTGAAGACAGAGAGAAGCAGCTTGAAGACAGAGAGAGGCAGCTTGAAGACAGAGAGAGGCAGCTTGAAGACAGAGAGAGAGGCAGCTTGAAGACAGAGAGAGGCAGCTTGAAGACAGAGTAGAGAGGCAGCTTGAAGACAGAGAGAGGCAGCTTGAAGACAGAGAGAGGCAGCTTGAAGACAGAGAGAGGCAGCTTGAAGACAGAGAGAGGCAGCTTGAAGACAGAGAGAGGCAGCTTGAAGACAGAGAGAGGCAGCTTGAAGACAGAGAGAGGCAGCTTGAAGACAGAGAGAGGCAGCTTGAAGACAGAGAGAGAGGCAGCTTGAAGACAGAGAGAGGCAGCTTGAAGACAGAGAGAGAGGCAGCTTGAAGACAGAGAGAGGCAGCTTGAAGACAGAGAGAGGCAGCTTGAAGACAGTGTGGAGACGCAGCTTGAAGACAGTGACAGAGGCAGCTTGAAGACAGAGAGAGGCAGCTTGAAGACAGAGAGAGGCAGCTTGAAGACAGAGAGAGAGGCAGCTTGAAGACAGAGAGAGGCAGCTTGAAGACAGAGTAGAGAGGCAGCTTGAAGACAGAGAGAGGCAGCTTGAAGACAGAGAGAGGCAGCTTGAAGACAGAGAGAGGCAGCTTGAAGACAGAGAGAGGCAGCTTGAAGACAGAGAGAGGCAGCTTGAAGACAGAGAGAGGCAGCTTGAAGACAGAGAGAGGCAGCTTGAAGACAGAGAGAGGCAGCTTGAAGACAGAGAGAGGCAGCTTGAAGACACAGAGAGGCAGCTTGAAGACACAGAGAGGCAGCTTGAAGACAGAGAGAGGCAGCTTGAAGACAGAGAGAGGCAGCTTGAAGACAGAGAGAGGCAGCTTGAAGACAGAGAGAGACAGCTTGAAGACAGAGAGAGGCAGCTTGAAGACAGAGAGAGGCAGCTTGAAGACAGTGTGGAGAGGCAGCTTGAAGACAGAGAGAGGCAGCTTGAAGACAGAGAGAGGCAGCTTGAAGACAGAGAGAGGCAGCTTGAAGACAGAGAGAGGCAGCTTGAAGACAGAGAGAGGCAGCTTGAAGACAGAGAGAGGCAGCTTGAAGACAGAGAGAGAGGCAGCTTGAAGACAGAGAGAGGCAGCTTGAAGACAGTGTAGAGAGGCAGCTTGAAGACAGAGAGAGAGGCAGCTTGAAGACAGAGAGAGGCAGCTTGAAGACAGTGTGGAGAGGCAGTTTGAAGACAGAGAGAGGCAGCTTGAAGACAGAGAGAGGCAGCTTGGAGACAGAGAGAGAGGCAGCTTGAAGACAGTGTGGAGAGGCAGTTTGAAGACAGAGAGAGGCAGCTTGAAGACAGAGAGAGGCAGCTTGAAGACAGAGAGAGGCAGCTTGAAGACAGAGAGAGGCAGCTTGAAGACAGTGTGGAGAGGCAGCTTGAAGACAGAGAGGAGAGGCAGCTTGAAGACAGAGAGAGGCAGCTTGAAGACAGAGAGAGGCAGCTTGGAGACAGAGAGAGGCAGCTTGAAGACAGAGAGAGGCAGCTTGAAGACAGAGAGAGGCAGCTTGAAGACAGAGAGAGGCAGCTTGAAGACAGAGAGAGGCAGCTTGAAGACAGAGAGAGGCAGCTTGAAGACAGAGAGAGGCAGCTTGAAGACAGAGAGAGGCAGCTTGAAGACAGAGAGAGGCAGCTTGAAGACAGAGAGAGGCAGTTTGAAGACAGAGAGAGGCAGCTTGAAGACAGAGAGAGGCAGCTTGAAGACAGAGAGAGGCAGCTTGAAGACAGTGACAGAGGCAGCTTGAAGACAGAGAGAGGCAGCTTGAAGACAGAGAGAGGCAGCTTGAAGACAGAGAGAGGCAGCTTGAAGACAGAGAGAGAGGCAGCTTGAAGACAGAGAGAGGCAGCTTGAAGACAGAGAGAGGCAGCTTGAAGACAGAGAGAGGCAGCTTGAAGACAGAGAGAGGCAGCTTGAAGACAGAGAGAGGCAGCTTGAAGACAGTGTGGAGAGGCAGCTTGAAGACAGTGTGGAGAGGCAGCTTGAAGACAGTGTGGAGAGGCAGCTTGAAGACAGAGAGAGGCAGCTTGAAGACAGAGAGAGGCAGCTTGAAGACAGAGAGAGGCAGCTTGAAGACAGTGTGGAGAGGCCGGCCGGGGCCCAGGGCAACTTCTATGAATTGGACCCCTGTGTCACATTAATCTCCCTTTTCAAAAGCACAGCCGTCAACAACCCATAATATTAAACAGACCAGAAGATTAAAAGCAATGCCCACATACCAGAAGCGGGGGAGGGGGGGGGGGGGGTATCTCACAAGCCTGTAATTTACTATTTCAGGGGACGAAGTGAAGGGACATATTTCATCTGCCTGAATACAGTTACTAGAGCACGACGACGTGTCTGTACAGTAATATCATAAACAACAGCGATATCCATCTATGGTAGAGAGAAGAGCATTTGTTGAAAACCTTCAATAACTTAATGCTTCCAGGCTTAACCCTAGAAGGGCCCATATTAGCCATTTTGCTCTTATGTCATGCTCTGGTTGGGATTCCTTTCCACCCTGTGGGGAACAGGGTGCCCCCCCCCCCCCCCCCCCCCCATTGTGTGTCCAGAACTCATCCTTCAGCCAGGCTCGGATCATAAACACGGAAAGTTTAAGGGTAACTCTTGAAAGTTAAGCCACGGGTGTTACCGTTATCACGAAACAGTTATTATGGCCAGGCCACACTGATCCCCTGTGTCCATGTTTGTTTGTTTTTAATAGTTTCTGGGCCGGGGGGCGCAGTAATACCTCAACATCCGTAACAAAGTTGTTGTTGTCTGCAAACGCATGATTGCATCATCTAAGTTCTGATTAAAAACAAACCAACGGATAGCGATACCTTCCGTATTTTCACTCTGTTTTGTGTGACGGATCAGTGTGGCCGCTCCCTTATTCCCCTAGCGTCCACTTCCTGCTTTCAGATATTAGAAGTATTCATTATGAGAGGGTGTTATTGGAGCATCCATTTGACTGAACCCACATTGTCAGAACTTGTTGTAATGAAAGGCCCCTCCCTACCCGTTAGAGTCCTGGACGCACACAGCACTTGTTGTAATGAAAGGCCCCTCCCTACCCGTTAGAGTCCTGGACGCACACAGAACTTGTTGTAAAGAAAGGCCCCTCCCTACCCGTTAGAGTCCTGGACGCACACAGCACTTGTTGTAATGAAAGGCCCCTCCCTACCCGTTAGAGTCCTGGACGCACACAGAACTTGTTGTAAAGAAAGGCCCCTCCCTACCCGTTAGAGTCCTGGACGCACACAGCACTTTTTGTAATGAAAGGCCCCTCCCTACCCATTAGAGTCCTGGACGCACACAGAACTTGTTGTAATGAAAGGCCCCTCCCTACCCGTTAGAGTCCTGGACGCACACAGAACTTGTTGTAATGAAAGGCCCCTCCCTACCCGTTAGAGTCCTGGACGCACACAGCACTTGTTGTAATGAAAGGCCCCTCCCTACCCGTTAGAGTCCTGGACGCACACAGAACTTGTTGTAATGAAAGGCCCCTCCCTACCCGTTAGAGTCCTGGACGCACACAGAACTTGTTGTAATGAAAGGCCCCTCCCTACCCGTTAGAGTCCTGGACGCACACAGAACTTGTTGTAATGAAAGGCCCCTCCCTGCCCGTTAGAGTCCTGGACGCACACAGAACTTGTTGTAATGAAAGGCCCCTCCCTGCCCGTTAGAGTCCTGGACGCACACAGAACTTGTTGTAATGAAAGGCCCCTCCCTACCCGTTAGAGTCCTGGACGCACACAGGCTGCTTCTTCTTCCTGCGTTGGACGTAGCGCTTCCTGATGCAGACGAACGCCCCGACCAGGAAGAGCAGGCCAAGGAGGCTGGCAGCGATCTCCATGATCTCCACATAGCCGATGACAGGAGAGACCTGGTAGGTAGGTAGGTAGGTAGGTAGGTAGGTAGGTAGGTAGATAGGTAGGTAGGTAGGTAGGTAGGTAGGTAGGTAGGTAGGTAGGTAGGTAGGTAGGTAGGTAGGTAGGTAGGTAGGTAGGTAGGTAGGTAGGTAGGTAGGTAGGTAGGTAGGTAGGTAGGTAGGTAGGTAGGTAGGTAGGTAGGTAGGTAGGTAGGTAGGTAGGTAGGTAGGTAGATAGAGAGAGAATAACAGACATTAATTTAGTACCTCATACTAAGAACCATATAAGTCAGTTTAAAATGTTCAGAGGAACAATTCAAACTTTAGTATCTAAAGATAATAGTAATAGTAAGTAATATAGAGTGTTGTGTTCATTCATAGTTATAAAGACAGTAGAGGTTGAGTACTTTATTATCTAAAGATGGTAAGTTGGAGTGTTGTGTTCACTCGTAATTAGAGTTCACTCGTGAATTTGTTTCTTGTGATATATCACATTCACATTCTGAGTGATTTAAAATGCAAATACATGGGCTGGTCAAAGATTTTTCAAAACAGACTTATATTGTTCTTCAAAGCAATGGTTTGATTGCTGAGTTTTTAGGCGAGCCTGTTGAGTTTTTAGGCGATCTCGCTGAGTTTTTAGGCGAGCCTGTTGAGTTTTTAGGCGAGCCTGCTGAGTTTTTAGGCGAGCCTGTTGAGTTTTTAGGCGAGCCTGTTGAGTTTTTAGGCGAGCCTGCTGAGTTTTTAGGCGAGCCTGCTGAGTTTTTAGGTGAGCCTGCTGAGTTTTTAGGCGAGCCTGCTGAGTTTTTAGGTGAGCCTGCTGAGTTTTTAGGCGAGCCTGCTGAGTTTTTAGGCGAGCCTGCTGAGTTTTTAGGAGAGCCTGCTGAGTTTTTAGGCGAGCCTGCTGAGTTTTTAGGCGAGCCTGTTGAGTTTTTAGGCGAGCCTGCTGAGTTTTTAGGCGAGCCTGCTGAGTTTTTAGGCGAGCCTGCTGAGTTTTTAGGCGATCTCGCTGAGTTTTTAGGCGAGTCTGTTGAGTTTTTAGGCGAGCCTGCTGAGTTTTTAGGCGAGCCTGTTGAGTTTTTAGGCGAGCCTGCTGAGTTTTTAGGCGAGCCTGCTGAGCTTTAGGCGAGCCTGCTGAGTTTTTCGGCGAGTCTGGTGAGTTTTTAGGCGAGCCTGATGAGCTTTAGGCGAGCCTGCTGAGTTTTTCGGCGAGCCTGCTGAGTTTTTAGGCGATCTCGCTGAGTTTTTAGGCGAGTCTGTTGAGTTTTTAGGCGAGCCTGTTGAGTTTTTAGGCGAGCCTGCTGAGTTTTTAGGCGAGCCTGCTGAGTTTTTAGGCGAGCCTGCTGAGTTTTTAGGCGAGCCTGCTGAATTTTTAGGCGATCTCGCTGAGTTTTTAGGCGAGCCTGCTGAGTTTTTAGGTGAGCCTGCTGAGTTTTTAGGCGAGCCTGCTGAGTTTTTAGGCGAGCCTGCTGAGTTTTTAGGTGAGCCTGCTGAGTTTTTAGGCGAGCCTGCTGAGTTTTTAGGCGAGCCTGCTGAGTTTTTAGGTGAGCCTGCTGAGTTTTTAGGCGAGCCTGCTGAGTTTTTAGGTGAGCCTGCTGAGTTTTTAGGCGAGCCTGTTGAGTTTTTAGGCGAGCCTGCTGAGTTTTTAGGTGAGCCTGTTGAGTTTTTAGGTGAGCCTGCTGAGTTTTTAGGTGAGCCTGCTGAGTTTTTAGGCGATCTCGCTGAGTTTTTAGGCGAGCCTGCTGAGTTTTTAGACGAGCCTGCTGAGTTTTTAGGCGAGCCTGCTGAGTTTTTAGGCGAGCCTGCTGAGTTTTTAGGCGAGCCTGCTGAGTTTTTAGGCGATCTCGCTGAGTTTTTAGGCGAGTCTGGTGAGTTTTTAGGCGATCTCGCTGAGTTTTTAGGCGAGTCTGTTGAGTTTTTAGGCGAGCCTGCTGAGTTTTTAGGCGAGCCTGCTGAGTTTTAGGTGAGCCTGCTGAGTTTTTAGACGAGCCTGTTGAGTTTTTAGGTGAGCCTGTTGAGTTTTAGGTGAGCCTGCTGAGTTTTTAGGTGAGCCTGCTGAGTTTTAGGTGAGCCTGCTGAGTTTTTAGGCGAGCCTGCTGAGTTTTTAGGCGAGCCTGCTGAGTTTTAGGTGAGCCTGCTGAGTTTTTAGACGAGCCTGTTGAGTTTTTAGGTGAGCCTGCTGAGTTTTTAGGCGAGCCTGCTGAGTTTTTAGGCCAGCCTGCTGAGTTTTTAGGCGAGTCTGCTGAGTTTTTAGGCGAGCCTGCTGAGTTTTTAGGCGAGCCTGCTGAGTTTTTAGGCGAGCCTGCTGAGTTTTTAGGAGAGCCTGCTGAGTTTTTAGGCGAGCCTGCTGAGTTTTTAGGTGAGCCTGCTGAGTTTTAGGTGAGCCTGCTGAGTTTTTAGGAGAGCCTGCTGAGTTTTTAGGCGAGCCTGCTGAGTTTTTAGGCGAGTCTGCTGAGTTTTTAGGCGAGCCTGCTGAGTTTTTAGGCGAGCCTGCTGAGTTTTTAGGCGAGCCTGCTGAGTTTTAGGCGAGTCTGGTGAGTTTTTAGGCGAGCCTGTTGAGTTTTAGGCGAGCCTGCTGAGTTTTTAGACGAGCCTGCTGAGTTTTTAGGCGAGCCTGCTGAGTTTTTAGACGAGCCTGCTGAGTTTTTAGACGAGCCTGCTGAGTTTTTAGACGAGCCTGCTGAGCTCCCGCAAGCCTACCGGTGACGCCAACGTGCAGCTGGCCAAACATTTGACTGCATGTCAAATCAGTGCAAGCTGACGTGGAAACAGCGCAGAGCTGTGATTGGCTTCTGCCCTGGCCGGGGCTGGGCCATGGGACGTACTTCCGTATTCACCATTTATCATCTCGGGGCCCTCGGTCGGAGCATTCCATTATCGATCGTGATTAACTACATTACAAACATGGACCAAATGAAGAAAGACTGGCCGAGGAAGTCCGAAAATATAGCCATTTGTACACAAACACAAACGCAGCACAGCCACCTAGTGGTTGGGCGGTGTACTGCAACCCACGTGTTGAACTGACAAGGAAGTATGTCGGTCGGCCAGGAACCTTCTGATTACCAGACGACTGCTCTACCTCCTGAGCCACTGTCGCCATAGATATATATATATATATCTATGACTGTCGCGCCCCCTGTCATAATCACAAGAATATGTGAGATGTGTGGATTTGAGCAGCAGTCATCAAAATAAATGGAAAGAGAGAGAGAGAGAGAGAGAGAGAGAGAGAGAGAGAGAGAGAGAGAGAGAGAGAGAGAGAGAGAGAGAGAGAGAGAGAGAGAGAGAGAGAGAGAGAGAGAGAGAGAGAGAGTGCTAAGTGAGTAATCCCTGGGACGGTCTGTCATAAATCATTGAGCAGCACTCACAACCTCAGTTTGCTCCACCGACAGAGCTCTCTTGTTACAAAACCAGACTGGGCAATGACACAGCCCTATTCGTTCATGGCTTTAAATAGAATTGAACTTTCAGTTTCCAAAAATACTAGCCGATGCATTATCTGGCTATATCAGAATTTGTGTAGTCTGTTGAAGCTGGAAGGGATACTTCGTTTTTCAAGGGCGTGAATTTGGACTCCTCATAGTTAACGTTACCTAATAATCTAGTAATCTTTCACGTTGACATTAATACTAGGAGCAATCTTAACTGGTGGTTCAGGGTGTGGCTCTGCCGTGCGTTCTCTTGATGTAAGGTTAACAAGTGCAGTATCCCACCACGGGATGCCATTGCCATTATGTCTCAATCTGACGGTCAATATGGTGACAGGTTTATGTGACAGGATATCACGGGTCTAGCTAACGTGTTGTATGTTGTCAAGGTGTTTTAAGAACTGTGTGTGATACACAAAACATGCAGTCAGTTTCATGTTCATCGCCATTCATTGTAACGTTAGCATTTATTTCTTTTCAACTCTCGCGCCAAATTCATCTCAACATCCTCTCTGATCCTATTTTGACCAGGAAGGTGGGAGGTGCTTAAAGGAACACGCCAACATTTAGGGAAATTAGCTTACCGTCTTCTCCAGAGAGAGAGACAAGAAGATAGATACCAGTTTCCTCTCTGTGCGTTCAGTAGAAAGCTATCTGGCTACACGTTAGCCTAGCTTAGCACAATGCATGGAAGCAGACATGGCCGGTTAGCCTAGGCATTGTCCAACTAACGCCTCTCCCGAAGGCTAACCGGCCATGTCTGCTTCCATTCATTGTGCTAAGCTAGGCTAACATGCAGCCAGATAGCTTTCTGCTGAATGCACAGAGAGGAAACTGGTATCTATCTTCTTGTCTCTCTCTCTGGAGAAGATGGTAAGCTACTTTCCCAAAATGTTGGTGTGTTCATTTAAGCTCGAGCCCTCCATGGCCACGGTTAGGCTAGATTCAACATTCCATATCCCCCTTGATATTCTCATAATTTCTTTTCTTGAACTCACCTGAGGCAGTGGGTCACAATGGATGGAACCGTCAGAGAACTTACAGTCGTACCCTCCGGGACACGGATTGGACGAACAGCCGTCAATCAGGTTCTGGCACCTATGGGGAGATGAAGGGGGAGTCAGTTATTTAAATTACACTGTTGAGTTACAGGTAACAGAGGTAATAATAATACTAATAATAATAATAATAATAATAATAATAATAATAATAATAATAATAATAATAATAATAATAATAATAATAATAATAATAATAATAATAATAATAATAATAATAATAATAATAATAATAATAATAATAATAATAATAATAATAATAATAATAATAATAATAATAATAATAATAATAATAATAATAATAATTGCTGTTTATTATTATTATTATTATTATTATTATTATTATTATTATTATTATTATTATTATTATTATTATTATTATTATTATTATTATTATTATTATTATTATTATTATTATTATTATTATTATTATTATTATTATTATTATTATTATTATTATTATTATTATTATTATTATTATTATTATTATTATTATTATTATTATTATTATTATTATTATTATTATTATTATTATTATTATTAATAATAATAATACCTTTATTAAATTCAATACACTACAATAAAAATCGAATGCAAATCCACCCAGTTCACTGTTACACAATGGTACTGTAGATTTCCAAAGGAGACCCGCGCACGCAACATTACTTCTCTCCATCTCTCTATGCAGGAGTGATTCTGTGCATGCGGGCCTAGTTTGAATGCTGCACAGGGCCCACTTTGAAATGTACAATCCGCTCCGCTGCAGTGCCTCGCTCTGCCATCATAGTTCAAACTTGGCTGCTGAAGCCAGCCCGGTATGTAAAGCAGGGGGCGAGTTCAGTGCACTCCGCTGATTGGTCCTGCCCGGCCGGGGCGGCGTATACGGCGTGGCGGTGCCGCTGTGATGGTTAGTGATCACTCACGGCACCCTCCCGTTAGATTTGCATGTAGTTGCTGGGTCTTACGTAACTCTCAGGTGTACGTTGTTATGGAACGTTTTCTCAGACTTCTATCTTGGAATTTTTTACCACTCTGTGGACGTTCGTGCTCGCTCCCTCGCAGAGAGTCAAACCTCTGTTCCGAGAGCAAGTAAAATAACTAAGATGATGTACTCTAATGCCTCTAATGTATACCGTGTGGACCCGTCCTACTAAAGAGCTGTCTGTAATGTATAACATGTGGACCCGTCCTACTAAAGAGCTGTCTGTAATGTATAACATGTGGACCTGTCCGTACTAAAGAACTGTCTGTAATGTATACAGTGTGGACCTGTCCGTACTAAAGAACTGTCTGTAATGTATACAGTGTGGACCTGTCCTACTAAAGAACTGTCTGTACTGTATACAGTGTGGACCTGTCCTACTAAAGAACTGTCTGTAATGTATAACATGTGGACCCGTCCTACTAAAGAACTGTCTGTAATGTATACAGTGTGGACCTGTCCTACTAAAGAACTGTCTGTAATGTATACAGTGTGGACCTGTCCTACTAAAGAACTGTCTGTAATGTATACAGTGTGGACCCGTCCTACTAAAGAACTGTCTGTAATGTATACAGTGTGGACCTGTCCTACTAAAGAACTGTCTGTACTGTATACAGTGTGGACCCGTCCTACTAAAGAACTGTCTGTAATGTATACAGTGTGGACCTGTCCTACTAAAGAACTGTCTATAATGTATACAGTGTGGACCCGTCCGTACTAAAGAACTGTCTGTAATGTATAACATGTGGACCTGTCCATACTAAAGAACTGTCTGTAATGTATAACATGTGGACCTGTCCTACTAAAGAACTGTCTGTAATGTATACAGTGTGGACCCGTCCTACTAAAGAACTGTATGTAAGGCAGGAAGAATAGAGACAGATGGTGGATGATCCTCGGCGATGTTTGATGGATTACATTTAATGATAGAAACACACCGAGATGCACGTGCACACATGAGCATGCATGCACGCACATACATACACACGAGCACACTCACACATTCATCTACACACAGACTCACAGAAGCTGTATGTAGCCTATGTAGCCTACACATGCACGTACACACACGTGCATGTAGACATACATACAGTACACCCATGCAGATATGCACACAAACACACACATGTGTACATGAGCGTGCACACATACACACATACAGACCGACACACACATACACATATACACATATACACACATACACACAAACACACACATACATAATTACATAGACACATACATACAAACACACATATACACACACACACACATACAGACGACACACACATACATACATAATGACATACACACATACATACAGACACACAACACACATACAGACCGACACACACATACATACATAATTACATACACACACACACACACACACACAGACATACATATTATGCAGACACACACACACGCACACACACACACACATGCACGCACACACACACACATATGCACACACACATGCAGACACACACACATGCAGACACACACACACACACACACATACAGACCGTGTACACATACACAGAAACTTATTTTTCGATATAGGCTCCGTGCAGCAGAACCGAGGTTAACCCTTTGTCGTGTGGTAGTGAAAGGGTTAACCATTTGTCATGTGAAAGGGTTAAGGGGCTCATATCAGCAAGGAGCAGAGCGGATGCACAGGGCCGTCACGGTGTGACACCACATAAATTATAAAAACATACGACTGCGTGGCCCATGGTATAATTGCACACTACGATAATACATCTGTTGCTTTCCAAATCACATACCCAACGTTCACTTCCTCCTGTACGGAGCGGGGAGGCAGATATCTTTATGCAGGCGAGTTAATAAAAACGCCGGCGAGCATATAGAACACCGCTAATACCCGCGAGGAACAATACAATTATGCAGGAAGTCTTAATGTACTGGGGAAACATGCAAATGCTGCAATAATTCTACTCTAAATTGGAGTCTGCTTCAAGCACTTGAGCTGGCGCTCTGATGAGAATACCAACAGGACATTACCCAAAGGGTGGGGTTATGAAGGATTATACACGAGAGGGGTGTGTGCATGTGCGTGTGTGTTTGTGTGTGCATGTGTGTGCGTGTGTGTGTGTGTGTTTGTGTGTGTGTGTGTGTGTGTGTGTGTGTGTGTGTGTGTGTGTGTGTGTGTGTGTGTGTGTGTGTGTGTGTGTGTGTGCGTGCGTGTTTGTGTGTGTGTGCGTGTGTGTGTATGCAAATGCAAATGCGAGCATATGCATTTTGTTTTGAGTGTACATATATGTTGAGTGTACATGTATGGGTAATCAAGTGATGGTGCCTATTTAGTATTCTTGTACATGCCCTCATGTGTGTGTCTCTGTGTGTGTGTGTGTGTGTGTGTGTGTGTGTGTGTGTGTGTGTGTGTGTGTGTGTGTGTGTGTGTGTGTGTGTGTGTGTGTGTGTGTGTGTGTGTGTGTGTGTGTGTGTGTGTGTGTGTGTGTGTGTGTGTGTGTGTGTGTGTGTGTGTGTGTGTGTGTGTGTGCAGGGACGTGCACAGGACTTTAGAGGGGCAGGTGCTCAAAGGCTGAAAAGGGCACTATACCTGTGTGTATTTAAACCGAGCGGTTTAAAAGCCCCCTTTTTATGCTTTTTGGGGGGTTTTGGTGATCAAATATTGAATATTGAACTATAATAATCAGTGCAGGACCTCACTTATCCTTGAAAGACACTTTTATCACTGACTTAAAAGGCCCATACATCTCCATAAATGTTCAGGGGGGAGGGAATAAGTGCTTACCCTACAGACCCCAAGAAGTGCTGTATTGTTTAATATAAATGCATTTTTTATTCCAATCCCGATTTGTATTTGAGATTCCCAAATCCCATCAGACTTGACTTCTTCGTGTCCCTCAATGAGTGTAATACCAGCATTCAACTGTATGCACAGCGGTTTCTATCATCATCATCATCACCACCCACGCTATGCATAAAATATATAGGTCCGCGGAGAGGCACGCTGAGGAGGCCGTGCAAACTGCAATGGAATATGGGGCATCTCTCTCTCTATACCTAATATTTTTATTCTATCCTGACATTTTTCAGTTGGAAGGGCAGTCTATATGCGCTAACGGTAAAAAAAAAAAAAAAAAAAAAAACATTTTTATGATTTTTTTTTTCAAAAGGGGCACTTTTTTATGAGGCTCAAAAAGGCAGGTGCTCAAGCACCCCTTGGCCTCTATGTGTGCACGTGCCTGTGTGTGTGTGTGTGTGTGTGTGTGCGCTCATGTGAGTGATGTGTGACGGTGTGAATGTTCTCAATCGTGCAATTGTGATGATGATTGTGTGAGTGTGTGTGTTCTAAGGCGTGAGTGTGCGTGCACGTGTACTAAGGCGCGACCGCAACTGTGTATATTCAAATACTTGAACGCCGTAAATGTGATTTCGACAAAGAATGTGCGTAAAGTGTAAAGAGTAAAGTGTAAAGCATAAAGTGTAAAGAGTAAAGTGTAAAGTATAGAGTGTAAAGTGTAAAGAGTAAAGTGTAAAATATAGAGTGTAAAGCGTAAAGTATAGAGTGTAAAGTATAAAGTATAAAGCATAAAGCATAAAGCATAAAGTGTAAAGTATAGAGTGTAAAGCGTAAAGTATAGAGTGTAAAGTATAAAGTATAAAGCATAAAGCATAAAGCATAAAGTGTAAAGTGTAAAGTATAGAGTGTAAAGTATAAAGTATAAAGCATAAAGTATAAAGTATAAAGTGTAAAGTGTAAAGTGTAAAGTGTAAAGTGTAAAGCGTAAAGAGTAAAAAGTAAATAGTAAAGTATAGAAAGTAAGTTTAGTAGGAGGAAATTAAATTTTAAACATCAGATGTGTCCTTCAGTTATTGGTGTAAAGCTGTGGAATTCTCTACATAGCGAGCTTAAGGGATGTAATAGTGTTTGTCAATTCAAAAATAATCATAAAAAAATTATATTTAGTCAGTATGAAAGTCAAATGTGATCTGAATAGTGAGACCTTTTCTTTTTTTTTCTTTTCTTCTTCATTATTATTATTATAAAATGTAGTTTAATCTGTGGATTGTTTGTTTCTTTGTATATGGTATACATTTTTATTTTGTGTAAATTAGGTTGTACACCGACCATCAAGTAATACTTGTTTGTTCAAATAAAACTCTGAATCGAATCTAAGTGTGAAGTTTAAAGTATAAAGCGTAAAGCGCGTAAAGCGTGTAAGAAAAGCCTCACCGCACTCCGTCGATGTCCTGCGGACAGTTGCAGACGTAACCTTGGGCCTTCGGCACGCACTGCCCTCCGTGTGCGCAGGGCTGAGAGGCACACGGGCTGTCGGCCAGCTCACACCGGAGTCCGTGGTGGTGGCCCACGCATCTGCAGCGCAGGTCTGAAGGGTAAGAGAGAAGAACGCACACACACACCCCAAAGTCTGAGATCAGAGGGCACGATCAAAGAGCCGCAAAGAGTTCCCCACGGGGGCTGGAGAACGAGAGCAGGAGGTCAGCTAATCCACCCAAGGACGTGGACGCGTTTCCAAAGTCTGCAGGCAGTTCCGGAGGTGAAGGTTGGAGGAGGAGGGTGGAAAGTTTCACGCAACCAACAAAAAAAGTTGGACCGATGTCCTTCTCGTTCTTTAGAAAGTGCTGATAGGTTTTCACTCTGCGGGGGTGTTCTCACACCTATGGTTCGGTAGACACCCATTTCATTCTCTGTGGGGTGTTTGGGGGACTGGCTGTTCCGGACGGGGTTCACATGCCTTCGAGCGACATTGTAATTATTTTATGCCTATTCTTAAGTCTGCACTTTTACATTGCACTACTTTTATTGTCTTTCATACCTATTCTTATGTCTGCAATTTATGCATTGTTTTTATTCTGTCAATTGTGAGCTGATTTTGTGCTTATGTTCATTTTGTGCTAATTGCTGTGGGGCACTCTGGACTGCGGTCCATGTGTGGGAAAAAAAGTACTATATAGATAGTTATTCATATTTATTATTGTTACATTGTAGAAATGTGTGCATTGAAATGTCTGTAAAGTCTCGACGATGTTGAAAATGAGGGTGACCTCAATTGTCTTTTCGAGAATAAATAAAGGTTTGAATGAATCCATGTCACTATACAACTTACTTCAAAAAGATTTGGGTAAATGGGAGATTATAATTATGTGGACACCAGTGGCAGGCTGTTTTTGTTTTACACCTAGGCTTTCAGTGCTATCAACTAAGCAATTGAACCCACTTCGAACAACCTAACCATGACAGTAGGGGTATTAGGCTATTGCCGTTCGACAGAACCACCCCATATGACTTGCCATATGAAAACTGTAAACACATCCGGTGTCAGATAAAAACACATGATTCAGTGACAGAGGCACACTTATAGAAATCAAAGAATTTATTTACCAAACCCAATTATATCATAAAAAGTGCTCAAATAGTGGTCGCAAGACTATATTGAAGTGACTGCGGAGACAGCACAGGTGGATAAAAGCTCGAATGAATAATGAATCAAACCGCACATTACTGAATTTACTTTTAAACTGAATGAAACCGTAAACAGAGAGGCCTATTGTTGGGATGTTAGATCCTATGTGAAAAACTGTGCTACCTTTTTTATCTTTTTTATGCTCGCTTATGCCTGTATTTCTTACTGCTGTGAAGCACTTTGAACTGCAATTTCTGTATGAAAAGTGCTATACAAATAAAGTGTATTATTATTATTAAATGTATACGAGCTGCACTGGAAGCAGCGCAACTGAGGGAGAGAGCAATGGAATGATGTTATAGACTGATGTAAACAAACTTTCGTAGCCAGTGTCTAGGCTACTGTCACCTGCATTATGCAGTATTGGTTGAGTTATCATAACATTATGAGGCCAGCTACGAAAAACAGTAACATAATGATGATGAACAATCACACATTAGGTAATATACAGGAAATGTCAACAAAAACTGTCGAATCAGCTTCGTTAAAAGATGTGTCCTGCTTTTGGTGCAGTTGCTTTCACATCTCAAATGAACCGCACCAGAGTTTGTAACCAGACCACCTCCTCAACAAGGCCTCGGCCCGGTTGTTTCTGTGCTGCGCCCGAGTGCGATTGCTGTGTTCACACTTTGCCTAAACAAACGCACCTAGAGGGTAATAGAACCAGGGTTCCATTCACCCAAACTAAACAAGGCCGGAGTGAAAGCGGGGCTCAGATTACGTCGTTAACCGAGACACTGACCCCTTCTCGCTAAAAACCCTCTCGATACTTTCCAAGAAATAAAATCCTACCGCAAATGTCTCTTGTTTGTCCTCTATGCTCTGTACTCTATACTATACTATTCTACCATCCAAAAATAAACAAATAAATAAATAATAAGGTCCGCATCACCAGGGGCGGACCTAGCCCATTTGGCGCCCTAGGCGAGATTCACCACATTTATGGCTTTTTTCTTCATAGTTCTCTAACGTTAGTCTTTCTTTCCTCAACGTTCAATTCTATAAACACTTGACCGATACCCATCAATGCACAGCGCTCTAGCATGTTCTGACTGTGAACACTAAAGCTGAGGCTCAGACCGACCGACCGCTTTAGATTTTTGGCTCATTTTCCCTTATGTTAGAATTTTTTTAATGTAAAAATAATGGTTGCAGATATAGAGGGGGGCGCCAAAACTGCACAGAACATTTTGAATTTTTTTTTGGCGCCCCCTCTGGGTGGCGCTCTAGGCGACCGCCTATATCGCCTGTAGGAAGGTCCGCCCCTGCGCATCACTAAGGGCTCAGTGGAGGAGAAATACTTCAGAACGGTTGACTTCCTATTTTAAAAAAGAAAGAGAAATCCACGGATGTATGTTATTCGCTTCGCGGCAAACCTGATTACAGTACAGTACATTCCCCTGGATTCAGGAAATCATTTGGGAAATAATATGTATTTGTTCTTAAAACACTTGATTCTCACCAACGCAGCCTGAGAGTGTAAAGTAATCTGAGGTGGTGGATGATCGGTCGACCGGCAAATCCCCACATCTGCATTCAACGCCGTTGTCCGCACTGTAATTGTCCATATAGACTCGAGTGAGGCCTTTGTTATTGCAATGGAAGAGGGAGAACAGAGAGATGATGCACTCCGGGGGAGGGGAGGGGAGGGGAGGGAGGGGAGGGGAGGGGAGGGGAGGGGAGGGGAGGGGAGGGGAGGGGAGGGGAGGGGAGGGGGGGGTCGACTTCACCGTCTCGAGGTAACGTACGGGGGCCACCGCCCGGTAGCTTTTATCAGCGGCCCCGGGGCTCGTGTTTGGTTTATGTTTCCTGCGAAACAGATCTGTATCATAACGCGCTTCTCTCTCGCTGCCTTGTCTCAGATGCATTTTCCCAGAAATAAGACGACATATTACACTCGGCGGAGGCCGGGAAATCTCACGAAAGACAAATATAAGAGCAAATTTACAGAAAGAGCCGCCGTGTTTTCTCCTCGTTATCTCGTACCGGCACCACGCCGCCTTATCAGGAGCCCCCGGTTAGGGTGATGGAAGGAGGCGCGTGTACCGGGAAGCTTCCTCGTGTCTTTACGGAATGCATGATTCACGCTCACACACAGACACACACATCCACACACACACATACAGTACACACACGCGCATACACACGTACACAAACATAAACACACACACACATGTGCGCATGCAGAAGATAAATGAGCAATTCAGACACAAAACTTCCTATAGGAAAAAAGTCCTTGAACTTTTGTGCATGCGCCACTACAGATGCATCATCACACAGGATAACACAGACATTATTATGTATGCCGTAATCTTGAATACAAACGACGTATACAAATGTATATACTGTACAACTCTCTAAAGTGTATTAGTTGGGAGATTGAAACGCTTGAAGCTCCCATCCATCGAGGGTTCACGTCGCCTCTCTGGTTTAGAAAGAGATCTATATGCACTCTAACAATGAAAGCAAGGGTGGAAACATGAAATATTCAGAAATCTGAAGTGGACGGGCTGCACTCTCACTCTGTGGTTTTCTCGAGTATATATGTTTCTAATGGGGAGGGTGTGGCTCCTATGTGCTTTGGATTCCATCTATTTCAGGGTAGATAACATGCTTGAAAAACCCATCTCACTTAAAGGCGCACTATGTCGTTTTCGTAAGTAGGATATAGGATATATTTTCATCGCCGCAAACAAACTGTCTCGAGTGGAAAATTGAGGTCCCTGGAACGCTTTCTGAATATAGAAAGCTGTTGTTTTTGGTTTGTGCAGAATGCCGTTGCCAACGGAAGCACTGGTGTCATGACCCCTCGCATTCCTTCCCCTCATCTACTCCACCAGAGGGCACTGTTTTGAATTATGATCACATAACATTGACGTAATATTCTAACAATGTATGGTAAAAAATTCTCGGCTCTGACAAATTTCACTTCCTACACTTACCTCCGATTTGGTCTTCCTCGCAGGCCCCTCCATTCTGGCAGGGGTTAATTGTGCACCCCTCTGCTTTACCACAGCATTGGTACACTCCAAACACCCTCCTGCGTCCGGACCCCATCCACTCCTCTGCGTCACCCGTTCTGATTGGCTCCCCGTTGAACTCCAAGCCCTCCAGGCAGCCAATGAAATTGCGCGGATGACCGCTGGCCTCTTGGGTGGAGTCCTGAGTCCGGGAAGCGAAGAGCAAGGCGCCGTGAGGTCTCATCATACGGCAGGGGTCGGTTAGCGCCATGGACACCTTGTGTTGCTGGTCTAGGGTCAGTCTTAGGATGGTTGAGTTGACCTCCAGGAGCACGTGGTGCCAGCGACCGTCTGACACAGGATCAGCCCTCACGAGAAGGGAGCCAGGGAGTGTGTTGCCACAGCTGTATTTGAACCGCAGCTCCCCGTTGGTCAGCTGTGAAAACACATCAGGGAAAATTATAAAAAAATATATATTGATATAAAACAGCATATATTATTTTATATCAGTGATAATGCGGCATAAACCCATAAAAATTGCTCAGATTTTTTGGGAAAAGTATTGAATAGCAGTTGGATACAGTGGACACCTCCTACTCGATTTGCTGAAAACCCGATAAACATTTGTATGGCACTCAACGCTATACACAGGTGTGCACAGATGCACAATGGTCCTCATTTTAG
>NC_140180.1:92836484-92866484 GCF_963971535.1 Notolepis coatsorum
TTCATACTTATCTTATCTTGTCTTGCACAGTCTCTGGAGCGTAACAGTAAGAAGCATTTTGTATAAAAGTATTCTGTACTTCTGTATGACAACTATTAAAGAAACTTGAAACTTGAACTTGAAGTGGCGAAGAACAGTTTTGTGTGTGGTGGGAAATGGTTTGTGTGTGGTGGGTAAGGGTTTCTGAGTGGTGGTTAAGGGTTTCTGGTGGGTAAGGGTTTCTGGTGGGTAAGGGATTTGTGTGTGGTGGATAAGGGGTTTGTGTGTGGTGGGTAAGGGGTTTGTGTGTGGTGGATAAGGGGTTTGTGTGTGGTGGTTAAGGGGTTTTCAGGATTTTCAGGAATGTGTGTTTAGGCATAATATTTTGTTCATTGGACCTCATTCTCGAACATTCTCGTAAGTTTCCCCGTAAATAACCTCGTAAGAAGTTCATAAGAGGAAACTCACGATAGATCTCCTCCGGATACGTGAATGCATGAAAAGGTCCAAAGTGACCGCAGCTGCGATCCCCTGAATGAAGAACATCACTCATTCACTGAAAGCACATTCTCCTACAACTGAATCTACATACAGAAATGCCCCGCCAGCTCCTTATGAGGGAGAGGCTATAAGCATTGCACTGTGGTTGTGCTGACCCCCGTGAATTCCCCACATCTCGATTGCTTAATGTCTGGTAGTGGGGGGAAATATTCCACAGGAAGTGCAAAAACAATTAGATTCGATTAGATTCAAATATATTGTCATTATATTATAAGCAAGTGCAATACAAGAAAATAAGTTTGGCATCTAACCAGAGTACAAATGTAACAGTAAAGTACAATGCACAGGTGATTAAACTGGGTATAAAAAAATAGAAATACTACAGAGAAATAGTGCTCATCAGATGCATGTACAGAGTTGTAGTATGTACAGTGATACAGGTATAAAGACCCTATAGTAGTAAGTCATACTGTAGAACATGGCATCTTAGCGTGACATCTTATTTAGTAGTGTCAATATGGGTACAAGGCCACCCCAAGAAAAGCGTCATGGGACGAGATAACAGGTGAGTTTAACGTGGTGTCAGGAGAGGAGCGCACAGTGGCTGGAGTGAATAAGAAATGGGCTCCAAAAAAAGTATCGCAAAGCACAGGAGGGAGATGCTGTTGATATGGAAACGCATCTGGGGAGGGTGCCTTGATGCGCACATGCACATGTAGTGCTTTTATTTATTTTCAGACATCACGATGCCTCGTTGAGTCATGATTATAAATGTAAAACGTAATTGTTAAGGATACAAATATTGTATATCTTTTTAATGTAATTATTTAGATCCGAGGATATCTGTAGAATCGATGTGAACACAATAGTCTGTCCTATCCACGGCTGCTTTTCTGCACTTGTAAATCCTACTCTTAGCTACGAGCAAATCCCCAAAAAGGAGCAGTTTGAGAATGCCAAAATCTTAGCTCGTAAGTGGAGTTACGATGAGATTTGCTCGTAACTTTTCTCCTTCTCTTTTGAAGTATACAAATCAGCTATGACTTTGTAAACGACAAGGATAGAATGACCAATTTCAGGGCAAGAAAGTAGACCCTGGATACAGGCTGAAATTCAATGGTTTTCAGATTTCTCCAGTTGATTTATTCAGCATAGCAGTCGCGGAAGAATCGGTTCACAGGATACAAATAATCTCTCAGAGTGACACAGACAACTTGGTTCTGTCGAGTGTGTTCTAATGTCGAGACTGCTCAGTATTTAAACACTTTCTCGACCCCCGTACCTGGTACTCGAGTCGACTGGTCCACATAGCATAATGACAATACATTTATTTGATCACAAAGGCTGACTTTCGTTCTAGACATTAACATGGTAATTCACTCATTCTGGCTCCTGTGTGGAGTGTAATCTTGTTCCACCGGTGTGTGGGTCTTCAATCGTTTTAGTTCCGTGTGTGTGTGTCTAAGTGGGTGTCACCTGAGTCTAGTGTGTGTGTGTGTGTGTGTGTGTGTGTGTGTGTGTGTGTGTGTGTGTGTGTGTGTGTGTGTGTGTGTGTGTGTGTGTGTGTGTGTGTGTGTGTGTGTGTGTGTGTGTGTGTGTTCCTCACTCAATTGTTAATTACATTATAACTGGTTTGTGATCTGCCTGATGAAGTCAGGTTCCGGCTTGGTCAGTCAGTATTGATTGGGGTGAACGCTTCTCAGAGCTCTTACAATCGACATCTTTGTCTGGCATTCTGTTCATATTGCTTCTTAATAACAATTTGTGCTGTTTACTGTTTAATAACCATTAACCTGTTCCACCCGTGGAATATTTTCGCCTAAAATATATACCTAGGTAAATGGAATATTGCTCCACTTCTACAAGGCCCATTTGCATATTCTTGGTATCTAGGGACATCTATGGACCTCAGGGAATGTATTCACAGTGTCAGAAATATTGCATCTATTACTAGGCTTGCTTAAATTGTGATGAAACAAAGGAGAATACGGATTATGATTTTTCTTTGCATCTTTGACAGTGAATAACACCATTATAATAATGACCAAACTTAAAAAACTGCCACTGATCTCGTTCAGTACCCTCATGAGATCATGTGTAAAAAAATCTAAGGAAATTAATAAAGGGAAGATGATTAAACCGAAGGTTCTATAGATACAGTACTGAATTCTCCCATTAGGACCAATGCAATTTGAAATATTATTATAGAATATAGAATATTATGTTTATAAATTACCTTATTATAGCCAATTCGCACATATATATATTTGAACATATATATTTGAAAGATAATATATGTATATAATATATGTATATATATATATATATATATATATATATATATATATATATATATATATATATATATATATATATATATATATATATATATATATATATATATATCTTTCAAATGCCTGAGTTCAATTTGGATTTAGTATCACCAGGCGTGCATAAGAATAGATAATGATATCTACTGTAATTTACTGTTTTCTTTTATTTTCACCATAGTGCAACCATTTTTAAACTAATTTCAGATCTAATTGTTGCTACATGCTAACAATAGGGAGGAGAAACTAACTGTGTTTCAATATTTGTCAAAAACGTTACCTTTTGTGGCTTATTATCCCGAATAATAAGAGTTATTGATATAATTCATTCAGAACGCTGAACTTTGAACCCCACAGAATCTGGCAGGAAGTGTAGTTCGCAAAAATTCCAACGCTGATCCACAGCTACAGTATGCATGCCCTCGACAAAATGGCCACAAAAAAACTACAATTCCCATGGTTCAAATCTTCCAAAATGGTCGCCGTCTTGCAATAGTCTTCAGCAAATTGAGAAGTTAAAACTATCTAATGGCACTTTTAACCTATTGCTAAACTAACGTATTGATGATAATATACATTCTACATGCTTTTGTGATGTTAGTGATGTTAATACTTGAATACGTTGGATTTTAAAATCTTATGACCAGATGCCGTTTTGGGACCGGATCCGGTCCCGTCGGGTGGAACAGGTAATAACCAATCAAAAAACACTACACTTTTCTAGTTTCTGAAGTCTCTCTGCAGATGTAACTGTACCTTTATTACACACCCCTGTGAATAATACAAACATGCAGGACATCCAGGGCACTTTATCAATCAGGTATGATTGATAAAGTGCCCTGGATGGCCTGCATGTTTTTATTAAATATCCATGACAAAAAAGACGTTTTTTGCTAACACAAGGCAATAATATTTGTGTTTACAGAGTGAATGTCATTAAAACCCTTTGGATCTATAGGCTACAACCTGTTGTCAGGAGACGGGAGTCTGTTCTAAAACGAAGGACCGTTGAACTCAGCTGAAATGACCTCTTTTATGTCTGTGAACACAATAGTCTGTCCTATCCACGGCTGTTTTTCTGCACTTGTAAATCCTACTCTTAGCTACGAGCAAATCCCCAAAAAGGAGCAGTTTGAGAATGCCAAAATCTTAGCTCGTAAGTGGAGTTACGATGAGATTTGCTCGTAACTTTTCTCCTTCTCTTTTGAAGTATACAAATCAGCTATGACTTTGTAAACGACAAGGATAGAATGACCAATTTCAGGGCAAGAAAGTAGACCCTGGATACAGGCTGAAATTCAATGGTTTTCAGATTTCTCCAGTTGATTTATTCAGCATAGCAGTCGCGGTAGAATCGGTTCACAGGATACAAATAATCTCTCAGAGTGACACAGACAACTTGGTTCTGTCGAGTGTGTTCTAATGTCGAGACTGCTCAGTATTTACGTTGGATTTTAAAAACGTAATTTTTTTTGCAACACTGAAAAATATTGATTTATGACCAGATGCCGTTTTGGGACCGGATCCGGTCCCATCGGGTGGAACAGGTAATAACCAATCAAAAAACACTACACTTTTCTAGTTTCTGAAGTCTCTCTGCAGATGTAACTGTACCTTTATTACACACCCCTGTGAATAATACAAACATGCAGGACATCCAGGGCACTTTATCAATCAGGTATGATTGATAAAGTGCCCTGGATGGCCTGCATGTTTTTATTAAATATCCATGACAAAAAAGACGTTGGCCGTTTTTTGCTAACACAAGGCAATAATATTTGTGTTTACAGAGTGAATGTCATTAAAACCCTTTGGATCTATAGGCTACAACCTGTTGTCAGGAGACGGGAGTCTGTTCTAAAACGAAGGACCGTTGAATTCAGCTGAAATTACCTCTTTTATGTCTGCTATTCTAAATCTATAACCCTGTTTAGTATTAGTCTTGTTTCTATGATTCTATTTTCTGAAGAAGCTATACCATAGCTATTAATTCGTCGCCCCTCTGAATAACAGACGAAGCCAAGGAGTCCCGCAGGAGCTGTGCCGTTTCTCACCTCGTGGAAGATTTTGTGAGTCTGTCTGCCCCTCCAAACTGAATCACAAGAGCAATTTTCTTTATGGCTGCGGTCCAGCCTGGCAGCCTCCTCCTTCATTCAGCTGTGATCAGACAAGAGGTTACAGGGGGTCTGTACCTTGCTGTTCCCCAGGGGGACTTGTTAAAAAGCATCCGGCTCCATTTTCCCCTCGTCATGTCAGAGAAGCCTGGTGGATACAGGGGCCTCACTTGTTTTAATGCTATATAAAGAAAAACGCTGGACTCTTGTCTTCTACGCAGCGTGTCGATTTATCACTGGTGCTCATTTTCGTACACTGTCACTTTCACAGGGTATTTTCTTGTTTGTAGTATTTAAATCCAGTATGATCCAGAATTATTTTCCAGTACAAATTACAGTGTGATATGACATCTGAAATGAAATTAAATCTTTTCTTTTGTCTTTAACTTGTAATACAACAGTAACGCTCTTTAAAAAGTAAACTTTGCAAGGATCTTTTTTTGATGTCCTTGAAATATGTATGTATATATATATTTGTTTCATATATATCATGGATGACAGTATAATAAAAACGCATGCATGGATCAATGACGGTATACATTCATGTTCGTTCTGGGTTCTATGGGACATGGTCTCCTAGATTTGGTGTCTATGGGGTGTGGTCTCCTAGATTTGGTGTCTATGGGGTGTGGTCTCCTAGATTTGGTGTCTATGGGGAGTGGTCTCCTAGATTTGGTGTCTATGGGGCATGGTCTCCTAGATTTGGTGTCTATGGGGCATGGTCTCCTAGATTTGGTGTCTATGGGGCATGGTCTCCTAGATTTGGTGTCTATGGGGTGTGGTCTCCTACAGTAGATTTGGTGTCTATGGGGTGTGGTCTCCTACAGTAGATTTGGTGTCTATGGGGTGTGGTCTCCTACAGTAGATTTGGTGTCTATGGGGTGTGGTCTCCTACAGTAGATTTGGTGTCTATGGGGTGTGGTCTCCTACAGTAGATTTGGTGTCTATGGGGTGTGGTCTCAAGATAAGATGGTACTTAAAGTCCCTATAGCGTTAGTAATGAATTGGGGAACCCTGCTTTTAGTTCCTGTGCTCAGGCTGGATGCCTTGGTATACTTTGGACGTTTTGAAGGATTTCAATCTTTGTGTCTGAGGCAGTGTTGTAGTACTGTAGACTGTTTTCAGGACTCGTGACTCGACTTGGACTTGAGCACTGATGACTTGGACTTGGACTTGATCATTGACTGCATTCGGACGCGGAAGGTGCAGACTATTGAAGACTATTGAAGAGAAAACCGGGACAACCTCAAACTTCAACAGACATCTGTGGAGTGGACTCAACCTTGATGACTTGGACTCAGACTCAGACAATGGGGACTCGACTCTGACTCAGGCTCTTCTTTGGTGACTCGGACTTGGACTCGGACTCGAACAGTGGGGACTTGAGATTTAGTGACTGGTCTGATGTTTGTAACCCAGTCTTTCATTCACTCACAGTTAGCCACAACACTGCCCCTAGTGGCAGCACACAGGCATGGCACCAGTTCAGTCCTTGTGTGAATGCTTTGCAACTATGACCCTGCCTGGCAGTGTTTTTCTTGTAAACCAGGTCACAGCTGAACATGACACCTGGGGTGACACCTCTAGGACACAAACATAGAGATGTGTCCTGTGCAAACAGGCATATACACACACACACACACACACACACACACACACACACACACACACACACACACACACACACACACACACACACACACACACACACACACACACACACACACACACACACACACACACACACACACACACACACACACACACACACACACACACACACACACACACACACACACACACACACACACACACACACACACACACACACACACCCCAGTAAAGCACTAAATGCATTAGGCCTGTGTTGTAACTCAGTTAGGATTAAAGCCTCACTCATTATCTTCCAGTAATAATGGCGCTGGTTCTCACACAGAAGACTGTTGGCAGACTATAGCCGGTCTGGGAACAGCTTGCTGTGCTGTTCTGGAGAAACAGAGCACTTGAAACACCAGAGCCCTGCTGTTTTAAGTAACGTTACTGCAGTGAAAATTAAAAAAGAAACGAAAAAAGAATTATGCTAGGATCAATGTGTACGCTCTGACTGGCTCTGACGCTCTTACCGTGTCCCGTCATGTCTGGTAGCCGGCTCCCCCTTGATCACTTTAGATCTGAGCTGTCACTCAGACAGGACGTGGCGTTTGCTTTTACTCACAAGTCACCTTGTCTCCCGGCGTCCGTGCTTTTCTGTTCAAATTGACACAATTTCCATTTCAAAGGGGACGACTTTAAAGAGCGAGATGAAGATGGAGACATGAAAAAGTATTAAGAGCAGAGACGAGGAGGGATGGACTTCGTTTGCAATTTAACTCCTTCCTCTCGGAGACGTGCCCTCTCTTAACCCGGGAATACCGAGGCGACGCGCTGGCGTTTGGCGTTTGGAGGAGGAGGAGGTGGGAAGTGACGCACGTAAATACTAGCTTACTGTAGCGTCTCGGAGGAAGTCTCTCACAAGCCCAAACTAGACGGGGGACATCTCAGATCTCTTAAGCATCAGGCAAAAATGGGGCTAGTTTATTTGAGTTTTTTGACGATTGCATATACCAAAGTCATTTACGAAGTAATCTGCTATTTATTATACTTTATACTTATAGCACATGCATGAGTCCGGTCTCTTTTTGAAAGGTAACATTCTGACGTTTCTTACACAATAAAAACAAATCACTTTGAGTGCTAATGAAATAGAGTAACAGAGGTTTGAACACACTGAAGTAAAAAAAAATTTTGTACTCACATGTCTGTGAGTACTTGTTCCTGGTTGCCAGATGCCTGTTTTTAAGTTCCAGCTGAGAGGTAGGAGGTGGAAAACATAATGGCTCCATAGCCTGAAGTCTTATGTAGTACAGGTCCAAAGTTTAAAGAAATCCCAAAGAAAATGTATGTTTTACAAAGGTTTTTGTAATGTGTGTACCAGTACAGATTCGGCATGATAATCCAAAATGGCCATTCATTTCGATGCTCTAGTCAAAACAATGGACTTCTTGTGTCACCTTCCCCCACTCTCAGCGCCCGTCTGGGATCGTTTATGGCGTTTGGCGTTTGGAGGAGGAGGTGGGAAGTGCTGCACGTAAAGACGCTGCTTGGCTACAACGGTGGTCAATAATTTTCGCCATCAGCGGCGGTGACTGGTCAGTTCTGTCACCGTTCACAACCGGAAGCGGTCACTCGTGGGAACGGCTTGTCAAATGACGCTCGCCGGATGTTTAGTCTTGTAACTCGAGAATGGAATCACGCAATAGGGTTGAGTGTGGTGACGATCGAAAGGCGTGCAAATTCAACTTTCCAACAATGTATTTGTCGATCGGCCAAAAAACGCAGCCCGGAGCCGACAAGACGGGAGCAAAGTGCCGCAAACGTGTGCACAACTGCGTGGCGGCCTGCCGTCCGATGCTTAAGAGATTAGCGATTCAGTCCGAAGCGATTTCGCTCAAACAATCAAACCGTCAGGGGGCCGGGACACATGTGAGCCGGGAGCCCGAGAGGTAGAACACAGGGAAGAAAAGCGAACGTCATTTCCGATGTTCCCGAGCACGATGATAACTGAATATTCTATCAGGGGGTGCACGAGGATGTCACGCAGATGAGAATAATACACAGGGGGGGGAGACGTTAGGCGGCGTTTCAAGTCCAGATCGGGTGTTTTTTTCTTTATCTGTTTAGAGAATTATTCATGTCTCTCAAAGAATCCAATGCTTGGTGATTCTGTTTAAACTCCTAGCTACCTCTTTAATGTCCCGCGGTGGAGCGTGCAGAGCGGCACCGTGATGGATCGTTCTTTCCCTCAGCAGTATAGAAAAAGAAGCCAAATGTATGAATCTGCAAGGCTTTCTGTTATGATGTCAAGAGAGTCGGTTCTATACCCCCCCCACACACACACACACACAGTATGGATTTGACGAGAGAGGGTGCATTACGTCAGTCCACGCACGCGTAGCCAGGACACTCTCCCCACAACCATGGGTTAAAATGGGTATCGATCAAAAGATCAGGGTTAAATAATATGATAACAAACCGGCATCGTTGGCCACACGTAATCTGTTCAGGAATGTCCTTTTTGGATTAACACTGTCTCTGCAATCAGGCACTCAGAATACGCGAATACATCAAACATTCGGCTACACAGAGATAAGCGATGAGGCATGGATGATATGCTTTTCCATGTGATAATCTGTCAGACTTGGCACCAGCCTATATCAGGACCGTAGGCAGCCGGAGATCCTCGTGTGACTTTTACACAAGATAACCAACTGCAAGCCAAAGCTAAGAGAATAACCAAAAACTCTAGTCACCCAAACAACTGCCTCTTTGCACTGCTGTGGTCAGGCAAGCGCTACCAGAGTTTCATGGTCAGTACAGAGAGACTCAGAAGGAGCTTCTATCCCCAGGCCATCAGGATGCTCAATGACTCTATGTAACATCAACCCATCCACATACACTCATTGCACACACATCCACATACTCACACTCACTTCAAACAAACACTAATTTTAGACACTTTAACACTACATTATATTTATCTATTTATTAAAGATATTTGCACTACATTCATACCTCATTTCATAATCATAGTTTTTACTTCATTGTACTTAGGTTGTACTTTAGTTTGTATATTGTATTGTATATTGTATTGTATAGTGTTATTCCTCTTTTACTTACTTTTTTTACTGTATGAAGCACATTCTCAGGGGCTCATACAGAACCAAGCATTTCACTGTAATGTACATGTACCTTATACGTGGCAAATAAAAACAAACTTGAAACGTGCGTAGTTCAGTACCCCAGCCAATGAAATCCCTCCTCGCTATTAAATCCCTAAGGTGTTTTCCCAGAGCAGCTCCGGTTGATGCAGGACAACAATGGGCATCGATGCTGCTGCCGAAAGCCCCCTTCATTCCATGGCTGCCGAGAACATTTCATCAGAAAAGACAGCGCTCACAGGCGGCTGGGTAGCGTAGGCGACCAAGCACTCGCCTACCACCGCAGAGACTCTGGGGGATCGAATCCAGCTGTCAGCGGTACCTCCGGCTTGGTCAGTCGTCCCTACTAACACAATTAGCAGTGTTAGCGGGTGGGGAGTCGGTGGGGTATGTATCCTGGTCGTTGCAAACAGCGACTCCTCCTCTGCACATGTTACGTTCGCCCAGTGAAACTCCTCGCTGTCAGGTGAAAAGAAGCGGCTGGCGACTCCACATGTATCGGAGTCGGCATGTACTGTACACCCTCCCCAGGCAGACAGTGGGGTAATGCGCGCAACGACCAGGAAAGGAATTGGTATAACGACTAAATAGCTTTTCTTTAATGCGTAGCGGCGGCAGACAGTAAGCCAGCACGTTTCAGCCTTCTGGTCTCCGTCAGCATCAGTCCGCCTCACTCTCAGTCTATCAAGCACATTGTAAAGAAACACCAGCACGCCCTTTCATGTCGCAGTGGGACATGATTTTTCAACAATTTTGCTGATAAACGTGCCGATAGTCGGAGAGATACTTGGCCACCTCAACCCCCCAGGGAACTCTGCTCTGGAATAACTGTGTTAACTGTAATGCCATGATTAAGGGTGACTTTTTCCTACACCCTCACAAAGGTAAAAAAAGATAAAGATAAGGTGGAAAATCTTGTGTAGAACCAAGTATGTAATTATGAATATTCATAATCTAGACTTGTCGATTCATAATTATATTCATACGTTGATACCTGGGCCAATAAAATTCCCTTTTCCCATGAGCTTCCTGGAACTTTCTATCAGCTATGGTCGATGTGAAAAAGGGGCATTGCCGAACTCCCTTCCCCCATTAGGTCCCACGTAACTTTTCTCCTGCGGTTTCTGTACAGGATCGGAAAAGGCCATTGGCACATTCAGTATGCTGAATAAGGGCACCGGGGCTGTGAGCTCCAGTGGATTCCCAGATGAATCCCATGCCATCGTAAGCTGCATTTCAAGGTCCCCCGTTCCAAAAAACTGCCTTGCCCTGTGTTTTGCATTGTTTCCATGACCGAGGGGTCATCCGGACACTGAGGGCATTAAACGTGCATCTAGTGTCTGCAGTTCAGCTGCGACGAGAACCCTCCCTGGTGGAACAAGCCATTCAGAATGGCAGACGACATCGATATAATAGATATAATAATCATTGTTGTGCTAATTTGCATATCCTAGTCCCTACTGTCGTCGGAGCCACCATTTAGTCAATCGTTACTGATCGACTAATCTAGTGCTACTGCATTTTGACACTACGTTCACTCAGCAATCAATTCATCATAGATTGCATTGCTTTGTTTTCTTCTGTGTCTACTGTATACTTGACGACTTGCGAGTTTGACGCTATTTACTACACAACCAATAAACTCCCTCTTTTAAACGTCCTCTTTAAATGACAACAAACTACCCCTTTAAACTACACAACCAATAAACTCCATGTTTAAACTACACAACCAAAAAACTCCCTCTTTAAACTAAAACAAACTCCCTCTTTAATAAACAAAACCAATAAACTTCCTCTTCACATAAGCTTTCCACAGCGTTTCTACCTGTGGTGGATGTGGAATCACAAATGTTATTGACGTTGGCAGGATATTACCCCAGAGACGGGTGTCGTGTCGGAATTGGAGGCGGTAATCAAAGTGGAAAAGGAAGTGGCAATAATAAACTGATCTATAAATAAAAAACGAAAACACTTAAATAGCACCACTACCCTGTAATATTTGCTAATAGATGCGTCAGCACCGCTCTCATCCATCAGCATGACTCAGACTAAAGATAAATAAATAATATGTCTGTTTTGGTCAGTTACCTTTGAGACTGACTATGAACTCAGACATCATTTAACATAATTAGAAGAGTTTCATAGGAGGAGTTGACAAGGTGAAGTGGTGCTTATACTTATAATGATCTTCTGGCATTGTATATCAGACAGAGATAATTAGGTGTGTTTTGGAACAGTGTATCTGCTCTGCTGTAAATTGGATTGGGAAGTAATGGATTACATGTGACAGGATTACAATAGTGCTTACACAGTAATCGGATTACAGTTGTCTGTAATCCTTCACAGTTACTGTTAGAAGCACAAGTGATACAATTTCAAATTAGTTTTAACCCGGAAGGGTTGAGAATTGCAACATTTTCTAAAATGTTGGAAGGTGATTTCCTAGGATAGGAATATAGATCATTACATCAGCCAAATAAATGCTGTCTTACAGAAACATTTGAAATCGTTTGTGTGCAGTTTGCATCACTACTACCTGGCATAATGAAGAGGCAAAATGTTCTCTGCACACGCAGTTAAACTGTTTCAATGGCTTTCATCACGTTCCTATTGTGTAAAGTAAAACTTGACACTTTGCTTGATTAGGTCCTCTGGTGAAAGGGCGCCTGGCTCTTACTGTACCTCAAATACACGTCTCCCATTGTCTACCATTCCCCCTCACGTCTACCCACTCCTCCCCCTCCTAGCCCACCATCCCGTCATCCATCCCCCTTCTCAGTCCCACCTGGGCAGACCAGACCATACCACACCCCTCCTAACTCACCCCTCCTCCCTCGTTCACTTCCCCAACCAGATCTGGGCACAACCCCTTTGACCTGGGCACAACCCCTTTGACCTGGGCACAACCCCTTTGACCTGGGCACAACCCCTTTGACCTGGGCACAACCCCTTTGACCTGGGCACAACCCCTTTGACCTGGGCACAACCCCTTTCCTCTCACTATAAAGACCTAGCTTTTACTGGATTGGAGGAGCTCTTTGGGGGGATAGTAGGCCTGTGTGTGAGGGGCAGGACCAGATACGCTTAGCTTCTTTCTGTCCCTTCTCCAACAAAACCATTTGTCTTGAGCTATGTTGATTATTGCTTCCATGTCTAGGAAGATATATTTTATTTTATTTATTTATAATTTTTTTTTGTTATTACAAATGTGTGTGTTTATGGTTGTTCGAGATACAATAAAGATAAAATCAAATCAAGTCTCTCCTGGAGTCATCCAACAATGACTCTCCTATTTGTACTTGATACTCTGAGCTAAATAAACCTGTGTTAACTAAGTCTACATCTGACTGAGTACATCCTTACTCAGGGTATATATCCCTCCACAGTCCAGAGAGTGGACGGCTTATTCAGAGGCCTCCAGTACCTGTAAGGTCCCCCAGTCGGAGCCATTGGTGGCCATGATGAGCCCCTGCTCCTGGAAGGTCCTGAAGCTCAGCGCCAGTCTGAAGTTCTGGCTGTCTTCGTCCGCTCGGTGAAGGTAGCGCAGGTAGCCTCCACCGTCGAATCTCACCGCCGTCTCTGAAATAGAATTCAATTCAATTCGGTTTTGTTGTCATTGTATAATGAGCGAGTTACATTATACAACCAAATTGTCTGTGTTCAGAGACAGTACAGGGCAATCAAATAAAAACACACATAAATCATCATCATCACAGTCATCATCATAAGACACTTAGAATACCTAGATAAAATAATGTATAATAATAATAATAATAATGTATAAAAGTAAACAGTAGAGTATACAGTAAAGTGAAGCATGCATGGTGGTCAGGTAAAGTGATGGTGCATAATAGTGCATGTGATGGGTAAAGTGATTATAGTGCAGGAGCAGGTCAACAGTGGGTTTAGGCCCGTGGTTCTGTGTTGAGGAGCCCCACGTTGATACACATTAGGACCATGGACCCCTCATTTCATAACACATCATCTCAGGGACCCCTCATCCTCATTTCATAACACATCATCTCAGGGACCCCTCATTTCATAACACATCGTCTCAGGGACCCCTCATTTCATAACACATCATCTCAGGGACCCCTCATTTCATAACACATCGTCTCAGCGACCTCCCATCCGAGAAGATATTTGTTGTTAGATCTGATTAAGTCCAGAATTCCACAACTGCCTGCTGTTGCTGAGGAGATAACGCTGGAGGAAGTGAAACCGATCAAAATAGTCACTCTTATAGACCACTGCAACACTTGCGGTATTCTGAAATCATGGGAGAGAGAGCGGGGGGGAGGAAATTAATGAATGTGGATGAGAGCCTTGACATTAAGTGGTTGTAGCTACGGCTGTGGGGGAGCTGGAGATATAATCCAATGGACTTTTATATGCATGAGTCTCCTGAACACGGAGAGACCAATCCCAAGTCGATCGGCAGTTTCTCGGCCGAGCTATAGTCACTTTTTCGCACCTACTTCCCAACTCTGCATGCGCAGATTGCCCACGGAGTCTCTCTGGATTGTCCAGAGATCTAGGTTTATCAATCAGCGCATAAAAATATATTGGATCATGTGTCCAGCAACCCCACAGCCGTAACTACATCCACTTAATGTCAAGGCTGTCATCCACATTCATACATTTTCTCCCCCCGCTCTCTCTCCCATGAGCTCAATGTAATGCGGAAGTGCAATGGTCTATATACAGTATATTCAGGCTAACTACTAGGGAATGAAATTGTGGAATTAATTGAATTAATTAAACCATTCTCAGTTTGTACGGGGATCCGCTGAAACCTCCTCAAGCACCCCCTGGGGGGCCCCGAACCCCACGTTGAGAACCACCGGTTTAGTCTACTGTTTGTGGCGCTGTCCGTGTACACTGTATGTGAGGCCCTGTTATCATTGTGCCGTGTGTGGCAGTCATACTGTGGAAGCTCTTAAGTTGTTCATTTATATCCTATATATATTATATAGTATACCATCGTCAATAAGACAAATTCTTAATGCATTCAATTAGGCAAATAAAGATTTTCTGAAAGGTGCTATATAAAATGAAGTTATTATTATTAGTATTATTAGGTATACATTGAATATAGGCAACAGAGTTCAGAGTCCTACAGTATGGGTAACCGGGTGTAGGCAATGGAGTCAGAGTTTATATAGAAGGGTGGGGGGGCTGTCAACGTGGCACAGAGTTGCTGTCTCTCCCGGAGGGCAGGAGGGCAAACAGTCCATGATTGGGATGAGAGATGATAGGGATGCTGCGTGCCTTCCTCAGACACCGCCTGTGATGGATACTCAATTACAGGGAGTGGTGTACCAGTGATGTGATGGGCGGTTTTTCCCATCTTCTGCAGTGCTTTCCGGTCTGAGGCAGTGCAGTCGCCATACCAGACTGTGATGCAATAGCTGAGTATCTTTTCTATGAGGTACCGACAAAAGTTCATCCGAATCTGAGGAGATTGGATTTCCTCAGTCTCCTCTGGTGAGCCTTCTTGACCACTGATGAGGTGCTGAGGTTCCAAGAGAGGTCTGAGATGTGGACTGACTGGAATTTTAAGCTGGAGACACACTCAACCTCCGTCCCGTTGATATAGACGGGGGAGTGAGCACTGGCTCTAGTCTTCTGAAGTCCACGATGAGCTCCTTGTTTTTCTTGTGTTGAGAGTCAGGTTGTTGTCGGCGCACCACGCCACCAAGTGCTGGACCTCCTCCCTATAGGCCAACTCATCATTGTTTTTGATGAGGCCCACCACCGCTGTGTCGTCTGCAAACTTAAAAATGGTGTTGGTACCATGTATAGGAGTGCAGTCGTGGGTGAAGAGGGACTAGTGAAGGGGGCTCAGCACGCAGCCTTGTGGGACGCCGGGGGCAGTGGTTGGGGGAGAGTTGTTGGTGGGTTTATAATAATAATACACTTTATTTGTATAGCACCTTTCATACAGAAACTGCAGCTCAAAGTGCTTCACAGCAGAATAGTCTGTGATGGCCTGGATGCCCTGCCACATGTCGGGGGTAAGTGCTCTTAGCTTGAGGCTGTGCTCGGCCCGCTGTTAGTTAGGAAGTTGAATATCCAGTTGCAGACAGAGGGGCTAAAGTCAAGGTCCTTGGTTTCCACAATGTTACCACGTTTGGAGATGAGTTTGGAGGGGATGGTGGGGTTGAATTGATGATGGCTAATGTGTCCCTTTCTAGATACAGTTGTCTGGAAGTGCCAGTGAATGTCCTTGTTGCCTAGAAACATGGTGTGAATATAGTTAGCACTTATTAGTTAGGAAGTTGTTTGGAAAGTTATGAATTATGCTTATTTCATCCCCCAGATAATTGCTGAATGACCCTGTTCACCATATCCTAATGCTAAAATAAAAGTTTAACAATTTCTGATTCTGCTGCAAGTGGTTATTAGTGAAATATTGTCTGGTTCATTATACATTTTATTCTGATTAAATTCAAGAAAAAACAAGGTGAACTACACCCCATTATATCTTCTAGGCAGCAGTATTATTATTTCACCCTTTGTTACCATCAAATCCTACAGCAGAATCAGGAGATGAAACCCAGAGTAAATTAAATGTAATGGGTGATCTCTGATCTAACAGGCCTGTCGGTCGAGGCCGAGAGGCGGGGGTAACAAACAAACTCGTGTTTTCTCGTGTTACGTTAGATGTTCTTGTCCTGGGGACTGTAGGGCAACGTCCATCTATTTCTACATCAAACTAATCGGCGAGGCAACCCAAACATCAACAACCCAAACATCAACAACCCAAACATCAACAACCCAAACATCAACAACCCAAACATCAACAACCCAAACATCAACAACCCAAACATCAACAACCCAAACATCAACAACCCAAACATCAACAACCGGAAAGTTTTCTGTGCAGACAAGACTGAACTTAAGCCATCGGTGGCCCTGGGTGAATGAGCCTACACTGTAAAAAGAAATCCATGGGAAATTCACTGTATTATTTTACAGATTACTTTAGTTGTTAATTTTTTTTTGTAAATGCGATAACAATACAGTAAATCGGGGCGGCTAGGTGTGTAGTGGGCAAGGTGCTCGCCATCAACGCTGGAGACGCTGGGTTCGAGCCCAGCTCTCGGCGTTGCTATCAGCTTGGCTGGTCGTTCATACTAACACAATGGCAGTGTTAGGGGTGGGAAAGCTGATGGGTGGGTCCTGGGCGTTGTGGACAGCGACCCCTACAGTTCGGTCAGGGCGCCTGCACAGCGAGGGTAGGATCTGGAGGGAGGTAGTGTGACCTTCCACACGTTACACTCTCCCGGTGAGAATCTGCGCTGCCAGGTTGGCTGCCGGCTGGCTGCACATGCGTCGGAGGAAAGCATGTGACAGTCTCCGGCCTCCCGGACCAACAGTAGGGGGGAGTGCGCAACAACCAGGAAGGGGGTTGGGAATTGGCATAACGACTAACAGTGGGATGGGAGAAAAATCTGAAAAAAGGAGGGGGAAAAAAGATAATAATAAAAAAAAAAAACAATACAGTAAATCACTTTTGAAAATCAAAAAATATTAACCATTAAATAAAGGTTGTAATCAGTAAATTGATAAGAAATTATTTAAAAAATAATTTTACAGGATTATTCCATTGCTTAATTGTCTTCAATGTTAAATTGCATTGAATTATATCTAAGAACACCTCAAATAAAATAAAACATTCTGTAAATTAATTGCTTTTCCATTTTATTTTAATTTGGGAATGTTACTGTAATTTGACAGTAAGTCATTTACAGTTTATTTTACAGTGTATTTAAACAAAGTGAAGCAATGAATGGATCAATGATCGATTGATTGATTCAATTAATGAATTCATTCACATCTACAGCCAGGATCAAACGGAAGACATCTCTATGTATTCTCTCCCGCGGTCCCTGGTTAGTAATGTAATAAATGAATTATTTATACTCTATCCATCCTAAAAACCTGGAGATTTCCCTGGCGACCTCCTACTCAGCGGTGCTCCCGCTGAGGCCGCTGCCACGTCTCTCCTGTTTCCCACGAGTTTTCTCTTCTCTCCTCTCATCTTCAAAATGTAATTATTAACACTTTTTAGGGCATTTCTGTTTTATTAGATAGCGCAGTAGAGAGTGACAGAAAAGAGAGACAGAGAGCGAGAGAGAGAGGACGATGTGTCACAAAGGTCAGGGACTGGATTCAAACCCGGGGCGTTGCAATTACACGGTACCCGCCTTTGGCTCGGCGAGCGACCGGGATATCCCGTTTCATGTTCAATTCTCATGGGATTTTGATCCTTTCCAATAGGTTATAACAGGTCAAACGTAGCCAAACGGAAAACCTCCCCTATCCTCACGAGTCAATAGCGGCAGCGGTGGCGTGTGGGATGTGGTTTGGGATCATCTAGGTTAAATCTTTTCTCGTGTTTTGTTCCCTCCACTATATATCTCCCCCCCTCTATCTCTTCCACATCCTCAATTGGTAGACGACCGCCACCCGTTATCAATCCCCCGAGCCTCGTAAAGACCGGAGTAAGTATCTCCGCGTAGTCAAAACACACAGGGCGATAAGCTCATTTAAAGCGGGACCGCTCCGGAATGTCAATGAGCTGCCGCCGCGCTCTAAACGAGACGACGGGGACTCCGAGCAGGTTGATAACGAGTGCGTGTGTCCTGGAGCGCCCCTAGCTGACTGACCTCCGTACCCGCCGCGCTAATCCCTGTAGGAATGCCACAACATGTCAGCGAAACCCTCAGGAACAGGGAGAGAGGCGGCTGAGTGGCGCCTGTGTGTGCCGTGGGTTCAGCTCCTCTACTGCAACGGTAGACACAGCCGGATAATTACTGGAGGTGGTGACGATCAAATCAACATTTCAAATCAAATGGATTTGTAAAGCCCGGAAATCACAAGGTAATGCCCCCATGGGCTGGACAAGTCTTCGTTAAACAAGTCGAGAAGAAACATCACAATAAATCAAGAAGAAAAACCAACATAAAATCCAAATATGCGCTCCCAGACTTTCCCCAATGAAGATATGGAAAAACTTGCTAAAAACCTAGCAATAGGAAAAAAAAGTACCACAGGCGATGTGGAGGAGAGAAACCTCAGATGGGCTGTTCAAAGAGGGATCATCCCCCAACAGGATGTCAGTGATAATATAGTGTTGCTATGGATGTTCGATGGGTGGAGAATAAAACAGGCGAAATGTGGTATGTATGTATATATACATGTAATAAAACACATGTACATGCAATAGCAACTAAGGTACAAAAACAAAACAAAAAAATAGAGCTATGATTTCTAAATGATTTCTCCTGGTCTGTTGACGTGTCGGTCACGTGGGGAATAGAGCTGTGAAACAGAGGAGGTTGACACAGTAGGGTGTTCGCAGGGCGCCACGTCTAGTTACAGGGTGCAGCTGGAGGATGCTGCCATTGCGGTGGATGAAAGCGGCTACACAGGGTCAGGGAAGCTGTGCACACCTACCTGCCCCGAGCTCCCTGTGGCTGGTCTCCACACGAGTGGTCTATTGTTTTCCCCCTCTACGCGTGACAACCTTGTTAAGACTGTGTAGAAATGCACTGAAAACAGTATTTAAATGGCTTTGAAATGAATATGAATATGAAATTGCCAGAGGCAATGCGAGGCAGCACATTATATGCGTGCCATCGTTCCTTTCACATAATATGAAAGAGCCAAGCCTCTGTATCTACAATAAAAATGACACACCCGTGTATTCAACCAAGCTTTGAAAATGGATACAATCCCAAGATGTGGCACATTGTTAGGATTATTGAAACGTTATAATTTGATCAACTCTGACAGATATCCAAATTATAAAGTCACCATTGAGAAGTGTATCCCTGTAGCGAGAAGAACGAGCAACAGAATTCGCTACATTGGCACCATGAGGGCATCAGACACGCCCCCAGAGGCGTGAGGAAGCTGATAGGCAGAAGGCCAGGGACACGTTTCCCGAAGGAGGGGGGTAGGATGCCTAGACTCACGGGTTGGACCCTTTCATTGGCTGGTTAGCGCTGTCATTTGTGGTTAATTCCTGCCTGCCTCCCTAAATACATTTTTACATTTTTGTTGAATATCTGTAAACTTGGTAAATCTTTGTGGTCAGAACTACAACCCACCGATACTAGACATGGCTATGTCACAAGACACCCCTTGGGCCTTCATTTGACTCTACCTCTACCAACAACAAATGCACTTAAGAGAACCGTAACATATAGAGCTGCTGCATACAAAAATCGTATAGCTACCTGTGAATATAATTATTATCAGCAACAAATTGACTTTCAATAAAAAGTTTAAAAACGCTGTTATGAATAATGAAATACAGTTCAGTTATTGATTTATTTAGTTAGTATCGTATTTGTGGTTGGAGCCTTTTTGTCTTGCGATTTTGCAGCTATTGAGAATGTACTTGTGTATTTTATGTTTTTATTGTTTTGTTATTACTCCAATGTTTTAAGTTATGTGGGTGTGGACTAATGGGGATCCATATAATAAACAAATAAAGAAATATGCTACGATATGAAGACACATCTGATTATACCACTGGCTTCCTCTCTTGGAAAAGGACACGTATCGTGGTTTTTGACGACTAAAACACTTACCCCATTGTAGGCCTGTCCCAGACTAAGGATTTGTATAGTCGACGTTGATCGGCCGATAGTCGACTGGTAGTGAATGAAAAAAAAGAATGAAAAATCCATTTGGGCTGTGGGGGGTGCTTAATGTCTGAAGGAGTCGACTGAAGGCTTCTTGTCCTCTGCGAAAGCATGCAATTGGTCCACTGATGGATACAGCTTGATATTTGTCTAGTGTGTTCATTAGATGGGTGAAATCCTCTTTCAGTGCCCGTTTTCTTAGGCAGTTAGCCTGTCTGGTATACGCGCCATTAGCGTTAGCCACACTTCTAGGCCCCTTTGCTTTTGGAAAGAATGATCCCAAAATAATTATAATATTATTATAATAAAAAAATGTTGCATTCGACTAAGACGTTGGCAGTCGACTACGGCTCCTCTCGATCGATTAGTGGACTATTCGGCTGGTCGAGGTCAGCCCCAGTTCATTGGATTGGTACTGGATCCAGGGAGAGGATGCAGCACAGTGCCTAGTCTCTCAACACTAAAGCGATCACGGCTTTTGATGCTGCACTATGTCGTTTTGGGAGAGTCGGAGAATTGAAGAAATTACATGGTGTATTTTCACCAGTGAGAGGGCAGGAAACTGGGTCACTGGAACAGTGTTTGAAGATAGAAATCACTGTGGAAGTGTTTCCTGTGCTTTCCCCCACAAAGGCAGGGCCACACCATTCTGTTCATAAACACTGTGTACTAAATCACAGTGACGTGATTAACAATCATGTACTGTTGAGGTCACCCGACCCGTTCAGATCAATCTGTTTACTAGCGTGCAGCATATGATTACATCTATGTGCGAAGCCCCATACGGTTCTGTAATCCCGTGTGCGCGCATGTGCTTGCGTGCGTGTGTGCGTGTGTGTGTGTGTGTGTGTGTGTGTGTGTGTGTGTGTGTGTGTATGTGTGTGTGCGTGCGTGTGTGCGTGTGTGTGTGTGTGTGTCCGTAACCACCATAGCACACGCATGTCTTATCCAATTTGGCTTTTACATGGCAGGTGAGGAAGGACCTTTTCAAAATTCACGGCGCAGATGGAGGTCAAAGATTGGTGTGTAGCCTACAGAAGTGTTGGGGAACTTCACAGTGAAAAGTAGTTAAATTACTGTAAATCTCAACTACTCTCAAAATGTTTTTTTGTTGAACTAAAACTGCTTTGAATGAGTAGTTCCACTACATCCCAAATGAAAATGATCAGCTCAATCAATCTCATATTCCACGGAGCGACAACTGAGCCGACAAAGTGTAGGTGTGTTTGATTTAAGGACTAGCGCAGGCCAAACCTCACCAGTGTGTGTGTTTGATTTAAGGACTAGCGCAGGCCAAACCTCACCAGAGTGTGTGTTTGATTTAGGGACTAGCACAGGCCAAACCTCACCAGAGTGTCTGTTTGATTTAGGGACTAGCGCAGGCCAAACCTCCACCAGAGGGTGTGTTTGATTTAGGGACTAGCACAGGCCAAACCTCACCAGAGGGTGTGTTTGATTTAGGGACTAGCGCAGGCCAAACCTCCACCAGAGGGCGTGTTTGATTTAGGGACTAGCACAGTCCAAACCGCCAGAGGCCAAACCAAGGAGAGGACAGGTACGATTTGTTGGGGTGGAATCAGGAAAATGCAACATTTCTAGAGAAATAATGGAGTCTGTAATGAACTACCTAAACTACATGACCCAAAGTAGTTAACTAATGAAGAAGCTACAGAGATTAGAATGTAGTTAAACTAGTGATTGAACGACACGCAGTTAACTACTTCCCAACAACAGTGATGTACAGTAATGAGCCGGACAGTGTCTCTGACTGACGGTAGGGGATGTGTGCATGGCTGCTCCTGGACTGCCCCCCCTGGGGGGGGGTGATAAACACATGTATGACACACCACGGTCAAATGCTATATCAATTATGCAATTTCACACACGGGCAAGACAAGACGTACATCAAGGCTAGCCCGTAACCCCCCCCCCCCCCCGACAGCCCGCTGCCTGACTGCCCACCCCCCACTCACTGAGTCACAACACTGTGATTATTGTATTATAATTTAGTGGCGTTTATGGTTATGTCTGCCACTTACACACACTGCATCCTGTGACTGTTATACTGTAACCTAGTGCTGTCTCTGCTGCCGTGCACACATTACACCCACACTGCCATTAGTGCAAATGGATGTGTTGCAAATTAGAGCTATTAGAGCCTCCAATTAGAGCTGTTTCAAATGAGAGCTGTTTCTGCTGCTATTTTCTTTCATGCTATTTAAAAAAATAAAATCTGTTGCCCTATTTAATTGTTGTATGACAGTATGTACTGTATGACAGGTGTGACTTGTTTATACTGTACTGTATGACATGTGTGATGTGTTTATACTGTACTGTATGACATCTGTGACTTGTTTATACTGTACTGTATAGGTGTGACTTGTTTATACTGTACTGTATGACAGGTGTGACTTGTTTATACTGCACTGTATGACAGGTGTGACTTGTTTATACTGTACTGTATGACATGTGTGACTTGTTTATACTGTACTGTATAGGTGTGACTTGTTTATACTGTACTGTATAGGTGTGACTTGTTTATACTGTACTGTATGACATCTGTGACTTGTTTATACTGTACTGTATAGGTGTGACTTGTTTATACTGTACTGTATGACAGGTGTGACTTGTTTATACTGTACTGTATGACAGGTGAGACTTGTTTATACTGTACTGTATGACAGGTGTGACTTGTTTATACTGTACTGTATAGGTGTGACTTGTTTATACTGTACTGTATAGGTGTGACTTGTTTATACTGTACTGTATGACAGGTGTGACTTGTTTATACTGTACTGTATGACATGTGTGACTTGTTTATACTGTACTGTATGACAGGTGTGACTTGTTTATACTGTACTGTATAGGTGTGACTTGTTTATACTGTACTGTATAGGTGTGACTTGTTTATACTGTACTGTATGACATGTGTGACTTGTTTATACTGTACTGTATGACAGGTGTGACTTGTTTATAATGTACTGTATGACGGGTGTGACTTGTTTATACTGTACTGTATAGGTGTGACTTGTTTATACTGTACTGTATGACAGGTGAGACTTGTTTATACTGTACTGTATGACAGGTGTGACTTGTTTATACTGTACTGTATAGGTGTGACTATAAATGCATATGAATCTGAATAGTCAGATCCTGACCTCACCACAGTGCAGTGGTTGCTTAACCGTCTGTAGTGTGGTAGTGAAAGGGTTAGCCGTCTGTAGTGTGGTATTGAAAGGGTTAACCTTCTGTAGTGTGGTAGTGAAAGGGTTAACCGTCTGTATTGTGGTAGTAAACAGGTTAACCGGCTGTTGTGTGGAAGTGAAAGGGTTAACCGTATGTAGTGTGGTAGTGAAAAGGTTAACCGGCTGTAGTGTGGAAGTGAAAGGGTTAACCGTATGTAGTGTGGTAGTGAAAGGGTTAACTGTATGTAGTGTGGTAGTGAAAGGGTTAACCGTATGTAGTGTGGTAGTGCAAGGGTTAACCTTATGTAGTGTGGCAGTGAAAGGGTTAACTGTCTGTAGTTAGTAGTGAAAGGGTTACCATCTGTAGTGTGGTAGTGAAAAGGTTAACCGGCTGTAGTGTGGAAGTGAAAGGGTAAACCGGCTGTAGTGTGGAAGTGAAAGGGTTAACCGTCTGTAGTTAGTAGTGAAAGGGTTACCGTCTGTAGTGTGGTAGTGAAAGGGTTAACCGGCTGTAGTGTGGAAGTGAAAGGGTTAACCGTCTGTAGTTAGTAGTGAAAGGGTTACCGTCTGTAGTGTTGGTAGTGAAAAGGTTAACCGGCTGTAGTGTGGTAGTGAAAGGGTTAACCGTCTGTAAGTTCAAGTTCAAGTTCAAGTTCCTTTTATTGCCACACGGCCAGGCCGGTGGAATTCGAGCACGGTGCAGGTGGTAGCTGCGACAATACACCACAAAAACATAAAAAGACACATGGAACAGTACAGTACAGAAAACACCACCTAGAACAAATACATGACAGAAACAGTACAGTACGAAAAACTATAGATGACAGCTCAATGTAACCTAGACCAGAAGAAACATAACAGCAGGGGGTAAATTTAGGAGGAGTTGGAGTTAAGCAGTTGTATGGCCTTGGGGAAGAAACTGTTGTTGAACCTAACCGTGCGACTGTCCAGTGACCTGAACCTCCTACCAGAAGGGAGGAGTTGGAGGAGGTGATGAGCTGGGTGCAGGGGGTCACTGATGATTTTGTTTGCGCGTGTGATGGTGTGATGTTTGTGTATGGAGTCCAGGGTGGGGAGTTTGCAGTTGATGATTTTGGATGCCCTTATGATGATCCTGTCTAGTCTGTGTAGTGTGTGTTTGGGTGTGTTGCCGTACCATACAGTGATGGATAGTGAAATAATGTTTTGTATTATGGCTGTGTAGAATTGTATCATTAAGTTCTTCCTAACCTTATATTTGTTGAGTTGTTTCAGATGAAATAGTCTTTGATTGGCTGTTTTGAGTAGATGAGTGGTGTGATGATCCCAGTTTAGTTTATTGCTGATGTATGTTCCTAAGTATTTGAATGTGTCTGTGGCTGAAATGGGTTGATTGTTGATGAGCATGGGTGTTTTAGTGGGTGTGGTTTTCCTAAAGTCAATGATGAGTGAAAGGGTTAACATTCTGTAGTGTGGTAGTGAAAGGGTTAACCGTATGTAGTGTGGTAGTGAAAGGGTTAACCGTCTGTAGTGTGGTAGTGAAAGGGTTAACCGTCTGTAGTGTGGTAGTGAAAGGGTTAACCTTCCGTAGTATGGTAGTGAAAGGGTTAACTCCCATCCGCCTCTACTTTAAGGACAGTAGTTACAGTGGGTTGTTTAGACGTTACGTGGAACTACCTGCTGTGATCTCCAGCTTCCACACACACACACACACACACACACACACACACACACACACACACACACACACACACACACACACACACACACACACACACAGGTAAACACACACACACACACACACACACAGGTAAACACACACACACACAGGTAAACAGAGCGGCAGGAACACCCACACCTACCATTACAGGGGCAGATGCTCTCCCAGGCGTGCCGCGGGGTGATGAACCCGGCCCGGGCCGTGGTGTAGTGGGCCAGCCGCTCCCCCGTCACCCTCACAGCGTTCCTGCAGCCGCGCGGCGGGCAGCCGGAGCCCAGACAGCCATTATGGCTGACCCTCAGTATGTTGATGCCCAGGGACTCCTCCATGTCGGAGATAACACCTGGGGGAGTGGAGACCACCGGTCATTTACAGAACACACAGGGGCACAGCGGCACAGCGGTAATGTGTGTGTGTATGCGTGTCCCTGTGTGTGTGTGTGTGTGTGTTTGTGTGTGTCTGTTTGTGTGTGTGTGTGTGTGTGCGTGCACGTATAAGCATGTGGTATGAGCATGCTTGTTTGTGTGTGTGCATGCATGTGTGTGTGTGTGTGTGTGTGTGTGTGTGTGTGCGTGTGTGTGAGCGTGTGTGTGTGCGTGTGTGTGTGTAGATGATACCTAGGAAAATGGATGATATAGTGAGATGTAGTTCCAAAGTGCTTTGGTACATAACACCACGTCGGGGTCGGAACAACGAAACCAAAACAAAACAGCAATCATAGAAACAATGTAATGTTTAGGTCACATTTCACGCCTCGAGAGTCCAACGAGTCGGAGATGATACCTGGAAAAAGGGTCATATATACAGCAATTATTTGTTATATTATCTGTGTGTTCATTTTATTTGGTGACATCGTCTAGCGTGTAAGAGCGTTCGTTGTAAACCGTCAGAAGTACAGCAATGGGAAGATAAAATCTACCCGTTTAACTCAAGTTAGAGTTTTAGACTTTTTGGGATGTTGCTGTCAGTGTTGCAGTACTCGAGTCCTGGACTGATTTTCAGGACTTGTGACTCGACTTGGACTTGATCATTGACTGCATTCGGACTCGGAAGGTGCAGACGAGGACTTGTACTTTAATTGATAAATAATTTTTTTTTCTTTTTTCTTTTTTTGGAATAGGCCCTAATCATTTAGCATAAGATATTGATGGCTAGTGCATTTGTTTGGCTAATGTGTCACAAAGTAAATAGACTCCCTTTGAGACAGTGACCGCTGTGGCATTAATGTTTAATGTAGACCTTTTTTTATTTGTGAGTCAGCTCTTTGACTGCCAGAGTGGAGTGGACTCAACCTTGATGACTTGGACTCGGACTCGGACTAGGGTAATGGGGACTCGACTCTTCTCTGGGGACTCGGGACTCGACTCGGACTCGACTCGGACTCGAGATTTAGTGACTCGACTACAAGACTGGTTGTTGTATATCAATATACCTTCCTAAGTGCTAGTATATGTTAGTTTTATACATAAAAATAGCATAGACTGTGAAAATATATATGAATATAAAACAAAGATTCTTATCAATCTTTCCATGTGGGTTTGTGTCTGAAATTTAAATAAAGAGAAGCTTGATTGGTATGGCTTAGTGCCAATCGCTCATTGAGCTTGACAGATCCGAACCAGATGAGTATATAGTTAGAAACGGTATCTCACCTGCGAGTCCGGTGGTGGGGAGGGACTGAACAGCCCCGCCATGAGGCCTCCAGATCAGCAGGGCCTCCACCACCTGGGAGTTGGGTAGCTGCTGCAGGCTGGCCAGGTGGAGCTCCTGCTTGGGCAAGCCCCAGGAGACGCCCAGGCTCCGCTGGAGGCCTCTCCAGTGGTCTCCCAGGAACTCCTCCGGCGACATCCCCCCCAGCTCCAGGGTCAGACCGGAGTCCAGGGCCCGCTGATCGGCCGCCCACACGTGAACCTTGACCCCGGCCCAGACGCTGAACTTGCCGTCGGTCACGCTGACGTTGAGCGCGTACGACCCCGGCTCAAGCTCCTCGTCCGCCCAGATCTTCCCGTCCGCCAGGTCGATGGAGAACCTCCCCCCCTCGGGGCTCTCTGACACCAGGTGGTAGGCCAGGACGTCCTGGAGGTCCTGGTCGGAGGCGTGGAGCTTGCCGATGACGCGGTTGGCGAACGGACTGCCGGCGGTGGTGATGAAGACCTCCAGGGGCACGACGGAGGGGGGGAACTTGCTCTGCTCCGTGACGTTGACGAGGACCACGCAGATGGAGGAGAGGGGAGGGTGGCCGCTGTCCGTCACCTGAGAGGAGCGAGAGTTAGTGTCAGTGTTGTAGGACTCGAGTCCAGGACTCGGACTGATTTTCAGGACTCGTAACTCGACTTGGACTTGAGCGCTGATGACCCGGACATGGACTCGAGCATCGACTGCATTCGGACTCGGAAGGTGCAGACTCGGACTCGGACTTGTTCATTGATACAGTTATTTTAGGCCCTAATCATTTGGCATAAGATATTGATGGCTAGTGCATTTGTTTGGCTATTGTGTCACAAAGTAAATCAACTTTGAAATGGTGACCGCTGCGTTATTTATGTTTAGACCTTTATGTAGACATTACAACTGCGGTGTCCCTATCACGGTGACAGGGGTGTTGCTACTGCCAAGTCCAGAGTTCTCTCTGCTAGACAGCCTTGACCAGGGCTCAAACTGGTGATCTTCCCATCATGAGTCCGGAGCTCTACGGGACTTATCCAGAGCAAATCACAGCAAGGGCAAAGAGTCGTGGATCTTTTGCCAAGATCTTCCTATGTACAGTATTATGTTAATCCATGCTGCCTGGGGGTGGGGGGGGGTGGGGGGGGGGGGGGGGGGTGGGGGGGACCAGTAATCCTAACAGTGAGGATTCTAAATCCTAGACCACATGGGAGTGAAAGAAAATCACTGACTAAAATTAAAAAGGTCAATATGTCCTTCACTTAATTTTTTTAAAGCTATTCAAATCCATCACATCATATAATGAATTTACCCTTTCTGGTAACAATCACATTTTAAGAAGACGTGTCACATTTTTCAAAGGTTGGAGATCTCAGTGTGAGTTATTCATTTGGCTGGAGTTTTACCCTCCAGAGACTGGTGATAGCAGAAGTGAAAAGTTACCATAATCGCACAGTCCAGTGGCTGTGTGCCTAATGCAACGAGGTGTGTGGTTATTGAAAAATAATGCATGATGATGCATTACTCCACAAGGTGAAGCTAGGAGGGGGGTTTGCCTTTGCTGCGAATTGCAATGTTTTTCAATAACCACACACCCTGGGGGATGTATTATACCACTTGCCCAAAGACAAAAAAAGTGCAGTTTACTCATCTTTTCTATAGTAAAATACAAATAAATAAATGCGTGCCTTGCTCCCTGATAACTTGCAGTATAGTCCCTTTGCACTACCTTAGCGCCTGCTTGGCAACTGTCCGTCACTTGACTGGTTAGCCAGCAAGCTAACGTTATGCTAGCAGGCCTTACTGTCAATAACAATAACATGGCCTCTGATGGACAAACAGTGAATATGATTTCACAGTGGGTTTAAACATACGGGCCCCTCCTGGGGCCCATTTACCACTGCTGCTTCTCTGTACCGTAACTCTTTGAGTATTTGCGCTATCAAAACAAGCTCAGTGCCGTCTGAAAGCCAAGGAGCTGAGCTCCAAAAACTGTGGGAGTTATTGAGGAAGTAAACACAAGTAGAATTATACCTGCTTCAAGGTCAACCACCAAGGTCAAAATTCCGCCTAGAAAAAAGTTACTAAAATGTGCCTAAAATGCATCATCTAAAAGGCCAGGGTTAAACAAATGTATTGCAGTTGCATAATAGTTCCATGTTCAACATGTAGGCCTACATGTGATAAGCCAAAATGTATGTTGAATTGCAGAGTCTACTTCACTAAAAACCTGTAAAAATCCCATTCCGATTTTTGATTTCCTTGTATAATAACAGTTTCATACACACTCAAAACATACAGTAAGTTCAAACAATAACAGACATTGAAAGCTGAAGTAGTTCTGAAAAAAGGGTGAAAAGCACTTACTCACAGCAATACAATTACACAGCAATAACAACTACATATACCCAGGCGGACTGTTTCTGGATTAGGTAGCTATCCAGATACCTTTGTTCTCAAATCAATATCAATGTGTGTCGTCAGTCGTAAGTTACACATTTTACCAAGTAGGGGAGAGTGGGGTAAGAAGTGCCAATTTTTACTTAAAGTGCCTTTGAAACAAGGGGATTACAGTAATGCCCCCAACTAAAATATGCACATATAGTTTAGTTAAATAAACTGTTTCAGAAATATAGCTTTAGAAAAAAAAGTGGTTTTGTGGCACAACTTGCCCCCGGTGCGGGGTAAGTTGTGACATTAGAGAGAATACACTGGGGTAAATTGTGCCATTGATAATTTTAAGTAAAACAGATCATTTTGATCTCAAAAGTGGTAAAAGCATCCTGCAGATCTTCATCTCCTTTCCAACCCGACGTATAGTCTTCCCCTGTTGCACCTCTTTCACGGCTCTTTCCAACTTCTCAAGAGGAGTTGACACCCTGTCTGTATCTGCGTGGCATGATGGATTTTGGTCTCAAATTAAGAATATCACATAGTTTTAGTGATCAAATGTAAGAATACAATGTACAATAACAATAAAATACAATAAAGTAATATATATATAGTTAATAATTATAAGTTGGGGCAACTTAACAAACAGAACATCTGGCACAACTTAACCCAGGCCCTTTGGCACAAATCACCTCAAGCCTACCATTTTGAAAAAAAT
>NC_140180.1:92872219-92882219 GCF_963971535.1 Notolepis coatsorum
ATTAAATAAAGGTTGTAATCTGTAAATTGATTTAATAAGAAATATTGTAAAAAAATATGTACAGATTATTCCATTGCTTAATTGTCTTGAATGTTAAATTACATTCAATTATATGTAAAAACACCTCAAATAGAATACAAATTCTGTAAATTAATTGCTTTTCCACTTATTTTAATTTGGGTATGTTAGCCTACTGTAATTTGACAGTAAGTATTTGCAACTGTTGCTGCCAGACCGTTGTGTTACTGTTGTATTTTTGTGCAGATGTTGTGTTGATACCATTTTGTTACACAGATTTGGTGCAAACGTAACTATTTTTGACAACTCAAGAATCGATAAACACAAATCCCTCCAGAACACCAGAGTAAGACACCACGACCTTGAGGAACACCATTTAGAGATTTATGTAAGAGTGACATTTGTTGGTAATTGAATGGTGAGCACTTCTGTTCTGGGAATTACCCCCTTTAGTATCAATATACCTAGGAATCCATAGATCCTCTGAATGTCCCAGGTCTCTTCTGTGTGGTTGTAAAGTTTTATGAGACTGTGATGATACTAGAGGTCACAATAGGCCATTTTTTACAGTGAGGTAAAATGTAAGGAAATTGTCTCCCTACAATGAAAAGGCTACTGTGGGGACCAACATCATCAAATGTATGCAATTCCAAGACCTGTTTAGGGACCCCAGCATGCAGAAATAATCAAATACACCATTGGATTGGACCATGGGATTGGCACAATGTGGGCATGCCTATACAAGGGAGACCTGTGGGTTTTCATAAAACCCATATCTTCAAGGGTGAGGTCAAGGGACTTCCTTGCCAGTTTTTCCCTCGCCAAAAATGTCATCAACTTTGGAGCATTATTTAGCCCCCTTCCCCACAAGCTAGCATGACATGGTTGGTACCAAATGGATTCCTGAGGTCATCTAGTTGCACATGATACAGTTACTACAGTATGTCTCTCTCTTCACTCCAGCTTCAGAACCGAGGCCTCTGAAAGACAGTAATGTCGGCCGGGCGGACACCAAAGTACCAGAGCTCAAGGCTGGACCACAAAGCTTCTGGAAGGGTTTGAATGACACGCATCCGAATCATATGGTGATAGTCTACCGGCAGCAAAAAAAGTAAGTGGATCGGCCTCTGCGTTACTGTAATATGATACACTATGTAACTGTAGTGCTGTCAGACCCAGATACGGGATAATCTCTCTGAAGACCAGGCCACCCTCTGTACCATGTGTTGATCAGTTCTAGCAGTTTGGATTCAGATTTTAGGTTTGTTTTGCAACAATGACGTAAACAAACACTTTACAGCCACAAAACACAGAAGAAGAAGAAGAAGAAGAAGAAGAAGAAGAAGAAGAAGAAGAAGAAGAAGAAGAAGAAGAAGAAGAAGAAGAAGAAGAAGAAGAAGAAGAAGAAGAAGAAGAAGAAGAAGAAGAAGAAGAAGAAGAAGAAGAAGAAGAAGAAGAAGAAGAAGAAGAAGAAGAATATAGTATCTCAATGGGACCGCTAAATAAATAAAGAGAAAGCCAGAGAGAGAGAGAAGAGAAACAGAGAAAGAGAGAGACTCTCACCCGTCTGAGGGTCCAACAGGAAGCGTCTGTCGTCGTTCCCGGAGACGATGTTGTAGATGATGGGCTCCGAGCCCGTGCCCTCTCTGGTGAGGGCCGAGACGCTCAGCACCCCCACGCCGACCGCCAGCGACTCTGGGAGCTGGGCGGTGTACTCGGAGTTTAGGAACACCGGCTGGTAGTCGTCAAGGGAGACCACGTTGACCGTTACCGTGGCGACCGAGTACAGCTGTCGTGGCAGGCCGCGGTCGGTGGCTTTAATCTAACAAACAAGAGAAGATAAAAAATGTTTTTACTTTTTTTATGACAGGCTTTTATGTCAGATTCTTATTGCATTTTCTTGCTCTCTTCTATTTTTCATGTGTTTCCTTCATATTATTAACTTGACCCTTGACTTAAGGGATGCATCTATAAAGTATTCTTGATTATATTCATAGCTAACCATAATACATTATACGTGTGGTTATCAATGTTCATAATAGTTCCTGTACATATGTAATATACATATAACTAAACTACATTACAGCCAGGCAGAGATGTGCAGAGGGGGGGGGGGCATCCAAGTTACCCTTTTTCTATGATAAGTAATGAGTATATATTTTTAAGTTCATGTTCAGCCATGAATCTCACCATGAATATTAATAACTACTAGATAAGACAATAACACAGTCTTACTCGGGCTACAGCTGCATGGTAACAAGTGATGTAAAATATACCTCCAGAATAGCAAAGACAAAATAGTCATTCTTTCAAATCTTATATCATATCCCACTGTATAGATATACATATCCATACATGTCTCTGAGGGGGCTAGAGACGGCCCCTTTTAACCCCTGGTCCCGAAGGTGTTTCTGCACATTCCTGGAGCCAGGTGTGAGCACAACCATTTGCATAATAAAGAGATAGATATATAATATTTAATAAAAATGTCAGACAAGGCTGTGGCGGGAGCTTCTACTGCAGTTACTCTACTTGTATAACACACATTCATAATCTAATATGACTGTGAGCCGTCAGTCACGCATTACCTTTAATTCCTGTTGATCTGCAGTATTATTAGTAGTATTATTGTAATTATCCCTCAGCTTTGTGCATCGTAAACTGTTTATGGGAAAGTGCTGAACGAAGGAAGTTCATCACACGTTTATTATTACACTGTAAAAAAAACAAAACAATAAAACAACAACAACAACACAGTGTATATTTGAGTCTCCGGGAGTACTTAATTAATTAAAAAGGCCTCTGTGTCATGTGACCCGACCTTGAGTTCAAAGACTGGCGGGGTCTCAGGGGTCAGGGGTCGCTCCAGGCGGAGGATCCCAGAGAACTCGTCCAGCGAGAAGTAGCCGCCGTCTCCGCTCAGGAGCGAGTATTTCACCTCCGAGTTGATGCCTGGAGAGAGGAGCAGAGAGGGGAGGAAGGGGGAAGCATACAGTTAATGAAGCTAGGGAAGCTTACATTCACATTTAGTCATTTAGCTGAACGCTTTTATCCAAATCGACTTACAAGTTCTGTACGACAAGTCAGCAGGAACGGTACAACTCTTTCAGCTGAGTAACAATGTTCATCAAACAGTGCTGAAACTTGGGTGCTGCAGTGTTGAGTGTAGTAGTAAAGACATGTTAGCAGGGGTGTAAAGTACTTGAGTAATTGTACTTCGTTACAATACTTAAGTACTGTTTTTGGGGATCTGTACTTTACTCAAGTATTATTAGGTTTGTATACTTGTACTTTTACTCCATTACATTTCAGAGAAACAAAACATACTTTTTACTCCTTACATTTAAAATGCAGACCTACAAAGTACAAAGTACAAATCTCGCAGGTCCAACCGTTTTAATTAGTCTATTTGTTTCTCTGGCCGAACTGACGTTAACGTTATTAATCCTGCGGCCGCTCTTTATTTAAAAACAGCCAATCAAATCCCCATCAATGGAAAATGAACCCGCCCATACCCATGCTGATTGGTCCTTGTGCAAGACTAGAAAGCTGGGATCTTTGATTAAACACCTGCTATCAGAAGAATAGACAGTCAGAGTGACGACAAGCTACAGAAGATGGCCACAAACGATAGTACGAGTGATGAAGAGGACAAAAGGCCAGATACTCTGACTTTTACTTGAGTACGATTTTGAGACGGTACCCATACTTTCACTTAAGTATAATTTCTGGGTACTTTTTACACACGTCTGGTTAAAGGTAGACTCTGTAATGCGGACAAACGGCGCCATCTGGCCAAAGGTGCCCGGTTTACACGTTTTGTTTTGGTCTGATGGTGTGGGTCGGAGATGAGTGGAGATACGGGGGAGGGGCCTTCTACCGCTGACCACGCCTCAGGCTCTGCCAAGATATGTCCCTCATGGCTCTGCCAAGAGATGTCTGGAGAAATTCAATTTTGATGAAGTTTTGCCCACGTCCCTCCCAGTTAGACTGTAGCTAGTGCCGCTGGGCAAGCCAGCTGCCCGGACCGTTTAATGGGACACTTCACTTAGAGATGGTAATTGGACAGGTGCTCTAGCACCACGTTGGGTCTATTTGAGCACATGTCTATTAGAGAGCCACAATATACATCAAATACTGTTACAAGAACACCGCCTGAATTTGGACTGTGACTCCTCTTGAGAAGTCTAATGTTGGACACAACACAATGGAGATTAGATTAGATTAGAATAGATTTAACGTTCCAACCATTTTATTTTTATAACCTTTATTTACCCAGGGTAGGTTCGCTGACCACGCATGCTCTCTTTCAGCAATGCCCGGTGTCACACAGTTCCACACATTCAAACCCTGAGAGCTGACAATCTGACACTGTTGACCACTAGGAGCTGCACAGTACAACCACAGTCTGACACTGTTGACCACTAGGAGCTGCCCAGTACAACCACAGTCTGACACTGTTGACCACTAGGAGCTGCACAGTACAACCACAGTCTGACACTGTTGACCACTAGGAGCTGCCCAGTACAACCACAGTCTGACACTGTTGACCACTAGGAGCTGCCCAGTACAACCACCGTCTGACACTGTTGACCACTAGGAGCTGCCCAGTACAACCACAGTCTGACACTGTTGACCACTAGGAGCTGCCCAGTACAACCACAGTCTGACACTGTTGACCACTAGGAGCTGACCAGTACAACCACAGGCTGACACTGTTGACCACTAGGAGCTGCCCAGTACAACCACAGTCTGACACTGTTGACCACTAGGAGCTGCCCAGTACAACCACAGTCTGACACTGTTGACCACTAGGAGCTGCCCAGTACAACCACAGTCTGACACTGTTGACCACTAAGAGCTGCCCAGTACAACCACAGTCTGACACTGTTGACCACTAGGAGCTGCCCAGTACAACCACAGTCTGACACTGTTGACCACTAGGAGATGCCCAGTACAACCACAGTCTGACACTGTTGACCACTAGGAGATGCCCAGTAGAACCACAGCCTGACACTGTTGATCACTAGGAGCTGCCCAGTACAACCACAGCCTGACCCCCAGTTAGGGGTTAAGTGTCTTGCCGGAGCCGGATACGACCCGCGAACCTCTTAATTACCAGATAGCCACTCTACCTCCTGAGCCATTGATTCATTCCCTCTAGGGCGACATTTTGGTTAAACGACATATTGAGGTCCTTGTACAGCTCCCTTTCAGCTGGAAAATAAGATGCTATCGAGGTCTACTGCTAAATGTTCTTCCAATTTCTCCATCTGAAAAGGGCACTAAAGGATGTAAGACTGAGCCTAGAGGAGGGGGAGGACTCCTATTGATCCATGGAGCTCAATGGAGAAGAAATTGAAAGGACATGAATCAAGTGCAAAAAGGCATTCAAAGACACCCCAAGGAGGAGAGGAGAAGAGAGGAGAAGCGAAGTGAAGAAGAGGAGAGAAAGATATCTCTTTAATCTTGGCAGGAGGGTGGGGGTGGGGGTGGATGGTTCGGTGGGAACCACAAAAGATAGACCCAAGTCACGGCCCCATAAATAAGATTAATAAAAGGTTTTATTTCATTGGCACCTGATTGACCTGAAACAAACCCTCAGCCAGAAAAGACGCTTGGCACTACACAGCACTTTATGTGTCTTATGACTCAGATGACTTCTTCAGGTTCATAAAAGAAAAGATAGAGAACTATCTATCAGATCACTCTGAACACAAAGCAACCAAAAGCAATTCCACTCCTTTTACCCATTGACCTGCTGTTTCACGGTAGAACTCACGCCAGTTTCAAGGACCCTTAACAGATAATACCGCTGTTATTGAGGTTTAAACCTTATCGAGTCGTATATTTACACAGCATTAAGGTTTATATACAGTATACGTTATCCAGGTATATAGGAGTCCGGTGAATCGATGTGTTCTTCCATAGCAAAATTGAATGGGAAAAAATAACTGAAATGACACCTATCTTTACTTTCACTTAATGATGACAAGAGAGTGATGGTTTATGTTTTAATTTGAACCCTCAGGAACCTGACAACATAGTACTCAGTTACTGTTACACCTTAAAATCCCATTAAGACCCGTTAAAATATTATTGAGGGGCGTTGCTTCCCTGCTTTTTTAGCAGGAAAGACTAAATCATTTCACAAATGACTATGTAAGGGTTGCAGACTTCATTGGTCCTCATTCTCGAACATGTCTGTAAGTACCTTTGTAAATATCTTGGTAAAAGTGTTGTATACCAACACATTTACAAAAATCCTCAATTAGATGAAAATGCATTGTCATCATACAGCACAAGTACAATACAACATCCAACCAGAGTGCAATAGTAACATACAATGCACAGGTGATGAAACTGGTAAAAAGGCTTAATTTTGGATAAATATTTGGTGATTGCGTTCAAGTCGATTCTACAGACATCATCGGAATTCAATCATTATAACAATAAGACGACAATATTTGTATCATTAACAATTAAGTTTTTTTTTAACCACTTTTTCTCCTTATTTTTCCATTTTTTTCCCATCCCAATTTCACCTCGCTAATACTCCCTTCAATTCTACCCTCCCCTGCCTCGAACGTTGCTAGACTATGCCTCCCACTGGTCGGCTGCAGTGAGGACCAAGCCTTTCATCACGTGTCCTCTCCGGTACACGAGGAGGCAGCTGTCACATCTTTTCACCTGAACAGCGCAATCTCTCAGTGGCGAGGAGTAACACGTGGGAGGCTCAAGCTGCCCCCGATGCTTCCTGATTCTGCTGTACAGGCGCACCAACCGACCTGTAGGAGTCGCTGTCCACAACGTCCAATCCCCACCCACCAGCTTTCCCACCCCTAACACTGCGAATTGTGTTAGTATGAACGACCAGCCAAGCTGGTAGCAACGCAGAGAGCTGGGCTCGAACCCAGCATCTCCTGCGTTAGTGGCGAGCGCCTTGCCCACTGCGCCACTTAACCACCCTAACAATTACGTTTTACATTTATAGTCATGACTCAACGAACCATGTAAAAAGAAGAAATGGCACACACACACACACACACAGTTATACAGTATGACTTCCATATATTTCCTAATAAAACAAGTAATTAAAATAATATAAGCCTACTGTAACGATTCATTACACACGCATATACAGTGTGTGTGTGTGTGTGTGTGTGTGTGTGTGTGTGTGTGTGTGTGTGTGTGTGTGTGTGTGTGTGTGTGTGTGTGTGTGTGTGTGTGTGTGTGCGTGCGTGCGTGCGTGTGTGCGTGCGTGCGTGCGTGCGTGCGTGCAAGCGTGCGTGCGTGCATGTGTGTATGAGTGCGTGCATGCGTGCGTGCGTGTGCGTATGTGTGTGTGTGTGCATCTGCCTTGTGCATCATCATCAAGCAGTTTCTCGGACATGGTTCGTTGAGTCATGACTATAAATGTAAAATGTAATTGTTAATTATACAAATAGTGTCGTATTTATTATCATTACAATTATTTAATTCCACGGATGTCTGTCATATTGAAGTGATGGCAATCCCCAAGGACTTGTCCCAAAGAAGGCTGTTGAAAACAGTCCGTCCTACTTACGACTGCCTTTTCGAGTTCGTAAACATAAATCCTACAACGAATTTACAATACGAAGCCGTTCGAGAATGCCGAATAAGTACGCACATCGAGTTACGAAGGAATTTCACGTACAGTATGTCTGTTCGAGAATGAGGACCATTGATTGCAAAGTATTTGTAACCAAATATTAGGCCTACATTTGATCAGGAACAGGGCAACATTATGGGAAATGTGCTTACCGTCTTCTCCAGTGTCAGACAAGAAGATAGATAGGCTACCAATTTCCTCTCTGTGCATTCAGTATGGAAGCTCTCCGGCTGCAAGCTAGCCTAGCTTAGCACAAATTAATGGAAGCAGATACGGACCAGCTAGCCTAGCTGTTAGCCAAAAACACTTATCCCTAAGTTTTAAGCTTCCATTAATTTGTTCTAAGCTAGGCTATCTTGCAGCCGGTAAGCACATGTCCCATAATGTTGGGGTGTTCCTTTAAGTGTATATTTCTACAATCATTGGTCCCCTAAAATGGGGGTAGGCCACTAAGTATAAAAAGAGACAATTCCTACACGGCTCACCTGATATGGTCCCCCGTGCTGGAGCACAGGGCCGAAACAAAAAACAAAGAAAAAAGTTTCATCTTCCGTGGCTACAGCAGTGGCTTTCCATCTCAATCTGACGACCTCGCCTCTATTCACAAGTTCAATTTAGTTCTGTCCATCGAGGTTCCTCTGTTGTTCCTAAGTTTATATCGTCGGTGGCCATGGTGCTGTATCAATTTTTGTCTCATCCACTCCACTGTCTTTGGCAGGAACCTATGATAGAAATGGATCCCCCACCTATGCTCTCAGTCCACAGAGAGCTCTCTCTCTCTCTTCACCTTCGTCTCCGCCGGTTTATTTATTAGCTGTCCTTTGACTTTCCATTTGTCATCTGATAGTAATGTACTGTAGTCCCTCTTGTGTTGAGACCTCGCTTGGAAATTGCTTCAGGAAATAGATATCGGACTGTGGGGCGAGGTGCGGGTCTCTCACAATAGCCCTCAATAGCTGATATGAGGTCAGTTTAGTCATTTCTGTATTATGATGCAGTAGATGGATGCCAGGTTGAAGACGGTGGCTGTACTGGACGGCTCTTGGGTACGAGTGTGTGTAGTGGAGGTGGAGAGTAACTAATTACATTTACGCTACTTACTGTAATTGAATAGATTTGTTTTAGATAACAAATACAAAATTAAGCGTTTTGAGTATTTTCAGAAGTACATTCACTTCGTCTCGACTAAAGAGTATTTTCTTCAGAGGTAGGTTTTATTTTGGGTCAAAAGAGAACGTGTGAAACATTAGAATGCATCATCGGTTTTGTTTGTATACCTGTCCTAGGCTCATCTACTGTATTTACAGTTGCTCAACAGAAATTAAAGTGTGGTCTGGTGTTTATTGTTTATGCTTATGGTGAAGGTTTCTGTCGTCTCTGTGGTAACAAAAAAATACACCAAGCTCCCGATTGTGTTTATTTCGATGCGGCTAAAACCGTATCCTTGTCAGCTAAAACCAATGTGAAAACCACATGTGGCGAGGTTGGCATTTCATCCATCACACGCGATAATCTAAACAGTGCCCGCGACACACAATTCTGCAGGTGCGCGACATTAAACGGTTTCTACTGGATTTGTTGACCATCAGCTGTTGAAATTGGAGCTAGGAGGAAAGGGTTCCATGACATGCACACACATGATGACACACACGCACACGCATGAGGACACACACACACACGCATGAGGACACACTTGCACGCCACGAGCACAAGGGTGTACTGGAGGTGTGTGGAGATGCCGTTGTGCTTCAATTTGATCTCTTCAAGTCTTCCTCTAACAAGCTAACTATCTGTCAATCAAAGGAGGCCAGACTTAGACTTAGTAGGCAAAGATGTAGGACGAATATTAAACTTAATTACATGCTTAATTTCTGCCCATATTTGGTAGCACCAGAAGACACAAGCGTGGGTGAAGTGGTAAGACATTAAGAGGAAAATTACTGAGAGGGAGAGAGAGAGAAAGAAAGAGAGAGATGGGGTGGGGAGAGGGAGAAGGAGAGGGAGAGAGACAGAGTTCCTGCAGGTTTCAACATGTGAAATTTAAGACTTTTTAAGACTTTTTTAAGACCACTTTGAATAGAATTTAATATCTATTTCACAGCCGTTCCAGCAAACAAGTGTGAAGGGAAATTACTATGAAATAAGTAGTTCCATATGAATTGATGGGGGGGGGGGGGGTTGCCTACTTTGCACCCGAACCCTTCCCCCAATCACATTCAAACGCAATACAGAGATTTTATCGCAACATATAAGTAACCTTCTAATCCAATACATTCAATACTATCAAAATCCTATTTCAGATCTTGCAAGACCCCACAGGAACACTGGAGAGAGAGATGGGAGACAGAG
>NC_140180.1:92887219-92897219 GCF_963971535.1 Notolepis coatsorum
GATCACTAAGGATTAAGGCAGATATCTGCCAGGACAAGCTGCCTCCTCGTTAGTCTTTTCTTCTGTTGATGATCACTGACAACACAAAGGCTGGTAGGCAGTCACAAGCATGTACACACACACACACACACACACACACACACACACACACACACACACACACACACACACACACACACACACACACACACACACACACACACACACACACACACACACACACACACACACACACACACACACACACACACACACACACACACACACACACACACACACACACACACACACACACACAGGGGCGGACCTTCCTACAGGCGATATAGGCGGTCGCCTAGAGCGCCACCCAGAGGGGGGCGCCAAAAAAAAAAAAAAAAAAAAAATATAAAATTTTTTTTTTATTTTTTTTATTTTTTATTAAAAAAAAATTCTCTGTACAGTTTTGGCGCCCCATCAAATATCTGCAACCATTATTTTTACGTAAAAAAAATTCTAACATAAGGGAAAATGAGCCACAAACACAACATGGTTTCAATATCTATCCTAATGTGACGATGTGGTTTTTATGTCTGCACTTTATGTGCTCATTTTGTGCCCATCTGTTTTTGCTGCAATTCTTATAGGATTTCTTATAATTCATTTTACTGTATTTATTTTGTTGAAGCTTCGTCAATTTAAATTATAATTAGGGAATGGAGGGGGTTGAATGTATTTTTTTGTCCTGTATTTCTGTCTCATATGTATGAAAAAAGAAAATGCAATACAAATATTGTTAAAAATAAAAGAAAAAAGGTGTTATGGTCATTTCAGTTTTATCGTTGTATAAATAATGGTAAAATAATAGTGGTACTGCCATGGTAAAAAGTCATGTATCACTGTGGTACCACATTGGCACTTAAATAATACCATGATATAATCTAATTTTGACCATGATAATGATAATGTGGGGTTAGTGATGTAAAGGGCTGCATATCCACACTGCCTGCCCAGCCTTTACAGCAGAGATCCACACTGCCTGGCCAGCCTTTACAGCAGAGATCCACACTGCCTGGCCAGCCTTTACAGCAGAGATCCACACTGCCTGGCCAGCCTTTACAGCAGAGATCCATACTGCCTGGCCAGCCTTTACAGCAGAGATCCACACTGCCTGGCCAGCCTTTACAGCAGAGATCCACACTGCCTAGCCAGCCTTTACAGCAGAGATCCACACTGCCTGGCCAGCCTTTACAGCAGAGATCCACACTGCCTGACCAGCCTTTACAGCAGAGATCCACACTGCCTGACCAGCCTTTACAGCAGAGATCCACACTGCCTGGCCAGCCTTTACAGCAGAGATCCACACTGCCTGGCCAGCCTTTACAGCAGAGATCCACACTGCCTGGCCAGCCTTTACAGCAGAGATCCACACTGCCTGGCCAGCCTTTACAGCAGAGATCCACACTGCCTGGCCAGCCTTTACAGCAGAGATCCACACTGCCTGGCCAGCCTTTACAGCAGAGATCCACACTGCCTGGCCAGCCTTTACAGCAGAGATCCACACTGCCTGGCCAGCCTTTACAGCAGAGATCCACACTGCCTGGCCAGCCTTTACAGCAGAGATCCACACTGCCTAGCCAGCCTTTACAGCAGAGATCCACACTGCCTAGCCAGCCTTTACAGCAGAGATCCACACTGCTAGCTAGCCTTTACAGCAGAGATCCACACTGCCTGGTCAGCCTTCACAGCCCTCCTCTTGGACAAACCTGGGCCCTCATTTATCAACGTTGCGTACGCACAGATATGTGCTTAACCCGTGCGTACGATCATTTCTAAGCAAAGTGTGGGACATATCAATTTGAACTTGTGCTTGACTTTGTGCTTATATCTACGCACAGCCCGGAGCATGCGTAGCTGGCGCCCGGTGGTAGAATATGTTTACAATGCAGAAATAAGCACTGACTGCGCGCCACGTATAACTCAACTCGTTATTATTTTGCGCATAGATTGCAGAAATACGGGAACGTTTTGATTATATTTAAAAGGCTTTGCCATTGTTAAACGTAATAAGTGGAACCCCGAAGCTGTAAGCAGAATACAAGTCATATGAACACCCACGAATCGTGGGCCACGATATAGTGTTCTTCCCCCTTCCTACTGTATAAGAAAGAATAAAAAATGCATTGCAACGAGAACAGAGGTTATTTGTTGAGTCAGTGTATGTGTATTACAAAACCCTTGCAATAAATGTGTCTTAAATGAATGAAAATACATGCTCTGGATACAGAGCATATATTGTGTGGGTGATAGCATGACTTGTATTCTGCTTACATAATTTCACTTATTTAGTTTTACAATGTCAAAGCCTAAATCAAAACGTTCCCGTATTTCTGCAATCTATGCGCAAAATAATAACGAGTTGAGTTCTAACAAAGAATGTATTACATGCTGGGTGGGCTGATAGAGTAAACTATGATATGAATATGAATATGATATGATATAAGGTATACTGGTCCGTCTGCGAGGATAGCGAGGAGTCGGATAGCCATTAAATGCCATTTGAGAATTAATGCAAAGCGACGGCCTATAGCCTATACATATTATTTAATGTTTTCATAAGCGTAAAGATACAACAGCTAGATTAATGATCAAGTTAGTTTATTGTGCAGGGTTCGCAGGGCTGTGTCATGTGCTATTATATATGCGCAAGTTACGGTTGCATAATGTAGGCTATGGGCTGGCTGCTATTATATGTAATTCATATAGGCTACCTAATACCGACAACAAAATAGATTGTATCATATGCCTCTACACACATCATATTATACCCGGTAGCCAATCCATATTCCAGCATGGTTATAATAATGACACACCAACGCGCCAACCAGTGGTTAACAAACGGTCTTTATTAGTATTTTGAGCTGTCCAGGCAGAATTGCAGCAATGGTCTTAGGGAGTCGTTGATATCTGACATCACCATGTACAAGTCCGCCAGCATTTAATTTATTATCCCATAACACGGGTTGTGTGTTCTTGGTTCGGCAGCGCCGCTGTGAACAATCTCTCGTGGAGTTTCTCAGAGTTCGCTCAGGTCAGTCCATTATTTCACATCCCATGGGGGTGTTTCATTACCATATATGGATAATCGGGGCGGTTCTGGTATGCAAATACGTAAAACCGTGCACGAGCTGCAGCGTAGGATCAAAGTGATATTTATCAAGACAGGTGTGCGTACGACCTGTGTATGCACGTGTGATAAATCCAGTTTTCTTTGTGCATACACACATTCTAAATTATGTGCTTAAGAACAAAGATAGAACACTTTCTAAGAATTGTTGATAAATGAGGGCCCTGCAGTCCTCAAACCACTAATGGCAAGTTTACAGACACGCTAGAAATCAGGACCATGATTAACCTACAGTCACGGACAAGGGCTGTGACATGTGCAGACAAGGGCTGACACACACACACACACACACACACACACACACACACACACTCACTCACTCATGCATGCACACACACACACACACAGAGACACACACAGACACACACACACACACACACACACACACACACACACACACACACTCACTCACTCACTCACTCACTCACTCACTCACTCACTCACTCACTCACTCACACACACACACACGCACACACACACACACACACACACACATACACACAAAACACCTATTAGTCTTTCATTACTTCTAGGATCATTGACAATGCAGAATGAGGTGTAGGTTACACACACACACACACACACACACACACACACACACACACACAGACACACACACACACACACACACACACACACACACACACCCCAGTGTTGACATGATTAGAGCAGAGGTGAGCGGAGCAGTCACAACATGTTCTGAAGCACAATAGAATGTTCTAGAATGTTATGACTCACAGGAAGTGCGGGGGCAGCTTGAGAACAAACAGTCATCGCCGTTCAGCTTAGTAACGACCCTCAGAGCTCAGGGATGTTCAATAATACAAAAAAGTGTGTGGGTACTGTAGTCTCAAGGGCTTCTGTGATCCTCGCCTTCACTGAACAAATAATCATCATTCAGTGTAATATAAAACAAAACCAGCGAATAGTCCAATACATCACTGTTCTCCACTGAGACCTCAGTCTGAACTGTTCTCTCTACTGAGACCTCAGTCACCATGAACTGTTCTCTACTGAGACCCCAGTCACCCTGAACTGTTCTCTCTACTGAGACCTCAGTCACCATGAACTGTTCTCTACTGAGACCCCAGTCACACTGAACTGTTCTCTACTGAGACCCCAGTCACCCTGAACTGTTCTCTACTGAGACCTCAGTCACCCTGAACTGTTCTCTACTGAGACCTCAGTCACTGAACTGTTCTCTACTGAGACCTCAGTCACTGAACTGTTCTCTACTGAGACCTCAGTCACCCTGAACTGTTCTCTACTGAGACCCCAGTCACTGAACTGTTCTCGCTACTGAGACCTCAGTCACCCTGAACTGTTCTCTACTGAGACCTCAGTCACCCTGAACTGTTCTCTACTGAGACCTCAGTCACTGAACTGTTCTCTCTACTGAGACCTCAGTCACCCTGAACTGTTCTCTCTACTGAGACCTCAGTCACTGAACTGTTCTCTACTGAGACCTCAGTCACTGAACTGTTCTCTACTGAGACCTCAGTCACCCTGAACTGTTCTCTACTGAGACCTCAGTCACCCTGAACTGTTCTCTCTACTGAGACCTCAGTCACTGAACTGTTCTCTACTGAGACCTCAGTCACTGAACTGTTCTCTACTGAGACCTCAGTCACTGAACTGTTCTCTACTGAGACCTCAGTCACCCTGAACTGTTCTCTACTGAGACCTCAGTCACCCTGAACTGTTCTCTCTACTGAGACCTCAGTCACTGAACTGTTCTCTACTGAGACCTCAGTCACTGAACTGTTCTCTACTGAGACCTCAGTCACTGAACTGTTCTCTACTGAGACCCCAGTCACTGAACTGTTCTCTCTACTGAGATCTCAGTCACTGTACTGTTCTCTACTGAGACCTCAGTCACCCTGAACTGTTCTCTACTGAGACCTCAGTCACTGAACTGTTCTCCACTGAGACCTCAGTCACCCTGAACTGTTCTCTCCACTGAGACCTCAGTCACTGAACTGTTCTCCACTGAGACCTCAGTCACTGAACTGTTCTCTCCACTGAGACCTCAGTCACTGAACTGTTCTCTACTGAGACCTCAGTCACACTGAACTGTTCTCTCCACTGAGACCTCAGTCACCCTGAACTGTTCTCTCTACTGAGACCTCAGTCACACTGAACTGTTCTCTCCACTGAGACCTCAGTCACCCTGAACTGTTCTCTCCACTGAGACCTCAGTCACCCTGAACTGTTCTCTACTGAGACCTCAGTCACTGAACTGTTCTCTCCACTGAGACCTCAGTCACTGAACTGTTCTCTACTGAGACCTCAGTCACTGAACTGTTCTCTACTGAGACCTCAGTCACTGAACTGTTCTCTACTGAGACCTCAGTCACTGAACTGTTCTCTACTGAGACCTCAGTCACTGAACTGTTCTCCACTGAGACCTCAGTCACTGAACTGTTCTCCACTGAGACCTCAGTCACTGAACTGTTCTCTACTGAGACCTCAGTCACTGAACTGTTCTCTACTGAGACCTCAGTCACTGAACTGTTCTCTACTGAGACCTCAGTCACCCTGAACTGTTCTCCACTGAGACCTCAGTCACTGAACTGTTCTCTCTACTGAGACCTCAGTCACTGAACTGTTCTCTACTGAGACCTCAGTCACTGAACTGTTCTCTCCACTGAGACCTCAGTCACTGAACTGTTCTCTACTGAGACCTCGGTCACTGAACTGTTCTCTACTGAGACCTCAGTCACTGAACTGTTATCTACTGAGACCTCAGTCACTGAACTGTTCTCCACTGAGACCTCAGTCACTGAACTGTTCTCTACTGAGACCTCAGTCACTGAACTGTTCTCTACTGAGACCTCAGTCACTGAACTGTTCTCCACTGAGACCTCAGTCACTGAACTGTTATCTACTGAGACCTCAGTCACTGAACTGTTCTCCACTGAGACCTCAGTCACTGAACTGTTCTCTCCACTGAGACCTCAGTCACTGAACTGTTCTCTCCACTGAGACCTCAGTCACTGAACTGTTCTCTCCACTGAGACCTCAGTCACCCTGAACTGTTCTCTCCACTGAGACCTCAGTCACCCTGAACTGTTCTCTCCACTGAGACCTCAGTCACACTGAACTGTTCTCGCCAGTTTCTTCCAACAGACTGTGTGTCTACTGAATAATAACTTATAACTTGTACCTTACACACCCCAACTATACCATACAGATTACTGCACATTAGGGGTGTGAATATTTGACCACACAACGATTCGATTCGATTACGATTCTTCAGGCAACGATTCAATGCATCATGAAATCTCTTCATTTGACCACAATTCGATTCTATACATTTTCGATCAGTTAATTCCCCAAAACATTTTTAATACACAAATGTGGCTGGGGGAATTGATTCACTCAGCATGAATGGACTATAGGTCAATGATAGGGGTGTAAATATTTGACCCCACAACAATTCGATTCGATTACGATTCTTCAGGCAACGATTCAATATTCATTTGACAACGTTTCGATGCGATTCGACCTTAGGATTGAGGCATTGCGATGCATCAATGCATTGTTACACCCCTACTGCACATTCCTTGCTGCATTGTTTTAGCCACTAGTGTAGATTATACTATATATGTACTGTACTATGATATGCTATGTATAATATATTTTTCTCACATTACTCAATAAAATAGTGTTTTTGTATATAATATTATCAGTTGTCTCTAAATATACTACTATATTATATTATTTTGTATTGTTGTTGTCACTGTAGCTTTCCACACGCTGAGGGAGTTCCACTGTACCATGTTGTCCTGCTCAGGTTGGGACGGGAACAGGGTGGAAGGGAATCCCGACATGAGAGTGACATGAGAGAGAAAATGGCTGCCGTGTGAATATGGTCAATACGGAGAGCTATGTCTATTGGCATAATGTCTGCGCATTATAGATTTTAGTTCAGCATTATCTCTCTCTACTTTCAACGTGGCAGTATATCCATCACACACACACTATTTGTTCTGCTTTAATTAACGAGGGAGGGGTCACTGAGCTCATCTTTAACAACTCCCTGCTCTCCAGTAACACAAACTCACACCTGGCAGCTGCCCAAGACATCCACAGTCAGCCACTCAGCTGCTCCACTGAGCAGTTGGGGGGGGGGTAATTGCCTTGCTCAAAGGCATCTCAACAGTAACTGCTGTGGGAAAAGAAGGCACTCCTCATTATCTTACCCCCACCCTTAGGCCTTCTCTCAGCCCAGGCAGGGGAGCTGGAGCCAGCGAGCCGTGTCGGAGTAGCCTGCCTGCCCCCCCGGTGGTGGTCTGTGTTTCATGCTCATACATATGGATGACCGATTTAACCAATCAGTTTGCAGGGCTAGAACTGTGTATTTAGTAAAACAGAGTACCCTGCGGGTCCAGGGGGGGCTAGTATGTGAGTGTACTATGAATGGGTGGCTGGATGGTCCTCCTCCTGACTGGTATTGTTGTCATAGTGACCACACTGAGGTATGTGTGGTGTACTCTTCAAACCACACACGCACACTGTCATCGTCCCAAGCAGCTGTTGCATTGTATCAATAGCTTTACCTAATGGTGGTTTGTTTTCAGTACCTGCCCTTATATTACAGCTGCGCTATCTGTATTAAAGGGGCACTTCATACAAAAAACATTCAGCTTTATTTTGCACATAATCCCTGCACACATGTCCAAAGACTCTAAACGGTTTTGCATAGATTAATTTAGTTTGACAGTTATTGTGAGTAAATACTATGGATAGACATATAGGGACTGCTACCTTCTCATTACATTGAGCCGTAATCAACACAACACACAAGGATTCAATATCCCTGATGACATCACTGGTGGTCATATTCAAAATAATTTACTCTCAATAACGGTCTAACTAAATTAATGTTAATAAAACATTTTGGATGTGTGTGAGATTATATGCAAAACATATCCACATTTATTTTTTGGTGAAGTGCCCCTTTAAGTTACATTAGCTATACTACATATGGATTGTTTTGTGTTTTGTGTCTACAAATGAATGAAACTGAACGCTAATAAAGAGGGATTAACCCTTTCACTACCACACTACAGAATGTTAACCCTTTCACTACCACACTACAGAATGTTAACCCTTTCACTACCACACTACAGAATGTTAACCCTTTCACTACCACACTACAGACGGTTAAGCGTTTCTTATCTGGGTAAGAGTGCATCTGGGTTAACCTTCTGTAGTGTGGTAGTGAAAGGGTTAACCATTTGTGATGTGGCAGTGCACGGGTTAACCTTCTGTACTGTCTCAGTGAAAGGGTTAAAAAAATGGGTTTTGCAACATGGTTACGGACGGAAGCGCTGGCAACAAAGAAATGGATAGAAATAGACTCCACTATTCAAAGACCAAACTAAACAGAATTTATCCATCTCTTTCTCCATTATGTGACAGGTGTAAAGTTGCAGAGGGCTCCTTAACACATCTCTTTTGGCTCTGTCCTCATTTACAAAAATTCTGGGGTGAAATATTCCAGTGGTTTTCCAGGGTCTATGGAAAGGACATTCCCCCTGATCCAGAGTTGGCACTCTTTGGGTGTTCAGAGACTGCCTTAAGGTACACGAGGGAGGAACAACAGACACTAATGCTCGGCATGGTAGCTGCAAAAAAAATTATTCTAACCGATTGGAAATCACCTACACCCCCGTGTTTCCAGAAATGGCTCAATGAAATGATCACAATCATACAGATGGAGAGGATCCGCTATTACAGATCCAAAGAGCACAACAGGTTTTCGGACATATGGAGCCCATTTATTGACTATCTGAAGGACAAATAACTGCATTCTGCAGAGACTCACCCCTGTATATCATGTTTGACCTGCACCTTGTAACACCTGGCTATACAACACACTTTAATGCTTTGAGTTAAGTCACACTGTTATTTTACTTTCCTGTCTGGCAGTCCTTTTTGTTTTTTTTTGTTTTGTTATGTCTGTTTATTTTTGTTCTGTCTCCTCCTTTTTGTTTGTCTGTTCTTGTCTAGTAAACTGAGAAATAAAGTATTTAAAAAAAAAAAAAAAAAAATGGATGAAAAGCAGCATAACCCTTTCACTACCACACTACAGAAGGTTAACCATTTCACTACCACACTACAGACGGTTAACCCTTTCACTACCACAATACAGAATTTTAACCCTTTCACTACCACACTACAGACGGTTAACCCTTTCACTACCACACTACAGAAGGTTAACCCTTTCACTACCACACTACAGAAGGTTAACCTGTCACTACCTCACTACAGATGGTTAACCCTTGCACTACCGCACTACATAAGGTTAACCCTTTCACAGCCACACTACAGACGGTTAACCCTTTCACTACCACACTACAGAAGGTGAACCCTTTCACTACCACACTACAGAAGGTTAACCCTTTCACTACCACACTACAGAAGGTTAACCTTTCACTACCACACTACATAATCTTAACCCTTTCACTACCACACTACAGACGGTTAACCAGCAGCATAACAGAGAGAGCAGCCTACCGGTGTCGGGGTCATTGGCGTAGATGACGGCGACGGGGGTCCGGACGGTGGTGTTGTCGAACACCGTGACCTCGTAGTGGCTGGAGGAGAAGCGGGGAGGGTTGTCGTTCATGTCCTGGAGCAGCAGCAAGATGTCCGCCTGGCAGGAGCGCCCGCCGCCATCTGTCGCCTTAGCGACCAGGTCGTACTCCGTGTCCCTCTCCCGGTCCAGGACGGCCAGGGTGAACAGCTCACCTGGAGGATTAACACAGGAAATGTAAACAATGACACGTATGGCACTGCGGCATACCTCCGGGCGGGGTGCTTTATTCT
>NC_140180.1:92902219-92926631 GCF_963971535.1 Notolepis coatsorum
TATAAAAGCAGCACAATGAACACAAATCTGTCAGTGCCGAGTCTGACCTCATCTTAAATAACAAACAGCATTGCTTGTTGTAGTTAACAAAGAGAGGCGGAGTTGATTTTGCACACAAAAGAAAATAAAAAAAATGCATATCTTTATTATTATTATTCTTTTTTTTTTATAATCGATTTTTATTTTCATATTCGAATCCCATGCCCATCGAACGAAGCTTCGCAGCTTCAAAGTATTTAAGACAGCCCTAGAATATAGTATGTGCGGGTTGGGCCCCGTCTAGACGTGACAGAACTCACCTGCTGGCACAGAGGACTGTTGTCGTTGATGTCGAGGACGTGGACCACGACGGTGGCCGGGGCCTGGAACCTCCCGTCCGTGGCGGTGACCTTCAGGGTGTGGATGTCTTGGGCCTCGCGGTCCAGGGGCTCCTTCAGGATCAGACCCCACTGGCCCTCGTCCTCTTGGACGATGGCAAACAGGCCCCGCGGGTCCCCGTCTGAAGAGGGTTGGGAATTAAATGGTTATTATTGCCTGTCGGGTGTTAAGTAGGCAGGTCTGGCACTGAGGAGAGGTGGGTGTTTATACTGCCAGTGCCGTGCACCATCCAGAGCAAGTCAACGGCAATTGACCTCCAATCTCAAACCCCGCCCTCTTTCCTTGATCCTCCAATCACAACTGTCGCTGTTGGGACAATTTGTTCCTCACATTTGACCCATTCACTCACACATTCACACACCGACGGCGGAGGCAACCACGCAAGGTGCCAACCTGCTCATCGGGAGCAGTTAGGGGTTAAGTGTCTTGCTCAAGGACCCTTCGACCCGCTGCCCAGGAAGAGCTGGAATCGAACCGGGAACCTCCGGATTACCAGACGACTGCTCTTACCTCCCGAGCCACTGTCACCCCCATGGGTGTACAACACAACTCAAAATGATGGTTGGTAACGGAATTAACATATTACTACACAATGTATGTAGTAGTATTACCACATTATGTATATAGTAATACATTTACATTAGTCCCACACTGTTTTCACTTAGTAGCTAACAGACATTGAATGGCAAACATGGCAAACTGGCCCGACAGGTCTTGTGTTTGCAGGGTTGAAACATTAGCCTTAACTGCATGTCATGGCATTACAGTTTATTTTTTTTAATGAAAACAGATTGGTAACTGTCACAGTCTTCTAGGGCCGTGGGTTCTCAACGTGGGGTCGCGGGACCCCCAGCAGTCCTTGACGGAGGTTCCAGGGGGTCCCCCAGAAAAATGGGGAATATTTAAATGTCACTATTATTTTCTTGTTGACTAGACATTTAGCCCAATGAGAGGATGTATAAGAATGACTATTGTGATCATCGGTTTCACTCTCTCCTCTGTTATATGCCTGCCTACAGTATAGACAGTTGTGGAAGGACTACATATCAGAAAGTACTAATCGATGTTTGTTATAGCCATAAGTGATATATTAACTTTTTATCTGCATAAGACACCAAAACAAACGCCGCAACCAGGAGTTGAACGAACAATCATTGCAGTAGCGGGTGAGTGCTCTCACCATTATCTAACTAAATGATTATAGTTAGAGTTGAGGTTAGATTGGGCTGCGATTTGTGGGTCCTTATTGACACCAAAAAGGAACCTAAGCTCTGCTTCTCACACACACACACAGCTCCAATAACACAATATAATCTTTAATCACGCCCCCCTGATGCAGCCATGGACTGAAATGATCAACTGTGACAGCAAACTAATTTATTTCCGCTTTTCAGGGCTGTTTCACGTGATTAGTTACCGTTGGAATAAGTTCCACTATTTCAAAAGGAAAGCGGCATGTATCACAAATACGAAAACACACAATATATTGTTTTCAGATTCTGCAAAATCATCAAATCTTTTCACACCCCGGCGGGTTTCGACGCCAGGGCCGCCGGGCTGCAAACCGGTGATTTAAATCTGCTACTCAATCAAAGTCATCAATAACTTTCTGAAAGTTAACTTTCCCAACTTCCGTACCCATCAGAATAGCCAAACATATATACAAAAACAGGATTTGCATACGGTAGCGTAATAGAAAAGCTGAGGCTGTAGGAAGAACGCATTCCGGAGGAACAAATCAAGAGGAGGTCTTACATTTCATGACTCCTATGCAAACATTTCATCAGCTACACGTTTAACAAGAACCGTTGTTTTGAAAAGCAAGGCTGAACGCATTAAGGCTGTCAAGATTTCTCGACCTAGGAGGGAAAAACACAGGATTTGCATTTAATAAAAGGCTTTGTTTGGTGGCATTAGCTGCAGGGCACTGAGTTGTTATTCCTCCCCTGTCTGGCTGTCAGTCTGTTCTTCTGGCTGATTGAACTGTGGCTGAGTAGCAAGATAACGGCAATAAGACCTGTGGTGTTAATAGTCATTTAATTTAAAGTTTAAGCTGAGTTAAATTGAACCCTTTATTAATCCCCTAGAGGAAATTAATTCTCTGCATTTGACCCATCCTAACTATTATAGGATGGAGTAGTGGGCAGCCACACATAGTCAAGGAAACTATAAAAGAAGTAAGTTCAAGTTTGTTTTTATTTGTCAGAACAAAATACACTTTTCAGTACTTTATAATGAAATGCTTGTTTCTTATGATGGAGGGGTCATCGTGTCAGAATACCAGTGTTCTATTATCTGCTTGGTGCCTCTGTGACGTTGGTGTGAGGTATATTGAAGCCTGTATTAAGAATATTCAAAATATACAAGCTATCTGAGGAAATATAAATCAACCAATATAACATCCAAGGTAACAACTTGTGTAAATGATGATCATAAACGAGGAGATGGCGGATCCCATTCAACTCAATGTCGGCCGGACTGAACGTTTCCACACTTCGGCACCAATGTGTGTTCACGCGCTACACAGAGTGACGCAATGACCCTTCCTTCTTTTATTGTTTCCTTGAACATGTGTGCAGTGCCCGGTGACCACGTGGCATGCATGTCGTCCATGGTGTGGGAGGAAACCAGAGCGGACATGAGGAGAACATGGAGGAGAACTCCACACAGAAAGGCCCCCTGCTGGGGTTGGAACCCAGGACCTTCTTGCTGTGAGGCAGCAGTACTAACCACTGTGAACCCAGGACCTTCTAGCTGTGAGGCAGCAGTACTAACCACTGTGAACCCAGGACCTTCTAGCTGTGAGGTAACAGTACTAACCACTGTGAACCCAGGACCTTCTAGCTGTGAGGCAGCAGTACTAACCACTGAGAACCACCTTCTAGCTGTGAGGTAACAGTACTAACCACTGAGAACCACCTTCTAGCTGTGAGGTAACAGTACTAACCACTGAGAACCCAGGACCTTCTAGCTGTGAGGCAGCAGTACTAACCACTGTGAACCACCTTCTAGCTGTGAGGTAACAGTACTAACCACTGTGAACACAGGACCTTCTAGCTGTGAGGTAACAGTACTAACCACTGTGAACACAGGACCTTCTAGCTGTGAGGTAACAGTACTAACCACTGTGAACCCAGGACCTTCTAGCTGTGAGGTAACAGTACTAACCACTGTGAACCCAGGACCTTCTAGCTGTGAGGTAACAGTATTAACCACTGTGAACCCAGGACCTTCTAGCTGTGAGGTAACAGTATTAACCACTGTGAACCCAGGACCTTCTAGCTGTGAGGTAACAGTACTAACCACTGTGAACCCAGGACCTTCTAGCTGTGAGGCAGCAGTACTCACCACTGTGAACCCAGGACCTTCTAGCTGTGAGGTAACAGTACTAACCACTGTGAACCCAGGACCTTCTAGCTGTGAGGTAACAGTATTAACCACTGAGAACCCAGGACCTTCTAGCTGTGAGGCAGCAGTACGAACCACTGTGAATCCAGGACCTTCTAGCTGTGAGGTAACAGTACTAACCACTGTGAACCCAGGACCTTCTAGCTGTGAGGCAGCAGTACGAACCACTGTGAACCACCTTCTAGCTGTGCGGTAACAGTACTAACCACTGTGAACACAGGACCTTCTAGCTGTGAGGTAGCAGTACTAACCACTGAGAACCACCTTCTAGCTGTGAGGTAACAGTACTAACCACTGAGAACCACCTTCTAGCTGTGAGGTAACAGTACTAACCACTGAGAACCCAGGACCTTCTAGCTGTGAGGCAGCAGTACTAACCACTGTGAACCACCTTCTAGCTGTGAGGTAACAGTACTAACCACTGTGAACACAGGACCTTCTAGCTGTGAGGTAACAGTACTAACCACTGTGAACACAGGACCTTCTAGCTGTGAGGTAACAGTACTAACCACTGTGAACCCAGGACCTTCTAGCTGTGAGGTAACAGTACTAACCACTGTGAACCCAGGACCTTCTAGCTGTGAGGTAACAGTATTAACCACTGTGAACCCAGGACCTTCTAGCTGTGAGGTAACAGTATTAACCACTGTGAACCCAGGACCTTCTAGCTGTGAGGTAACAGTACTAACCACTGTGAACCCAGGACCTTCTAGCTGTGAGGCAGCAGTACTCACCACTGTGAACCCAGGACCTTCTAGCTGTGAGGTAACAGTACTAACCACTGTGAACCCAGGACCTTCTAGCTGTGAGGTAACAGTATTAACCACTGAGAACCCAGGACCTTCTAGCTGTGAGGTAACAGTACTAACCACTGTGAACCCAGGACCTTCTAGCTGTGAGGCAGCAGTACTAACCACTGTGAACCCAGGACCTTCTAGCTGTGAGGTAACAGTGCTAACCACTGAGAACCCAGGACCTTCTAGCTGTGAGGCAGCAGTACTAACCACTGTGAACCCAGGACCTTCTAGCTGTTAGGTAACAGTACTAACCACTGTGAACCCAGGACCTTCTAGCTGTGAGGTAACAGTATTAACCACTGAGAACCCAGGACCTTCTAGCTGTGAGGTAACAGTACTAACCACTGTGAACCCAGGACCTTCTAGCTGTGAGGCAGCAGTACTAACCACTGTGAACCCAGGACCTTCTAGCTGTGAGGTAACAGTGCTAACCACTGAGAACCCAGGACCTTCTAGCTGTGAGGCAGCAGTACTAACCACTGTGAACCCAGGACCTTCTAGCTGTTAGGTAACAGTACTAACCACTGTGAACCCAGGACCTTCTAGCTGTGAGGTAACAGTATTAACCACTGAGAACCCAGGACCTTCTAGCTGTGAGGCAGCAGTACGAACCACTGTGAATCCAGGACCTTCTAGCTGTGAGGTAACAGTACTAACCACTGTGAACCCAGGACCTTCTAGCTGTGAGGCAGCAGTACGAACCACTGTGAACCCAGGACCTTCTAGCTGTGAGGTAACAGTATTAACCACTGAGAACCCAGGACCTTCTAGCTGTGAGGTAACAGTACTAACCACTGTGAACCCAGGACCTTCTAGCTGTGAGGTAACAGTATTAACCACTGAGAACCCAGGACCTTCTAGCTGTGAGGTAACAGTACTAACCACTGTGAACCCAGGACCTTCTAGCTGTGAGGCAGCAGTACTAACCACTGTGAACCCAGGACCTTCTAGCTGTGAGGTAACAGTGCTAACCACTGAGAACCCAGGACCTTCTAGCTGTGAGGCAGCAGTACTAACCACTGTGAACCCAGGACCTTCTAGCTGTTAGGTAACAGTACTAACCACTGTGAACCCAGGACCTTCTAGCTGTGAGGTAGCAGTACGAACCACTGTGAACCCAGGACCTTCTAGCTGTGAGGCAGCAGAACTAACCACTGTGAACCCAGGACCTTCTAGCTGTGAGGTAACAGTATACTAACCACTGTGAACCCAGGACCTTCTAGCTGTGAGGCAGCAGTACTAACCACTGTGAACCCAGGACCTTCTTGCTGTGAGGTAACAGTACTAACCACTGTGAACCCAGGACCTTCTAGCTGTGAGGCAGCAGTACGAACCACTGTGAACCCAGGACCTTCTAGCTGTGAGGTAACAGTACTAACCACTGTGAACCCAGGACCTTCTAGCTGTGAGGTAACAGTACTAACCACTGTGAACCCAGGACCTTCTAGCTGTGAGGCAGCAGTACTAACCACTGTGAACCCAGGACCTTCTAGCTGTGAGGTAACAGTATTAACCACTGAGAACCCAGGACCTTCTAGCTGTGAGGCAGCAGTACTAACCACTGTGAACCCAGGACCTTCTAGCTGTGAGGTAACAGTATTAACCACTGAGAACCCAGGACCTTCTACCTGTGAGGTAACAGTACTAACCACTGTGAACCCAGGACCTTCTAGCTGTGAGGCAGCAGTACTAACCACTGTGAACCCAGGACCTTCTAGCTGTGAGGTAACAGTACTGACCACTGTGAACACAGGACCTTCTAGCTGTGAGGCAGCAGTGCTAACCACTGTGAACCCAGGACCTTCTAGCTGTGAGGCAGCAGTGCTAACCACTGTGCCACTGTACCCCACCAATAAAAGCGGTGATTGATAATCATTTAATTTTGAGATAACACCAATCAGACCTGTGAAGTTAATCCTTTAATTTTAAGATAACCCCAATCAGACCTGTGAGGTAACAACTCATTAGTGTGTTGATAACTTAGCCGGTGAGACAGCAAAGGCCCTATCTTAAACCCCGCCCTCTAGTCTTGATGAGGATGAAGAAAAGAGGGCAGGGTTTGAGATCAGGGTCAATTCATCCATCAGCGCCATGACAGGACTGTACTAACCCTGTGTGCAAAGACACACACACACACACACACACACACACACACACACACACACGCACACACGCACACACACACACGCACACACGCACACACACACAAAGGCACACAGACACACACACACACACACACACACACACACACACACACACACACACACACACACACACACACACACACACACACACAAAGGCACACAGACACACACACACACACACACACACACACACACACACACACACACACACACACACACTGTGATGTAACAGGTCACCAGCCGGTTCTCCAGGGACACGTCGGCGTCGGCCGTCGTCATGGAGACGATGACGTCGCCGGGCCGGCTGTTCTCCAGCACCGAGCCGCGGTACACGTCCTCGGAGAACAGCGGCGGGTTGTCGTTCTCGTCCGTCACCGTCACCTCCACCAGGACGGAGGAGGAGAGCTTCACGTCGCCGCCGTGGTCCATCGCCGTGACGCTGAAGCGGTACATCCGGGACGCCTCGCAGTCCGTCGGCCGCAGCGTCGTGATCCAGCCGCTCTCGCCGTCGATGGAGAACACGTCGGCGATGCTGTCGGCGCCGCTCGCGTCGTCGTCGGGCAGCGGCTCCAGCGTGTAGGTCACCTCGCCGTTGGTGTCCATGTCCGGGTCGTTGGCGGTCACCTGGTGGTGGTGGGATCGGTGGTTAGGTTCAGCTTAGAAACAACTAAGGACAAACAAAGGACTGCGTATTTCGCTCCTCCTTCACTCACTCACTCACTCACTCACTCACTCACTCACTCACTCACTCACTCACTCACTCACTCACTCACTCACTCACTCACTCACTCACTCACTCACTCACTCACTCACTCACTCACTCACTCACTCACTCACTCACTCACTCACTCACTCCTTCACTCCTTCACTCCTTCACTCCTTCCCTCCTTCCCTCCTTCACTCCTTCACTCCTTCACTCCTTCACTCCTTCACTCCTTCCCTCCTTCCCTCCTTCACTCCTTCACTCCTTCACTCCTTCACTCCTTCACTCCTTCACTCCTTCACTCCTTCACTCACTCACTCACTCACTCCTTCACACACTCACTCACTCACTCACTCACTCACTCACTCACTCACTCACTCACTCCCTCACTCACTCACTCACTCACTCACTCACTCACTCACTCACTCACTCACTCACTCACTCACTCACTCACTCACTCACTCACTCACTCACTCACTCACTCACTCACTCACTCACTCACTCACTCACTCACTCACTCACTCACTCACTCACTCACTCACTCACTCACTCACTCACTCACTCCCTCACTCACTCACTCACTCCCTCACTCACTCACCCACCCACTCATTCACTCACTCACTCACTCACTCGCTCATGTCTCTCTTTCTCTGCATTATAACGTATCGATTTCTTCTTCGAAAGCAAATATTATTCAGATCCTTCTGCGCCACAAACAGTAATGTCAAAACTAAAACGAGGAGGACAATTTAGAGGAGTCAGCAGGCGATATCGAGAAAAAATGTGTTTCCTGCGAGAACAGCTTGTGAACTCAATCAAGCGAGCCACATATTTGCCTGGACTTCAGGTCAGGAATTTAGGGTCTATTGGATGCATTTTTGTGAACAGAAAAGTGCAATAAATACAGAGAACGTAAGCGTGTAGTAGAATCTGTATCTTTTTTATACTGATTTAAGACTTCCAGGAGCAAGTAATCCTGCCTTAGCCAGAAGTAAGGAGGCCAGTAAACTTGGAAGCTCTATGATAATAAAATATCATTCATGGCACAGAAGCACAATACATCTGGAATTTCCCGAAGGGGATCAATAAAGGAATATCTTATCTTAGATAGATATAGCAAATGACTTGCTTAGAGAACCACATTTTAATACATAACTGTGTCCGGCGTTGTGCTGATTCAACCACATTCCCTAATGACATAGAGACGTCCAATACATTTTTATTGACTGCATTTGAAGAACTCTCTCAGTTCAATAGAATACATCAGAAAGTGTGTGTGTGTGTGTGTGTGTGTGTGTGTGTGTGTGTGTGTGTGTGTGTGTGTGTGTGTGTGTGTGTGTGTGTGTGTGTGTGTGTGTGTGTGTGTGTGTGTGTGCGTGTGTGTGTGTGTGTGTGTGTGTGTGTGTGTGTGTGTGTGTGTGTGTGTGTGTGTGTGTGTGTGTGTGTGTGTGTGTGTGTGTGTGTGTGTGTGTGTGTGTGTGTGTGTGTGTGTGTGTGTGTGTGTGTGTGTGTGTGTGTGTAGAAGATTCTGGGTTTATGAAACAAGCACGTTGTGCTGAATGTCATTTTAAGTGGAGCTCCTAAACCTTTCAGTTGGTTACTAGAGGAACAAGTTAGTCTGGAGCCATGCAGTCACTCATCCTCCCTCCCTCCCTCCCTCCCTCCCTCCCTCCCTCCCTCCCTCCCTCCCTCCCTCCCTCCCTCCCTCCCTCCCTCCCTACCTACCTCACTAGCTCCTTCACTACCTCCCTCCCTCACTATACTTCCCTTCCTCACTCCCTCAACCCTTCCCACGGTAGTAATCTTATTTAAGGGACACTTGACATAATCTCACAAACATCCAAAAACTGTAAACCGTTTTGCACACATTCATTTAGTTTGGCAATTATTGAGAGTATAGGGATGGCTTCATGGCTAGGCGCTACGTCATCATATTCCAAAACGCCACTCCCGTGTCCTGTTGCTTCCAGACGGGATATTCAAAGGCAGTAAAACGGTGCAGTGCTGTGTCCCGTGTTGCAGCAATAGAAATGATGTCAACAAAACAGTCTCTTACTATCGCTTTCCTCTGTTACAGTTTTTTTGTTTTGAGTTACACGAGTTGAGACCCTTTTTCACAGACTCTGAGAAGTCAGCGAAGTAGGATGTCACAGTAAAAAGGGCGACCGGTTCCTGGGCTGTAGCCATTGCTGTTTACATTGGCCGCATTAGACTAAACATGCTAGTGGACACGGAAGTAATTATTTGTGACGTCACACTAGCCATCCCTATAGAGTTTGGATGTGGCCACCAGTGATGTCCTCTAGGATATTGAATCCTTGCGTTGTGTATACAGTATGACAAGGTATTGCTATTTTTTCATCTACATAATTTCATGATGCTGTCATTAATGTCCCAATTGACATCACTATTCAAACTCATTTACAGTACTCTCAATAGCTGTCAAACTAAATTAATGTTTGCAAAAAGACGGTTTGGATTATGTGCAAAATAAATCAGCATTAGGGTTGTTTCCCACTTTAACTGTATTAAACACAACATCTCACCTGTATCACCGTGGTTCCGGCGGGCATGTTCTCAGCCAGGTACGCCCTGTACGGGCTGGCCTCGAACACCGGCTGGTTGTCATTCACATCCTGCACTTGGATGCTAACCGTGACCAGCGACGCCACGGCAGTGCCGTTGTGGTTCCCCTGGGCGATCACGTCTATCTGGTACCACTTTGTCTTCTCGTGATCGATGGTCTTCTGGACCAGCAACGTCCCGCTCTCTTTGTCCAGGGTGAACACCTTGTCGCTGTTACTCTCCGCCGTGTTGCCGTTCACCAGACTGTATATGAGCGGCATGTCGGAGTCCGCCTTCACCGATCCTATCTCGTATCCCATCGGGACGTCCTCGGCCGCCGAGAAGGTGTAAAGGGGCTCGGAGAACTTCGGCAGAGGCACCTCGGGCGGCACCACCTTGACCTCGACGGGGACCGTCGTGTTGTAGAACGGCATGCCTCCGTCGCGGGCCTTGACCTTGAAGGTGAAGATCTTGTTCTCCATGCCGACCAGGCTCTCCTTGACGCTCACCAGGCCGGTGAACGGGTTGATCTCGATGACGTCCTCCGTCACCTCCTCGGCTTCGTCCACCGTGTAGGTCACGTCGGCGTTGTTGCCGTCGTCGGCGTCGAACGCCATGATCTGGATCACGGGGGAGCCTTTGTTGACGGTCGACTGGATGGAGACGTGGTATTGCGTCGCTTTGAACTGGGGGGCGTTGTCGTTCTCGTCGATGAGGATGATTTTAACCGTGCAGAAGGCCACTTTCCCTCCCCCGTCTTTAGCCATGACCTTGATCGCTATGACCCTCTGGGCGGGGTTCTCCCGGTCCAGCGGCTGCGTCGTGACGATCTGTCCGTCGTTGTCGATCATGAACTTCTCGTCCGCCAGCTTGTTGATGATCGTGTAGTCTATGCTGCCGTACGGGCCATCGTCGGGGTCGATGGCCGCCAGTCGGATCACCCGGGTGCCCGCCTCTGCGTTCTCCGCCAGCTCCGCCTCGTAGACGTTCTGTTTGAAGTAGGGCCCGTGCCGGTTGCTGTTCATCATGTCGATGCTGACCGGCGCCGTGTTCTGGAACACCCCGTCCGAGACCGCCACCGTCAGGTTGTAGTAGGGGTCCAGGTCTCTCTTACACACGTTGGAGAAGGAGATGATTCCCGAGGTTTCGTTGATGTTGAAATACCTCTCCTCGTTTCCCGAGAGGATTTTGTACTGGAGGTTATTGGCGTCTCTGGCGTCGGGGTCCGAGGCCTGTATTTTGATGACAATGTGGCCGCATTTCGCCATTTCATTCAGCGTCGCCTGGTAATGGGATTGGATGAAGTCCGGGGGGTTGTCGTTGACGTCTGTGATGTTCACCGTGACGTACGCCTCGGTGCTGAGAGGGGCCGTGCCGTTGTCGGTGACTTTGACCTTCAGCTGAAAGTTCTTTGTCTTTTCATAATCCAGCACTTGGGTCGTCACCATGAGCCCACTCTGGGGGTCCACCTCAAAGAAGGCGGTCTCATTCCCCTCGGTCGTCACTATCTGAAAGGTAAAGTCTTTATTTCTCCCAAAGTCCGCATCCGAGGCGTTTAGCTGTATGACAGAGGTGCCTACGGGAAGGCCCTCCGCTATGTCAACATTGTAAGCATGCTTAGAGAAAACCGGAGCGTTGTCGTTCACGTCTTCCACCTCTATCTCGACCGAGGCCTCGGAGAAGGCCCCCGTCACAGAGTCCGTGGCCCGGATCGTCAACACGTGCGTCGACTGGCTCTCGTAGTCCAGGGGGTCGGTGACGCTCAACGCGCCGGTTTTAAAATCGACGTGAAAGTGTCTCGTCGCGTTCTCCTCTTCCAGATTGTAGATGAGCCGGTAGCCCTCCGGGTTCCTCGCTTGGACGTGCAAGATGGTGGTGAAGGGCGGGACGTTTTCGGGGACTTTCAGCGGGTAGAGCAAGGTCTGGAAGACGGGGTTCGTGCGGTTCCTCACCTGGACACTGAGCAGCGCGGAGGTGCTGTGACCGGGATCGCCCTCGTCCGTAGCCACGACCGTCAGCACGTACTTACTCAAGGCCTCAAAGTCGAGGGGTCTCTGAAGGGACACGTCTCCTAGATACGGATCCACCCGGAAGAGGCCGTAATCCTCCTCCAACGCGTACACGATAGCCCCGTTCTCTCCCAGATCCCTGTCGCCGGCCGTCACCTGATACAGAACGTCGCCGGGCTCCGTGTCCTCGGCTATCGTCATGAAGAACGGCAGGTTGAGAAACTGCGGGGAGTTGTCGTTGACGTCGTCGATGAACACCTTAACGTGCGTCACGGCCCTCCTGGGGGGCGTCCTCGTGTCCCTCACCTCCACCACCACGTCATAGATGTCCTGCTCCTCTCGGTCAAAAGAGACACCCGTCGTCTCAAGTACCCCTGATGTTTGGGATATTGAGAATCTACCCATGGGATTGAGCACGGAATACACAAGAGGCTCGTTCAGGTGACTGCCTGCCGCTCTGAGCACCGCTAGGTTTTTAACGGTCACAAGGTTTTCCACAACCGTGGCTGAATATGCTTTTTGTTCAAATCCAAGGTCGCTCGCCGTCGCATTCGTGACGTTCACCCTGACGACGGCCGTGTCTTTGTAGAGACCGTCGGAGGCTTTGACCAGCAGCTGGTAAAACGGCCTAAACTCTGACACATTGGCTACGGTTACAACCCCGGTGTCGGGGTGAATTGCAAAGGCGCCGTGCGCATTCCCCTCGGCGATGCTGTACGAGATTGCCGAGTCGGCGTCACGAGCCATAACCCGCACAACCTCCGCGTCCCTGACAGCCGGGAACGTGATGGATGGCTCGTACACAGCTGCGGAGAATTGCGGCGGGCAGTCATTGAGGTCCAACACGCGGACCGTGACTCTGGCGGGCTCGGAGGCGCACAGCGACTGCTCCCCCGAGTCCCTCACCTCCACTGTGAAGGAATGCTCAGCCGTGGCCTCAAAGTCAACCGGCGACACTATGGAAAGTGTGCCCATGCTCGAATCTATCCTGAAGACTTTGAGGGCCTCCGGCTCCAGGATGTGATAGACCAGCAGGGAGTTGGAGTCCCGGTCTGCGTCTGAGGCCTGGATGACCAGGGGAGTGTTCCTCTCCCCCATCACCATGCTGTTCACAGGCGCCGCCTCGCTAATCTGTCCCAGGTACTCGCTCTGTTGAAAGACGGGCGCGTTGTCATTCTCGTCGATCACGTAGATGTAGACGGTGGTCTCGGACGCGGCGCCCGCCGTGGTGGCGGCCGTCACTCGGAGCTTGTAGGAGACGCAGCTTTCAAAATCGAGGGGTTTTTGTACCGAGATCAACCCGGTGTAGGGGTTGACGTGAAACGTGCCATTCGGGTCGCCGTCTTTGACCCCGTAATGCACCGCGGCGGGGCTCGAGGCGAAGACAGTGACCACGGGGGCTCCGGGCGTACTCCATTCGCTGATCTCCGTGAAATATTCGTCCGAGGGGAACGCGGGCGGGGTCCGGTCGGAGATGCGGACGTGGATGTGGACTGAGGAGAGGTCGGTGCGCTGGGGGAAGCCCTGGTCCGTGGCCCTCACTGTCAGGTGGTACTGGTCCTGGGGGTGAAGGTCCAAAGGCTTGGCCACGCTGATGGACCCCATCTCTGGGTCCAGGGAGAAAATGTTGTCAATGTTCCCTGAAAGAAAAAGAAAGAGAGATGTATCAGTCAACATATATGAATGTAATTTCATAACTGTGTTAGGTGTTTGTGATGATCAGTATATGATTTCTATGTTTGGGTCAGTCACCTATTCCATGAGATGTGCTTTGACCCAATTGTTACAGAAAAGATAAATCTATTCCACAAAAATACAGAGTAGTCTAAATGTTTGTGGTATTTTTAATAGAACACTCTAGAATAAAAAATAAAAAGCATTAAAGCATTAAATCATATGATGAAGCTATATTATGGGTGTGAAATGAGGAAAAACAATTCATTACATTTTGGAGCTGATTCAGTACAACTGAGAAAATACAGGAATTCTTCCAATTCATTTTTAAACGGGCACTTCACCAAAGAAAACAATACTTCCAAATTCTTCCAATAAAAAAAGATAAACTGTCTCTCACTCTGTCCCCCTGCCTCTGGGGCCTTGGACTGGCTCTCTGTCCCCCCTGTCTCTGGGGCCTTGGACTGTCTCTCTGTCCCCCTGCCTCTGGGCCTTGGACTGTCTCTCTGTCCCCCTGCCTCTGGGCCTTGGACTGTCTCTCACTCTGTCCCCCTGCCTCTGGGGCCTTCGACTGTCTCTCTGTCCCCCTGTCTCTGGAGCCTTGGACTGTCTCTCTGTCCCCCTGTCTCTGGAGCCTTGGACTGTCTCTCTGTCCCCCCTGTCTCTGGAGCCTTGGACTGTCTCTCTGTCCCCCCTGTCTCTGGAGCCTTGGACTGTCTCTCTGTCCCCCTGTCTCTGGAGCCTTGGACTGTCTCTCTGTCCCCCTGTCTCTGGGGCCTTCGACTGGCTCTCTGTCCCCCTGCCTCTGGGGCCTTCGACTGTCTCTCTGTCCCCCTGCCTCTGGGGCCTTCGACTGTCTCTCTGTCCCCCCTGCCTCTGGGCCTTCGACTGTCTCTCTGTCCCCCCTGTCTCTGGGGCCTTGGACTGTCTCTCTGTCCCCCTGTCTCTGGGGCCTTGGACTGTCTCTCTGTCCCCCCTGCCTCTGGGGCCTTGGACTGTCTCTCTGTCCCCCTGTCTCTGGGGCCTTGGACTGTCTCTCTGTCCCCCCTGTCTCTGGGCCTTCGACTGGCTCTCTGTCCCCCTGCCTCTGGGCCTTTGACTGTCTCTCTGTCCCCCTGTCTCTGGGCCTTGGACTGTCTCTCTGTCCCCCCTGTCTCTGGGGCCTTGGACTGTCTCTCTGTCCCCCTGTCTCTGGGCCTTGGACTGTCTCTCTGTCCCCCTGTCTCTGGGGCCTTCGACTGTCTCTCTGTCCCCCTGCCTCTGGGCCTTGGACTGTCTCTCTGTCCCCCTGCCTCTGGGGCCTTCGACTGTCTCTCTGTCCCCCCTGCCTCTGGGGCCTTGGACTGTCTCTCTGTCCCCCCTGCCTCTGGGGCCTTCGACTGTCTCTCTGTCCCCCTGCCTCTGGGGCCTTCGACTGTCTCTCTGTCCCCCTGCCTCTGGGGCCTTGGACTGTCTCTCTGTCCCCCTGTCTCTGGGCCTTGGACTGTCTCTCTGTCCCCCCTGTCTCTGGGGCCTTCGACTGTCTCTCTGTCCCCCTGCCTCTGGGGCCTTCGACTGTCTCTCTGTCCCCCTGCCTCTGGGGCCTTGGACTGTCTCTCTGTCCCCCTGTCTCTGGGCCTTCGACTGTCTCTCTGTCCCCCTGTCTCTGGGGCCTTGGACTGTCTCTCTGTCCCCCTGTCTCTGGGGCCTTCGACTGTCTCTCTGTCCCCCTGTCTCTGGGCCTTGGACTGTCTCTCTGTCCCCCTGTCTCTGGGCCTTGGACTGTCTCTCTGTCCCCCTGTCTCTGGGGCCTTCGACTGTCTCTCTGTCCCCCTGTCTCTGGGGCCTTCGACTGTCTCTCTGTCCCCCTGCCTCTGGGGCCTTCGACTGTCTCTCTGTCCCCCTGCCTCTGGGGCCTTGGACTGTCTCTCTGTCCCCCTGTCTCTGGGCCTTGGACTGTCTCTCTGTCCCCCCTGTCTCTGGGGCCTTCGACTGTCTCTCTGTCCCCCTGCCTCTGGGGCCTTCGACTGTCTCTCTGTCCCCCTGTCTCTGGGCCTTGGACTGTCTCTCTGTCCCCCTGCCTCTGGGGCCTTCGACTGTCTCTCTGTCCCCCTGCCTCTGGGGCCTTCGACTGTCTCTCTGTCCCCCTGTCTCTGGGCCTTCGACTGTCTCTCTGTCCCCCCTGCCTCTGGGCCTTGGACTGTCTCTCTGTCCCCCTGCCTCTGGGGCCTTGGACTGTCTCTCTGTCCCCCTGTCTCTGGGGCCTTGGACTGTCTCTCTGTCCCCCTGTCTCTGGGGCCTTGGACTGTCTCTCTGTCCCCCCTGTCTCTGGGGCCTTCGACTGTCTCTCTGTCCCCCTGTCTCTGGGGCCTTGGACTGTCTCTCTGTCCCCCTGTCTCTGGGGCCTTGGACTGTCTCTCTGTCCCCCTGCCTCTGGGGCCTTCGACTGTCTCTCTGTCCCCCTGCCTCTGGGTGTTCGACTGTCTCTCTGTCCCCCTGCCTCTGGGCCTTGGACTGTCTCTCTGTCCCCCTGCCTCTGGGCCTTGGACTGTCTCTCTGTCCCCCTGTCTCTGGGGCCTTGGACTGTCTCTCTGTCCCCCTGCCTCTGGGCCTTGGACTGTCTCTCTGTCCCCCTGTCTCTGGGGCCTTCGACTGGCTCTCTGTCCCCCTGTCTCTGGGCCTTGGACTGTCTCTCTGTCCCCCTGTCTCTGGGGCCTTGGACTGTCTCTCTGTCCCCCTGTCTCTGGGCCTTGGACTGGCTCTCTGTCCCCCTGTCTCTGGGGCCTCCGACTGTCTCTCACTCTGTCCCCCTGTCTCTGGGGCCTTCGACTGTCTCTCTGTCCCCCTGCCTCTGGGCCTTGGACTGGCTCTCTGTCCCCCTGCCTCGTGGGCCTTGGACTGTCTCTCTGTCCCCCCTGCCTCGTGGGCCTTGGACTGTCTCTCACCTCCATCCAAGTCTAGCAGCGTGGCTGTATTCAATTAATCTCCAATGTAGAGGAGCGCATGCAGTGCCTCACGTGTACCTCGTGGCTGAAGACACTCCTCTACATCCAAAATGAATTGAAACCCAACTCAAGGCTGCCCGCTACTCACCGGAGAGCAGAGAGTAGCTGACACCAGCATTATTACCCATGTCTTCATCCAGGACCATGACCCCCAGAACCCAACTCATACTGCCCCTACTCACCAGAGAGCAGAGAGTAGCTGACACCAGCATTATTACCCATGTCTTCATCCAGGACCATGACCCCCAGAACCCAACTCATACTGCCCCTACTTACCGGAGAGCAGAGAGTAGCTGACACCAGCATTATTACCCATCCAGGACCATGACCCCCAGAACCCAACTCACACTGCCCCTACTTACCAGAGAGCACAGAGTAGCTGATATCAGCGTTGCTTCCTGTGTCTTTATCCAGGGCCTTGACCCTCAGAACCTCCATCCCTGTGGGGGCCAGGTTAGAGATGCTGGCCTCGTATCGCGGACTGAGGAATTCCGGAGAGTGGTCGTTACAGTCCTCCACGTGAACCACGGCCTTCACAAAGTTCCTCTTCACTGGGATCTCCTGGTCACGCACCTGCAGGGGGAAGGGGGGAGACAGCGAAGGGTGAGAACGTGTGTGTGTGTGGGAGGGGATATTTGGGGGGGGATATTAAAACCATTTTAAACCTAAGCCAGAAACAGTCCGCCTGGGTATATTTAGTTGTTATTGTGGTGTAATTGTAACAGAGAATGTGCTGTGAGTAAGTGCTTTTCACCCTTTTTTCAGAACTACTTCAGCTTTCAATGTCTGTTATTGTTTTAACTTTACTGTATGTTTTGAGTGTGTATCAAACTGTTATTACACAAAAATTGGAATTGAATTTTTACTGGTTTTTAGTAAAGTATACACTGCAATTGAACATCAATTAAACTTTGCACGTGTACATTTTGAACTTGGAACTATTATGCAACTGCAATAAGATTTGTGAACCCTGGCCTTTTATATTTATTCTTCTTAGGCTCCTTTTTCCTCACCTTTGTCTAGGCGGAATTTAGCCCTTGTGGTTGACCTTGAAGCTGGTATAATTCTATCTGTGTTTACTTCCTCAATAACTCCAGCAGTTTTTGGATTACCGTAATAAGCCATATATGTGACGCTCCTTGGCTTTCAGACGGCGCTGAGCTTTTTTCGATGGCCCTAATACTCAAAGAGTTACGGTAAAGAGAAGCAGCAGTGGAAAATGGGCCCCAGTGTGAAAGAGTGTTAAGACTAGTTGTATTAGATTACATTGTATTCTAGTCCAGAGTTTGTGTATAAGTCCTATTCTATTCTATTCTATTAAATCGACCAAACGATATGACTCATTACAATTTAATCTGACAAACTGTGTAATGTTTCTATAATTCGTATTACAGTACTATTACCATCACGATGAGCGTGTGTACAGGTATCTTCTCGTAGTCCAGCTGCTCGGTCAGGACCAGCACGCCGCTCTTGGGGTCCAGGTGGAAGTACTTGGTGCTGTCAGGGTGGAGGCTGCTGTGGACGGAGTACAGCAGCTTGCTGTTGGCGTCCGCATCCTGGGCACTGATCTGCAGGATGTCCTTCCACGGGGAGGTGTCCTCTGGGACTCTGACCTGAGGCACACAGACAGGAAGTGAGAAAAAGAAGTAGGGGTGCGCCGATACCGACTCTGAGTACTAAACTTTCAGTACGGATCGATATAAAGTACAGATACCGGTCCATCACTTTTACTGAACAGTACAGACTTAGACCATCAATTTGGGTTCATTGGGCAGAAATGATTGAGATATATAATATATTATTCTCCATTAGGGAGATCATGGTTCTACAGTATGTGTTAAAATGCAGGAAACAAAGTCTCTTTGCTGACGTGTTTCTTGGTATTTGATTTTGGGAAATTCTCTGTTTTAGCATTGTGTGGGACTGTTCATTCCCTTAGAGGAACACGCCAACATTATGGGAAATGCTCCATTAATTTGAGCATAGCTTTCTACTGAACGTACAGAGAGGAAATTGGTATACTGTATATCTTCTAGTCTGACTCTGGAGAACACTGTAATATTTAATATTTGATCAATCTTGATGAAGAACTAGTCAGTTGACACATGGTCAATTCTATAGATGTAACCAAGGCTTTTAAAGGGTAAGTTCAGAATTGTGGACCCTTAGCTCTTCTTCCTACTTACTTCCTATTTGCTTAGTTGGCGATCGATAGAGGTATCCATGCTGCCATTCATACTGGATACTGGATAAGACTAGTTACAAATAATAATAATGATATTGAATTACATTTATATAGCACTTTTTTAGACACTCAAAGCGCTTTACAATGTAGGGTGGATATTGCCTCATTCACCACCACTGGTAGGTAGCACCCAACCTTTATGGGCTACACAGGCTCAATGGCTACCATACACTGGCACCCGGCACACATCACACTACACAATGGCTGAACGGCTCAGGAGACAGCGATTGATATCAGCCAATTAAGGGGAAGGGATGATTAGGTGGCCTTGATGTCAGAGACCTGATTGGAAATTTGACCAGGAACATCGACGGGGAACCCCCCCCTACTCTTTACGATAGGCGTCCTGGGTTCTTTTAAGGACCAAATTCAGTCAGGACCTCGGTTTAGCGTCTCATCCGAAGGACAAAACCACTGCAAGGTCAGTAGAGTAAACTTTGGGTGCCCTGTGGCGTAGGCTTCAGCATGTATCTCAGGGCTTGTACAGACGGGTGCACAGCCTCATTGACATTGCGTTCATTCATTTACGTGGCTAACTGGCCGAAGCTGTGAGTATCCAGCATGAAGAACATCGTGGATAGAGCTGAGAAAGGACAACATGATTGGTATGTAGGAAATAGGGCTGGGGGGGGGGTCCAAAGTTCTGAACTTGTACTTAAGGCAGACAGTTGTGCCTTATAGTTTTCTATTGGAGGTGTTTACGTTTGTTTCGCCAGTGAGGAACCATTCAGTGTCTTCTCCAGAGAGAGACAAGAAGATAGATACCAGTTTCCTCTCTGTGCGTTCAGTAGAAAGCTATCTGGCTGCATGTTAGCCTAGCTTAGCACAATGAATGGAAGCGGACAGTGCCGGTTAGCCTTCAGGAGAGGGGTTAGTTGGCTAACCGGCACTATCCGCTTCCATTCATTGTGCTAAGCTAGGCTAACATGCAGCCAGATAGCTTTCTACTGAACGCACAGAGAGGAAACTGGTATCTATCTTATTGTCTCTCTCTGGAGAAGACGATAAGCTAATTTCCCTAAATGTTGGGGTGTTCCTTTAAGACAAACATGAGGTTGAACTCTCACCTCGTAGAGTGGTTTCAGGAACACGGGCCTGTGCTCATTCATGTCCAACACACGGATGTAGGCCTGCAAGATGGAGACAAACTGGTTACATTTTAGACATAGTTCTCTTAATGGTTAAAGTCGTTAAAGATAGGCGGAGGGGTGTGGCCAGCAATAAACAAAAACAATGATGTCAAAAGAGTGCAGGACCAAGAGGGGCTGTTTTACCTAGATCTTTATCTGGTTGACAGCATTACAGATGCTATTATTATTATTATTTTTTTTTAGGGATGCTCGATATTGGCTTTTTTACCGATACCGATATACCGATATTGTCCAACTCTTAATTTCCAATACCGATATCAACCGATATCAACCGATACCGATATATGCAGGGTTTCCCCCTCAAAAAACTGAATAATTTCAGGTAATTAACATTACATACATCTCTTGTTGTGGAATTAACACAACATTATGCATACTTTTGACAATAATTAAAATCAGAATTTGTTCTTACTTGCTTGCCTGGGTAAATAAAGGTTCTAGAAATGTAAAAAAAAAAGTATATATTTTCTTTTGAAAACCGATACCGATATTTTCCGATATCACATTTTAATGCCGATATCGGCCGATAATATCGGTAGGCCGATAATATCGGACATCCCAAATTTTTTTCATATAGCACCTTTCATACATGCTCAAAGTGCTTCCCAGCAAATAGCATAAAATGAACATAACATTTGCATACAGTTGACAGAATAAAAGCAATGCATAAAGTGCAGACATAAGAATAGGTATAAAAAGACAATAAAAGTAGTGCAATGTAGAAAGTGCAGACATAATAATAGGCATACAATAAGTACAGTGTCGCTCGAAAGCATGTGAACCTCATCTGGAACAGCCAGTCCCCCAATCCCCACCACATCCCCATCCAAGACACCCCCCCCTGATGAAGCAGGTAAGGCAGAAATCACATTCTATATGCGATCCTTGTGTACAGTATGTGTATTGGATCCAGCTACCTCTAGGGCATATGATGTGTGAACTGTACGTTATACTGTCTTGGCTTTGGCCACTTTTATCATGAGAATACGTTGAATCTTGAAAATCCAGTTTGGTGTACCTGTGTGGTGGCGTTCTGATGGCCATCGGTCACCCCGATGGTCAGATTGTAGTTGGAGCGCCTCGCCGCGTCCAGACGCCTGGCTATCAGTAAAGTCCCTGTGTTCCTCTGGATGTCAAAGTCCTTATCTTCATCACCTCCTGGGCGGAGTAGGGAGACAGGGTGACAAGATGGACAGACAAAACAGACATGAGAGAGACAGGCATGGGTATTATGTTATTAATTCAGGTTCATTGAAATATTGGTTACTGATGTAGTCGTGCCACAGACATAAATATATTAATGTTCATGTATTAACATGGAACGATCAGGTTGCCTTTTTGGCCAATTTCTGTATTTGTATTTGTGTGTGTTCTCCCATGCTCCATTCGATACAGACACATATACCTTTAGCAACTCAAGTCAATCAATCAATCTGTTTTCCTATAGCACATTCCATACAGAAGTGAATAAATAAAATAAAATACAAATACAAATATAAATAAAAAACAATGCTATCAAAACTATGTATTCCGCTTGCGTTTAAAAACATCAAAACATCCCTGTTGTCCTCAGCTGTTCAGGGACACTGGTCCAGAACTGTGGGACATCACGCATTTCACCAGAGAGATCGGAACGCAGGGGCTGACCGTAAGTGCAATTCTGGGTCCAGCGGCTTGCTCAAGGGCACTCTGGGAGTGACGGTGGGTAGCGTAGTAGACATACTAGCAGCTAGCCTCCTTTGTGCAGCACTGAAGCAGGCACACAGAATAGCTGCCCTCTCTTTTGGGACACCAGAATCAATTTGAAAAAATGCTCAGACTCAAATGGGAGGAAGGATGGGGGTGGGAGGAAGGGTGACGGTGTGGGGGCGCAAAGCAATTTAAAACGGCGTGGCTTGAGTGGACCTTTTTCCCGTATGAATCAATCCATCACGACCGGGACCGTCTGCTGGCCTCTCTTCCGAGATCCCTCCCCCGTCCGTTTGTACCGAGAGCGGCCGGCCGGTGAGGTCGAATGGGAAGAACAGAGGGGACGAAGCTGCGAAACCCCTCTGTGGCACCGCAGCCACAGAAAGAGCCAAATCCAGCTGACACACACATATATATATACGCTTTGAGAACCAGAGAGCGCGCTTCGAATGGGTTCCTATGGTCCTAGGCTCATGAAAATTACACGGCACATGGAGGAGAAAATGAAAACGGCGTGTGGGAGTTGATGTGGGAGTTGAAAGGTTTTATGAATGCACACACAGTGTCGGGGAGTGAGACGTTACAGACCAATTTACTGACTGTCACACGCCATGCGTTTCTACTGCTTCATTTCATGGTGCCACAAGTACGGCTGAAATATAGACTCGGGACTAAGGAGTATAGTGGATCACAAATGACAGGATTGCAATAATAAATTAAATAGATGTGCGTAACTATAATCTGCTGAATTGCTGTGAACATAGATAAAACAAAGTAATCAAAGTAATAAAAGATAGGTTATTGTTTGTTGTTGTTGTTGTAGTAGTAGCAGTAGAAGTAATAGTAGTAGTCATAGGTCATAGAAGTAGTAGTAGTAGTAGTAGAAGTAGTAGTAGTTAGTAGTAGTAGTAGTAGTAGTAGTAGTAGTAGTAGTAGTAGTAGTAGTAGTATTAGTAGTAGTAGTAGTAGTAGTAGTAGTAGTAGTAGTAGTAGTAGTAGTAGTAGTAGTAGTAGTAGTAGTAGTAGTAGTAGTAGGAAGGGAAAAAAGTTATCATAATTAATCACATAATCCCACACACATCCAAAAACTCTAAACAGTTTTACACACATTAAATTAGTTTGACAGTTATTGAAGTAAATTAGTTTGAATGTGGCCACCAGTGAGGTCATCAGGACATTGAATCGTTGTGTTGTTACAGCACATGAAATGGTAAAGAAATAGTAACACCTCGTCGTATAGGACTGCTACCTTATCATTTAATTTAGACATAAGCAGGGTCAGAGTCGAGTCTTGAGTCCCCAGTGTTCGAGTCCAAGTCACCAAGAAAAACCAAAGTCGAGTCAGAGTCGAGTCCCATTACCCTGAGTCGAGTCTGAGTCGAGTCAACAAGGTTGGCAGTCAAAGAGCTGACATACAAATAAAAAAAACATTAATTAATTAACTTTGTGACACAATAGCCAAACAAATGCACTAGCCATCGATATCTTATGCCAAATGATTAGGGCCTATTACAAAAAAGAATAAAAATAAACTGTAGGCTATTTATCAATTAACAAGTCAGAGTCCTTGTCTGCACCTTGCGAGTCCGAATGCAATGCTCGAGTCAAGTCCAAGTCATCAGTGCTCAATCCAAGTCCAGTCACGAGTCCTGAACTCGAGTTCTACAACACTGACACAAGACACAAGACAAGCCCTCTGGACCTGCCAGCCACCTATTTGTGGCAGTCACTCAGCTCTGGCTCTATAGTATATCTACTGTCTACCTCTATTCTAACTAGACCTGGTCTATCTCTTATATGACATCGTTCATATCCATCTATGGCTCTCGTCAGACTCAAAAGACACTCATTGTGAGCCTAGATAATTATAGGATTACAGTCCTTTTGATTGTTGCGAGTGGAATAATGTTTGCACAACAACAGCCCATCCATCAGCCTCTGTCCCAGGAGTGGGCCGCTATGCTTGGATGAATATGTTTCATATTACTTTAGACTCAGAGATGAGAAGATCCATTAAAAAGGTCCTCGCGTCATGGGAAATGACGGTGGCTGAAAAGAGCGGGAAGCGGAGGACAGGTTGGGGGAATCTCTCTCTCTCTCTCTCTCTCTCTCTCTCTCTCCTCTCTCTCTCTCTCTCTCTCTCTCTCTCTCTCTCTCTCTCTCTCTCTCTCTCTCTCTCTCTCTCTCTCTCTCTCTCTCTCTCTCTCTTTTTCTCTCTCTCAGGCAATTATTTTCTTTGCAGATTGCATGGCATGCATAACATATGAGATAAGAAACCCGTGGCCATGCCGTGTACATGCGGGGGTTTTCATTGCCAACATCCTATATTTTGTGCTGCGTGGATGCAGTGTGTTTTGGAATGAACCGTCCTCGGGAAAGATACGCTGCTGGTGCCGTCACTGGTGCCACCGAGGAAGCCAAAATAAAGTGTAATTTTGCGCTGCGACTGATGATTAATAATCCTGCACTTTGTTTATTAAATCTATTTTCATGCTGAGCAGATGGTCCCTCTTTCATGGGAGGGGAGGGGGGGGGGGGGGGGGGCATCGCAACCGCTTTAGAAATTGAATGTGAAAAATAATTCTTAAAAAAGATGGTGCAAAGTGAGATCATTAGGGAAATAGAGGCGGACAGCTCTTTGGTTGACGAAGCAAATGCCAGT
>NC_140180.1:92926831-92949331 GCF_963971535.1 Notolepis coatsorum
TGACAGTGTCTGAGATGGAGAGAGATAGAGAGAAAGAGAGAGAGAGAGAGAGAGAGAGAGAGAGAGAGAGAGAGAGAGAGAGAGAGAGAGAGAGAGAGAGAGAGAGAGAGAGAGAGAGAGAGAGAGATGGTGATGAATATAGAGAGAAAGAGGAGAGAGTGAGAGGGATGGAGAAAGGGAGGACAGAGGGTGATGAATAGAGAGTGAAGAGAGAGATTGAAACAGAGACAGCATGACGATAGATAGATAGATAGATAGATAGATAGATAGATAGATAGATAGATAGATAGATAGATAGATAGATAGATAGATAGATAGATAGATAGATAGATAGATAGATAGATAGATAGATAGATAGATAGATAGATAGATAGATAGATAGATAGATAGATAGATAGATAGATAGATAGATAGATAGATAGATAGATAGATAGATAGATAGATAGATAGATAGATAGATAGATAGATAGATAGATAGATAGATAGATAGATAGATAGATAGATAGATAGATAGATAGATAGATAGATAGATTAGATAGATAGATAGATAGATAGATAGATAGATAGATAGATAGATAGATAGATAGATAGATAGATAGATAGATAGATAGATAGATAGATAGATAGATAGATAGATAGATAGATAGATAGATAGATAGATAGATAGATAGATAGATAGATAGATAGATAGATAGATAGATAGATAGATAGATAGATAGATAGATAGATAGATAGATAGATAGATAGATAGATAGATAGATAGATAGATAGATAGATAGATAGATAGATAGATAGATAGATAGATAGATAGATAGATAGATAGATAGATAGATAGATAGATAGATAGATAGATAGATAGATAGATAGATAGATAGATAGATAGATAGATAGATAGATAGATAGATAGATAGATAGATAGATAGATAGATAGATAGATTGTCCTCGTCTAATAGGTTAAGAAAACCTTTTGTTACTAATTAACATTTTCTATAAGATGCTTATATATTTTATATTTGGTCAGTGTAGCTGTGTCTCTCTTTTCCCCTCCTCTCTCTCTCCCTCTCCCTCTCTCCCCTCTCTATCCCTGTCTCTCTTTCCCCGCCCTCTCTTTCCCCCGCCCTCTCTCTTCCCCCCCCCCCCCCCCCCCCTCTCTCTCTCTCTCTCTCTCTCTCTTCTCTCTCTCTCTCTCTCTCTCTCTCTCTCTCTCTCTCATCTCTCTCTCTCTCTCCCTCTCTCTCTCTCTACTCTCCCCCCCCTCTCTCTCTCTCTCTTGCTCTGCGGCTGTTGTTTCCGTGGGGAGACATTTGGCGGTGACACACTCGGAACAGAATGGCTCCCCAGCAGGGGTGAAGCTCACGCTTGCTCGGCCAGATGGTGTTTATTAAGAAACCCCAACCTTCTGAAGGCTCAACAAGCTACATCCTATTATTTTAATATGGCCGCCGGTGGGACTGGGTGGGCGGGGGGGGGGGCGCAGGCCATTTTTAAAATGGTACCACTTTCACTAATTGTGTTCCAAACCAAATAGCTTTTAGGGATTTTTAGTGGCCAGATTTGGTTTATTTTTTCTTTGTAATTGGGGAAGTGGAACAAAGGGCTAATTACGTCCAATTCACAAAATTGGAAATGATCAACTGACGCTTTGAAGGAGATGAAGGAGAGATGGGCTGTTTCTCTTCATCTCTCCCTTGTTCAGTACTAGTACCTATCCTCCTCTGTCTCTCCATCTGCTTTCTCTCTCTTACATGTGCACACGCACACACGCACGCACGCGCACACACACACACACACACACACACACACACACACACACACACACACACACACACACACACACACACACACACACACACACACACACCTACACACACACACACACTTTCTTGTCCATTTTCATTTGTTTACAATCGATAATTAATTGGATTAGCTGTAGGTCCACCACAGTCAAAGACTCTGTTGATGACTGGAGGTGCAGAACCCAAATCGGCAGGGGCGTCAAGCCCTCGAGCTCCCTTTGAAGCTCACAGCCTGATAGCATTTGAATCGATTGGAACGGCCACCCCCCCCCCTTCAGATCTACACTCTTCAATGGTCATGCGACTGGCAGACAGACTGACTGGCCAGTGGCCGCCATTGATTGTTTGCTAATGTTGCCATGCAAATCCGCGTCTCGGAAAGTTGACGCATTACCGCGGCAAAAGGCGTCGCTTCCATGCAAATTTTTTTTTTTTTAGACCTACCTGTCCACACAAAACTCTAGAACTCTGCACCATCGCTCAATTCCGTGACAACATCATCTAAATTGGAAGCCATCTTAGCGGAAACCAAAATAAACAATGACACACCAGGATGGGTCCTTTCTATTCGTTCAGGCTCTAGGCACCTCCCTTGATGAACTTCCTTTGAGCTGCACACGGTCCCCCGCACACTCTTTCATGGAAACACAGCCAGAAAATAACTTTAGCATCACAAATCGCTGACTAACTCACTGGCTGGTCTGTTGGCGTCTGGAGTTTTTAATATAGGGAGGACATTTTTTATTTTTTTTTATCTCCCTCTGGACATGTAATCAAATTCTTATCTGTAAAATAAGGTCCTAAAATAAGAAAACTTTTCCAAAGTAGAAGTTAGTTATAAGTTCTTCTCGCTTGAGTTTGGTTGAGTAAAGGTGTCTTTGCTTTGGGGAACATCCACACATGAAGGTAGAGGATGCTGATTTCCTCTGGTTTGCTACAACTGAGGAGGAGGCGTCCATGGAATTCTGATGAGGCTGTCGTTGAAAGGAGAAGAGTATGGAACTCAGAAAGTCTGAATGTTCAACACAACAACTGCCATGAGAATACTGATAGACATGAACACGACAAATAATCTACAGTCTCATGTTAGGATAATAAGAAGAGGACGGGGTGTCGTCATAGAAACACTCTCTGTTATCACCTGGAGTTATAAGAAGAGGATGGGTCAGTGTCGTCATAGAAACGCTCTCTGTTATCACCTGGAGTTATAAGAAGAGGATGGGTCAGTGTCGTCATAGAAACGCTCTCTGTTATCACCTGGAGTTATACGAAGAGGACGGGGTCAGTGTCGTTATAGAAACGTTCTCCGTTATCACCTGGAGTTATAAGAAGAAGTTACTGAATAACTTCAGGGATAAAATTGGGGCTGGTGACCCATCCTCTTCCTATTCAAATGTCTTCCACATTGATTTCCATGACGGCATAAAAAAAATGGAGACTCTATAAAATGGACATTTGAGATTTGAGATTTGAATGGGAATGGAAGTTCTGCTATTTTAAATGATATGAGTATAACGATGCATACACAGGATCCGATGTACCAACTATTATTATAATCGTGCGTAGAAATCAGACTTTGATTTGTGGGCATCTCAGGTGGTTGAGGGTGGTGGGTATCTTGTTGAGGTTATCAAGCGGTTAGGCAGGTTATCAGGAGGTTAGGCCTCTGTTTGTTTTCCATGATTCATTTCAATGTCAGAGAACTGTAGAGATAGTAATCTGAGGTAAAAAAAAAAAAGAAAAAGGTCAAATACCTATCTATCAAATGATCATATCTCGGCGGGAGATAGATATCCTGACACAGAGGTGTTCTCTCACGCTTCCCTTAAACCCCCTACTCTACTATCATCACTATTGTAGGGAATGGAATAGAGTATAAATATAAATAGACAATAGACAATAAATGCCAGGATAGGAAAGAAAATATTACAATAAAATAGAATGAAGCAGGACAAATATAATATAACAGAACATAATGGAATAGAATAGAATAAAATAGAATGGAACGGAACAGAACAGAATCGAACCTCAGTTTTAGTTTAGTTCAGTTAAGTCTAATCCACAACACGAGGTATAGACCCTCACACAGTATTGTACAAATAAATCACTTAAATAACTCACTCCATAAGGAAAAGGAAGTGAAATAAACACCGGCCTAAAACAGCTTCGGGCAGAAGGACTGACAGTCTGTTCTCGTCTGTGAGCAATGAGATCGACACACCAGGTTCAACAGAGAGCTGCAGAAGCCAGCAGACATCATTACTATGACTTATGCCCCGAGACCACCGGACCACACAGACACACAGCAGCTCCACACCTGCCCGTGACACCTTTACGTTTTTAAACTGCCGTTGAGAGTTATAGAGTTGAAAGAGTTGTAACACGTGATGTCATTATGATGTCACATATTCCAGGAAGTAAGGCATCGCTCACTCACATGTCTTAGATATTAATTTGTTGTCATTTCACTGAGCTGTAATTAAAGGTGGGTAGCTACTGTAGGCAGAGAAGGAAATCATTTATTTAAAGATTGTGTGCCTTATACAGCCACCAACAAACAGTGTGTTACATTTTAGGAAAGAAAGTCTAAATTCGATTTAGACTAGTTCCTTTAAAAACAATTCAATAAAAAAGGAATCCACAGAATCGAGGGCCACAGATACAAGGAAGTAGTATACACGTTAAAATGATACATACTGTAATGTCACCATTGATACTTCCTGGAATATGTGACACACATTCCAACTCCTTCACTCAATAACTTGTGGAAATGAATGAGATAATGGGCAAAATAAATCTGCTTTATTTTTTTTAGCACTGCACATTTAAACTGTGTTTGTATGCTGACTGAGCACATCTCCAGAAGGCGAAGGCAAAGTGCTGCCATGTGGCGAAACCAATTTTCATCTCCGGCCGGCCGCAGGAGCCAGGGGAAACCCACGACCCTCTACCAGGCCGCGCCGTGCCGTGCCAAGCCCCGCCGTGCCAACCTGGGGAGGATATTCAAGGCGAAAGGCCATGGTTCGTCCTGTCCATACTGTCCGAACCAAGCCATGCCAGGCTACAGGCTCTGCGATGCTCAGGATTATGGAAAGTCGTTCTCAAAATGGAACCCATTACAGATTATGGATTATCTTTATTTATTCTAACCTCACTCCGATTACTCTGACTCAGAAACAACCTCATTACCTCGGGTTACTTTCGGATTGCTGTTGCCCCTCAAATACCTGTTAATATGAATTAAACTATTCATTCCAATTCTACTGCCTATGATTTGAAACGCTTAGTCATCTACTGTACAGCCTCAGACAAATAGTCGAATTGTGTGAAGTGATGTTTGTGTTTAATCTCACAAACACCCCGCCCTCCCCCCAAGCACATTTCTGAGATATCCAATATGTAATCACATATTTCTTTCGATGTGTGTCTTCAAAGTGATCAAATTACCGCCGCTGTCCTTCTATGCGCCACCGTTAAATCACTGTTCCCCGACCCTGGCCGTCAACACAGCACGCCAAGACAAACAGCCGAGGGGGGGAGGAGGGAGGAGGGGGGAGGAGGGGAGCGGGAGGAGGGGGAGGAGGAGGGAGGAGGAGGGAGCCTGGCAAGAGGGCGAGGAGAGCAGCAGGGAGACAGGTATCCTTCCTGATCAACCGACCGCATACCTCATACGTCACAAAACAGACCATGCCGGGCGAAGGCCACGCACGAGAGGGACGAGCGGGAACATAACAGGGAGGGGGGGGGGGGGGGGGCAGGAGGTGTAGAGAAGAGGAGCTAAAGATGAGAGAAGAGGGACGAGGACATAGAGCAGAGAAGACATGGTGCCGCGCGGTGTTGTAGGACTCGAGTCCCAGTCCTGGACTGATTTTCAGGACTCGTGACTCGACTTCAGCACTGATGACTCGGACTCGAGCGTTGACTGCATTCAGACTCGGAAGGTGCAGACGAGGACTCGGACTTGTTAATTGATAAATAATACAGTTATTTATTTCAAAAGAAAATTGTAATAGGCCCTAATCATTTGGCGTAAGATATTGATGGCTATATTAATACCATAATATTATTTAATTTTGTGCAAGGGCAGACACGTGTGTTCCACCTATACTGTACATGCAGATTCACGTCGATACCCTCATGTTCAGTACAGTACTAAGAGATGCCCCGAATCGTGCGCTTTGCTTACATATTTTTTTTTTACATATATATATTTTACAGCAAGAGCACTGCTAGATGTTCGATATCGCTGCTGTCGGGACAAAACCTCATAACTCCATTTTTTTAATTTTTTTTTTATTATATAAATCAACTCCGTAGATCATCCTCCATATGTGTGTGTGGGTTTTACAAAGTTTAAACAATGGAAAAGCATTAAACCGATCATCTGTCTAAACCTCCTAACTCTATTCACCCTCAAATCTGTGTTAGTTTTTTTCATCTGCTGAAAAGTTGGGTTTTTGGAGTTATGAGGTTTTGTCCCGACAGCAGCGATATGTAAACACACTATTGAAGAGAAGACCGGGACAACCTCAAACTTCAACAGACATCTGTGGAGTGGACTCAACCTTGATGACTCAGACTTGGACTCGGACTAGGGTAATGGGGACTCGACTCGGGCTCTTCTTTGGTGACTCTGACTTGGACTCGAGATTTAGTGACTCGACTACACAACACTGGTGTTGGGTTTAAAAGTAAAAGTCATCCATTAAAATGATGGTATGGTATTAGGTAAAAGGAGGACAGGTATCTGATATTGAATGTGTTTAAGTATGGAAAATAATAGTATTCATATTGAATAATGATGATATTTCAGTGCTTGGGAGCATTCAACCCTCCATCCGATGACCTCTAAAGGTTTATGTTAAATCCAGTTATGTCGGATCTGATTACATCCTTTTGAAGTTGTCAGTGTTAAAATATGAAAGTACATCAACTCCATCAACTTGTGCCATGTTTAGATGTAAAAGAAAATGTATTTAAAGGTCCCCTCCACTCAAAAAGGTGTTTTTATCATGGTTAACCCGCTCACTGCCACACTACAGAAGGTTAACCCTTTCACTGCCACACGACAGCAGGTTGACCCTTTAACTGCCGCACGACAGAAGGTTAACCCTTTCACTGCCTCACTATAGAAGGTTACCCTTTACTATCACACTACCGGTGGCTAGTAAAGGGTTAACCTTCTTTAGTGTGGCAGTGAAAGGGTTAACTCTTGGAGGCATGCCTTTGACTATACAGGTTCGGCGTGTCAGGGGGAGCTTCTCTGTACTTCCCTGAACTCTGTGATGTCACTAGTAGGTTGAACCTGTCATGGTTTAATATGTGGCAACTTGACACCTTCAGCTTCAGCTACACAGAAAGCCGAGTAGGTATTGACACGTCTTGAAAGAATATACGCTGCCGACTTGGAATTCCTGCATGGGACATGTCAATTGCTTGTTGTCAATTTGCTCATGTTCATAGATCCTTGCATTTTCAACGAGGGTAAAGGTGTAGAGATGCTGCTGAACTATTTTCATCAGTTGATGGTGCAGTTTGTACAGTATGTTGCCACAAATACCACACCAAACCTCCACTCTAGTTCCAGAACTGAAACCAGAACAACCACACCAATAATAATAATAATAATAATAGCGCCTTTCATAGAACCCAAGGTCGCTTCACAATCAGGACAAAAAATAGGGCAAGGAAAATAGGGGAAGGGGGGAAGGGGGGAAGGGGGAAGGTAAGGGATAATGGACCTAATCTAATCTAAACTAACTGATGGGGAAAAGCCTTGACACCAATGATCTATAGTCATCTGAATTGAACATGTGCAAAATGATGATTGATGAAGTGATGCCTCAGTCACTTTCTAAGGTTTCTAAGCATGCATTTGTTACGTTAGATTGCGTAAAGATTATAATAAAGCACTTATATTAATATGGAAGGCGTGATAATTAATTTTGGAAGCTTGCTGGACATAGCAACAGCAAGGCAATGAGCCGGCATTTTCTGTTAGTTACTGACAACACCCCGACCCGACCACAAACACACGCACGCACGCACGCACACACACACACACACACACACACACACACACACACACACACACACACACACACACACACACACACACACACACACACACACACACACACACACACACACACACACACACACACACACACACACACACACACACACACACACACACACACACACACACACACACACACACACACACACACACACACACACACACACACACACACACACACACACACACACACACACACACACACACACACACACACACACACACACACACACACACACACACACACACACACACACACAATCATGTATAAAACAGACCCACCAGGTGAATTATTGCGACCCCAAATGCTTGGTTTTGTGGTGGCTTTTCTCAAAAATTGCAATTTGCAGGTTTTATAGTGGGAATTCATGAAAATCGACTTCATTTTTACACAGGCTATATATTTGGAATGGCCTCATATTAAGACCTAGACATTTGCTGGTGGCGGCCAACAATGAGTGAATCCCTGATCAGCGCAGATTCTCAATACACCTTTTGACCATTTCCCTAATCCGCGCCATTGAGGAGTTGTTCATGTGTTTAGTTGTATGAGAATAGCGCCACCATGAGGCCAGATGACTCAGACCTCCATAGGCCTCCTCACTAATAATTTTTTGAACTGTTTTTTTTGGACTGAGTATTTGAGTGGTCTGCAAAGATTTTCTTCTGACCTTATGTCAGTATTGATGTATTTTGTAACTTCATGGTGTGTGACCCTTTAATAAACCCTTCTACCTCTACCTCCACCACAATTGCCAGTCAGCAAAAATCGAAATTGAAAAGTCAGGATGAGTACCGTGGAGGACAGTGGAAGAATGGGGAATTGAGAGAGAGAGAGAGAGAGAGAGAGAGAGAGAGAGAGAGAGAGAGAGAGAGAGAGAGAGAGAGAGAGAGAGAGAGAGAGAGAGAGAGAGAGGGAGAGAGAGGGAGAGAGAGAGGGAGAGAGAAAGAGCGGATGTGCCAGGCATCCTACCTGCAGGGATATGTCAGGTCATTTCATGCCATATGGGAGAGGTTGGGCAGAGAGAGGTCCCAGTGTGTCCTGACCAGCCCACGCCACGCCACGCTAAGCCAGAGCAGGTGTAGAGGGGAGCAGTCCCGCCTGACGCCTAAGGTTGGGGGTTCCTTTTTGGTTGACCAATACATCTTTGGCTTCCCATGCAGGACACCTGGGGTCCAAGGGGACCAAAACCGTACGACACTAGAACCGTTTCCAGACCAAAAATGCAGAGACTGGACAAAAGAAGGATATCCTTACGCATGAAAGACATTATTACACCACGCCAGAATCTAAGTAAAAAGGCAATTGCCAAGCAACGACCAAAAGGATGCAAGACCGTGCCAAACCACGGCAGACAGGAGAGTTAGGGAAGAGAGGTGCATGTAAGGGCTTTCGTACTGAAGCTGACCTGCATGGAGTGTCGGGTGGGCAGAGCACCGGCTCAGGACCATAGAGGCCTCGCATAGAATATTTCTGTGTTTCTTCCAACATGGCTGCCTGTAAACTGCTGCCTGGCAAGCACTTTCGAAAGAAAATGCCTCAATTATGTGCGGTGATAAGAGTTGGTAAAACACTAGAAAATAACCATATCTACTATTTAAAGTATTATCCAATAACTAATACTTAGTAACTATAAACTCATAATATATACCTGCATTATATTCCTGTTTACATACCTGTATACAATATCTATATACACACATTTGATTAGCATATTAGCATATTTACTCAGTAGTACTCATTTATCTATATTCCATTTGAATCACTTACATTGGTATGCACTTTACTCTTTGCAGTCTGGTTAGATGTCAACTTATTTTCTTTTCTGAACCCATCGGTTACTAGTTACTTTGAAGAAAAGGATTTTGCATAGAAAACATAATTAAATATTTATGAAGATTATATACTTTCCACATTTGAAGCCTGTCAACTTTAAGAGGACGTAATCAGAGCAGCATAACTGGACCACGTACCACTTTAACAGAACCTATAGAGGTGAATGGATACACAAACGTCATGTAGAATGTGTACTTTTACTTTAGATACTTAAGTACATTCAATAGCAAAATAAATCTAAGTAGACTTTGAATGGTGGACTTTTACTTTGACCAGAGTACTCATTTATCTGAGTATCTCTACTTTTACTTAAGTAAAGGAACTGTGTACTTCTTCCACCACTGTCATGTAGTTGACACGCTCTGTCAATCACTGCATACTGTCCTATTATGGCAAAACCCACCCATCTCACACAACACAAGCCGATTCTATACCAAACCAGACCATAAAGCACCAGGGCCAATACGCACAAGGCACGACAAGCAAATGGAGGAACTTGAGACGAGCGAGGGAGGTTAGGTAACATGAACCTCTTAAGCCCAATCGGCCCGGTATTTTTCACTTTTGGTTGATGTTAGCATGGTGTTATTCACCGTCAAAGATGGAGAAGAAAAACGAATAATAATAATAATTTATATTCTCCTTTGGTTTATTACAATTTACTCAAGCATAGTAACAGACACAATATTCTGACACTGGGGATACATTCCCTGCGGTCCATAGATGTCCCTAGATACCAAGAGCATGCAAATGGACCTTGTAGAAGTGGAGCAATCTTCCATTTACTTGGGTATGTACTTTTAGGAAAATTTTCTGAAAATATGGCTAGCGCTTAAGAGGTTAAGAGTAACGAAGGACTCAAGAAATATATTGTTGTGTCAGATTTGTGACAGATTGTTGTGTCAATCAACATTATTGACGACTCCTGTGACCGATAAGTTGTGATTACTTCCTCTAACCATGTTTTCATGCATTTCTGCATGACCGTACATGTATTACATGATTACATTACATTGCTAGCAGAAACAAAAATTATAAATATATATATATATAAGTATACCTAAAGGGGAACTCTAATATGTTGTTTCCATGGCCTAAGACAGTTCAATCAATATTCATGAACATGAGCTACTCTTTCTCTCCCAAAGACAGAAACCAGAGAAGTAAGAATCACATTTGTGATGTCATCAAGTATTAAGTCTGGAGCTGCTCCGTTGACAATGAATAGGAGACTGATTTAGTGGAACAACAGAAATTGTGTTATCCTTTTTTTTATATCAAATTAACTTTATTCTATAATAGTAATCTCACTTCTGAAACAGAACATGCACCTATGAACTCAGAACATCCCCCTTTTAGCACTCAAAACACCTATCTCTCTCTCTCTCTCTCTCTCTCTCTCTCTCTCTCTCTCTCTCTCTCTCTCTCTCTCTCTCTCTCTCTCTCTCTCACTCTCACTCTCACTCTCTCTCTAATTATTTTTATACTTTATTTTTAATTGAATAAACTTTATTACATCGTATGTATTCAGTAGGTATACTACAGTATGTATTAAACTGAAACCACTCAAGTTGTACTTGGTGTGATATAGGTTTTTTCCTGTTTTTCCTTTTCTTTCTTAGTGTGCCTTTTCCCCCAGACTAATCATTCAGTGTATTGATTAGATGATCAGGCCCAGGCTTTATTGTTATGTCTTTAAAAAAGACTTGAATAGACTTTTCTTATATGCCAGATATTGACTTCAACTTCTCTGTTTTTGTGTAATTTATCATCTCCATTCAACCATGTAAAATGTAGGAGATCCAAGACAATCAATGGAGCTCTCAAGTACAACACATTTTACACGCATGCACACACACACACACACACGCGCGTGCGCGCACGCACGCACGCACGCACGCACGCACGCACGCACACACACACACACACACACACACACACACACACACGCGCGCACACACACACACACACACACACACACACACACACACACGAACACGCACACACACACACACACACGCATACACAGACAGTGTGATGATTTTATTGACATCATCGTTGATGTATATTAATAGCAGTGGCAGAGATACCCATAATTGCACAGAGCATTGACCAACAGTCAGCGTTCTACAATTGCACATTAGTGAGTTTGGGTTATTATAATGTGTTTATAATTAGAGGATGTATTGTTTGCAGCTGCCTGTATTAGCGGGGCACCTGGGGCACCTGGGGACACCTGTAGTGTTGATAGTGACGCTGATCCGGCTCCTAATTACCTCAGAAGTTGGATTGGTCTGAAATGTACACTGTAAAAAAAAACTTTACTTTTGATAAAAAATATTAACCATTAAATAAAAGTTGTAATCTGTCAAATGGATGTAATAAGAAATTATCTTTAAAAATGTTTACAGTATTATTCCATTGATTAATTGTCTTCAATGTTAAATTACATTTAATTATATGTAAAAAAAAAATAACTCAAATAAACACATTTTAATGTAAATGAAAAGCTTTTCCACTTTATTTTAATTTGGATCATTTCACAGTAAGTATTTGGCAACCATTGCTGCCAGACATTTTCATTTTTTTTTAAGTTTTCTTTTTCTGAGGGGAGTGTGTCCAGTGTGGTGATTGTGAGCGCAGTGAAGGTGCTGCTGTTGATTTTCCTCGAGGCAATTGTTCTCGCGTCGCCGGTATGATTGTGATTTGATTTAAAGTTCTCCAGTCCGGGACTCGGATCGATCCGTCGGCTTTATAAAGCGCTCATATCGGTTCTGAAGAATATTGGCATCGTTGCATCTCTCACTAATTGTTTTTTTTTATTTAATTATTATTTCAATGAATGCCTTCTAGCAGTCAAGCATTTCAAGTAACGCTTGAATGACTGAACGAATGATCATCGCATTTACAGTATAATAGCGCTTATTCTAGACCACTCAAAAACCGTTTTACAATGTAGGGTGGAAATGGCCTTGGGCTACGCAGGCTGCCAGTCACTGGCACCAGGCAACACACCACTCTACACAGCTGCTGAGAGGCTCAGGAGACGGGGATTGATGTCAGCCAATTAAGGGGGAGGGATGATTATGTGGCCTTGATGCCAGAGACCTGATTGGGAAGTTTTGGCCAGGAACGTGAGGGAACTCCCTACTCTTTTTGCGATAGCCTAACGACCGATTTCACCTTGTTTAATGTCTCATCCGAAGGACGGCACTCGTCCCTATCACCGTAACAGGGGCTTTGTTATTGTTCAGACCCAGTGTGGGCCAACACTGCCACCAGTGAACCCCAGCCATGTAAAGGAGAGTGTCATAGAGCAGTGGTTCACTTTTTACACTGTTGTTTAATTTACTAAATGTTTGCACAATAAGATAATGTTCCTATAGGGAAAAAAACTGGACATGATGCCACAGTCTCTGCTTGTCCTATAGTAAAATAACTGGACATGAATTAAACATACTCTAAAGTGCACACAAAGCAAGACTGAGTGGTCCCATTACTTTACATTAGTTTTGTGGCAAACTAGCTGGAGCTCCAGGTCCAAGGCCAGATTAAGAATTCAGAGGCCTCTGGGCCAGACTCTTGTGGAGGCCCCCACACACACATACACGTGCACACACGCACAGTGGCGTTTTTATATGTAAAACATTGGTGGGGCAGCCACTAACCAAGGCTACATACCAGGCAAACTACAGTAATCAAAATGACAGTAATCGTTGTCCGCAAATTTCGCACCACATATCACGCATATTAGTCGTGAAAGCAAATTAATCTGTCCACGCTGAATTAAACCCTCTATTTTCCTCAGACTTTCCTTTTTTTGGATTTATCCATGGTTAGCTTACTGGGGGGTCGGAAACTCAAGATTAGCCACTTGCAGACGGCAGGGAGAGGCACGGGGTGTGACGTACTGTATAGTTTAGTTGATGAAATATTTTAGTTGACTAAATATTTTAGTTGACTAAATATTTTAGTTGATGAAATATTTTTTTCATTTCAGTGTCACAGTATGACATTGATCTCCAAAATAATTAAAAAAAAGTTAAAAAAAAGTTACAAAAATGTATATTTAAAAATAAAAAATAAATAAACATTTGGAGGCCCCTCGTCGCTAGAGGCCCACGGGCCGCGGCCCAAACGGCCCGGTCGTTAATCCGGCCCTGTCCAGGTCTGCAGTCTGAAGCACAGCGTGGGTTGTGCTGAGAAAGGACGTCTGACCGACAGCAGCATTGGGGCTAGGGCTCCAGGATTCAGAATTCACTCAGGAATGACGATGATGCTGTTGTGGAGTTTGCATGAAGAGGTCCTGGACCCGCACAAAAGCTCTCTGGATAAGATGGCTTATCTCTTGGCTCTCATAGCCCCAACGTCACTCCATCGCTCACATCTCCAAGGGAACTACTCCAGCCTCTCCTATACGGGTAACCTTTTCTGGTAATGCTGATGGGACGTTTTGTCAAAAAAAGAAGAAGAAAAAGACAGACGGCGGTTTTTCATGGTGCTTTCTCTTCCTTATAGCCCCCTGTTGTATATTGAATCATCTACGTTCCTGCCAAAGGCAGAACTGGCTGTCTTCATTGCCTCAAACTACTATCTGTGCATCATGACCATTACATCCTGGCCATAGACATTAATTTGATAGAATGGTCATTCCATTTCAGATACGTAAAGGTTAGTTTTGACTGGCCCCGGTACATCTATGACGGCTGCCATATAATCTTTGATAATGTTGTCATTGAAATCTGTGTTGGTTTTTGTGCACAAGGCTTTTACTTATCATGGAAATACCACAACACTTTTTCATAAAGGGTAGCCTCCCCCTCTCGTGTTCCAATATTCTACGGCAGCAGTTGTATGAATGAATGAATGAATGAATGAATGAATGAATGAATGAATGAATGAATGAATGAATGAATGAATGAAAGAATGAATGAATGAATGAATGAATGAATGAATGAATGAATGAATGAATGAATGAATGAATGAATGAATGAATGAATGAATGAATGAATGAATGAATGACATTATATTTTCGTGTCATGTCCGATGACCCATCCTTTACGGGATTATAAGACACCAAAAACAATAATTGAACATAACATTCACTTCCCAAGGTTTGTAAGCTACACCATGCACACCATCAGAGGCCAGAATAAATACATATATGTTCTTTTCGTACGTTTATCCCAAGCTTTCTCTAAATATTTTGCAAGTGCAAATACCCTGTGATAAAAAAATCCATTTGAGTCTTTCTGCATCACTCAACCACATTAACTCAAGATTTTTACACACCTGTCAAATTACTTAACGCAACTCATAATATAATGGGCAATAAAACCAAAAATGTAACTCCTTCTCAATCTTAATATTACAGTAATCCGTATGTATGTGTACTGAAGTGCATCACCTTAATAATAAGATGGCTGCACACAAGATGGCTGCCATAGAATAGCATGTACACCGGGAAAGGTCCACTCTATCCAGTAAAGCTCTATGATCCCGGTCCCGCCCTGCTCCAGTATCATTCTCCATCACGGCAGACTCTGCTGACCTTTACAAAATAACTTTCCTCCTGTTTGTACGGCCGCTCATATGGATGGATGATGCTCCTCAGCGCTTTGTATTCTCCAGTGCGAGTCAGCACTGTACAAACACTATAGCATAAGTGGCAATATGGTGAATGTCAGATATCATTTCCTGGCCCACTGTCCCTTCTGGCTCAGTTTCACCAGTTTCTAGTGGCCGTAGAACTGCAGACAAATAGATAGAAATGTCTCTGCTTTATATGAAGTTGTTACGTGGCCATCATGAGACCCAGGCTGTTTACAAACATGCCGTGTTTGAGCCGATCAGCAATACCAACTTGTCGGTGCTCTATAGAGTAGCCATGACACTCCCCCCTGACTAAAAGTAGTTTCAAATGAAAACGTCTGGATGCCATTTTAGCCAAATCAGCATGTGCTGTGCGTGTGTCTTTCACCTTTTACATATCTAGCTTTTGGCACGGATTGATTGTTTAGATCGCTAGCATGGCTAACAAATGCAAATATGTTGTAGTCTTCACTGTTGTTCTGACCAGGATTACGTTCCTTTTGCACGGCGAGTCTGACGTGGACAGCAAACAGGTCTATTGCCCTGGAGCTTTTGACCCAGATGGGAAAACCACAAGCAGCCTGCGGATATTCCTCCACCCCTCCCCATCGAAGCAGCCTGCGGATATTCCTCCACCCCCGCTCCATCGAAGCAGCCTGCGGATATTCCTCCACCCCTCCCCATCGAAGCAGCCTGCTTATATTCCTCCACCCCCTCCCCATCGAAGCAGCCTGCGGATATTCCTCCACCCCCGCCCCATCGAAGCAGCCTGCGGATATTCCTCCACCCCTGCTCCATCGAAGCAGCCTGCGGATATTCCTCCACCCCCTCCCCATCGAAGCAGCCTGCGGATATTCCTCCACCCCCGCGCCATCGAAGCAGCCTGCGGATATTCCTCCACCCCCGCGCCATCGAAGCAGCCTGCGGATATTCCTCCACCCCCTGCCCCATCAAAGCAGCCTGCGGATATTCCTCCACCCCCGCGCCATCGAAGCAGCCTGCGGATATTCCTCCACCCCCGCCCCATCGAAGCACATACTGTACAAACACACCAGCCCTTAACACCACCACCTATAGGTTAAGCATAATGGATGGATACTTGTCTAGGGCAATGGTACTCAGACTTGGCCAACTCAGAAGATTGACCAAATATATATCTGACAGAGCCATATTAAGAAAACACCCCGTTCTTCAATCAAACCAACACCTGGCTACTAATAGGCTACTCTCTCTCACTCTTGTTCTTGTGCTGCTCAACCAGCACAGACCATACAGAGGGGCTCATACAGAACCAAGCATTTCACTGTAATGTACATGTACTTTATACGTGACAAATAAAACTAAATTTGAACTTGAAACTCGACCACAGGGATTTCCCGAAGGCCAGCCAGACTAAAACTCATACCATCTAGAGACCAATAGGCAAATAAATCAGTATATTTATTCCATCACTGGCTGCTTTAGGGAGAGTATTTCTTCTTTTTTTCTTGCTCTGGGTACCAGCCAGCATGGTCTATCGATCTCAATCTCTGTGTCGGTGAATCATGCAAGTGTCGGAGAGTGCGCACAGTGCATTACATCCGCACCTATGATATCACTCCACCAGCACTTCTCAATATGTGTGTATGTGTGTGGATAAAAAAAAAATAAGCTAAATAGGGACCTGCGTATGTGTACATGTAACTGTGTGTGTGTGTGTGTGTGTGTGTGTGTGTGTGTGTGTGTGTGTGTGTGTGTGTGTGTGTGTGTGTGTGTGTGTGTGTGTGTGTGTGTGTGTGTGTGTGTGTGTGTGTGTGTGTGTGTGTGTGTGTGTGTGTGTGTGTGTGTGTGTGTGTGTGTGTGTGTGTGTGTGTGTGTGTGTGTGTGTGTGTGTGTGCGTGTGCGTGTGTGTGTGTGTGCATCCCCTCCTCATTTATAATAATAAACTTAGTTTATGTAGCACAGCAGTTCACAACAATTGCTACAAAGAACCTCCTACAACAGACAATACAATACAATACATTAAAAACAGCAATAAAGTCCCAAATGAAGAAGTAAATCACAGTAACGTAATGAATACAATAGAGACAGTGAGACACAAATAAATAACGTGAATAAAATAAATTAAAAGTGGACATGATTAAAAACATTAAATAGAAAAGGCCCGTCTGTAGTATAGAAGTGGTTTTTTCAAGTCAAGTCATGTGTTCCTTTATTAATCCCTTTGGAGAAATTCAGGACATAGCCCATTCACGACTTTTGTTTGTCCTTTAATAAAAGATGATGCTATTTCTGGCTAGTCGTGAGTAGTTTCGTGTGCGTGTGCGTCCCAGAGCCGTGGAGCCCCAACAGCTATAGGGCTCAGTCCCCCGCCGTCACTGCCTTGATACACCTTATGTTTCTAAGCAACAAGAACACTGCCAGCTTGATACTTAACGTCTTTCAACTTCCTCGGAGCTTGTGACTCTGTATTTATCTCGTTTGAATGGAAAACACCACGCGTCTACTTCTGTTTTCTTTGCAGGTGTCTTCATTATGAAGAGAATGAGCTAGCTAAACACGTTCTCCTGCTTATATATATATGCTGAGAAGTGGGTTCACACTGCCACCATCTTCACCATGTGTTTGGGTCACTAGCAAATAATAGGGACTCTTTAAAGTTATTCATACAACGATTAACGAATAACCACTAAACTGCTTAAGCAGACATTAAGGAGAAGGGGGGAAATAAACAACAAAAAACAACCTTTACAGGTGGAAGCCTCAGATTGAGTAGATAACAAAATAAATCCCAAGTCCAAAAAACAGGACAACACTCAATAAAGAGGTATTGTAGAACAAATGAAATAAGCCACAAAGGCACCTCCTAATAATATAGTTCATATAAAGAACTTAAATAACAATAAACCTCCACTACGGGGGTTTAGGTGCAGTAGTGGACAAATGATAAAAAGAATGGCTGCCTAAAACAAGAATAGCTACAAAGAAAGGCTAAATGCTGAAGAGGGCAGAGAACAACACTACACAAAAAGGGATGAGAAAGCAGCTGACCCTGCGAGATTCAAACTTAAATAGACTCAGCTACCATAGGCACAGCTGCACTGAATCAGGTGCAATCAAGCCCACACACCTGCCCTACCAACTAGGTAAGGGATAATGTATAGCTACGAGGTCATTGTCGCAAAATAATTGACCAACACAGAGTTTAGAACACCGAGGCGCAGCCGAGGTGTTTTAAACGCCAGTGAAGGTCAATTATTTTAGGCTATATTTTAGGCTATACATTATCCCGCTTATTACATGGCTAACTTACTAACAATATACCTAATTCATCGACAAGACGAGATCAAATACAGACGCAGTTGTTCTGTGGCTCTGTCAGCCCAAATAAAGTGATTATTATTATCGGCAGCCGGCAGGTCTCTGGTCTGATTGCATGACTGAGTGCAGCTGTGCATATGCTGAGCAGCACTGATACAGTGTGTGTAGTGGGCTTGATTGGTCCAGCTGCGCACAGCGGTCATTATTGTTCGGCAGAGGTCCGTTATCGAGTAATATCGGACCTCTGACGAGCGCTATTGACCAATCACAAGCAAGCATTTCGGCGAATGTGAAAACGCCATGTAATAAGGGCAATTAACCACAGAGCCCAGCGATTGACAGCTGTCCATCACAGGAGTACGAAACAAAGCAAAAACCTGTATGACAAACATTGTATATCTATGTTCCTTGAATATATGTGTGTTAACTCTTCATCAAACCAGATGTGGATCTGTGTAGGCCTATGTGCATAATGCGGTATAAGTGTGTGTGTGTGTGTGTGTGTGTGTGTGTGTGTGTGTGTGTGTGTGTGTGTGTGTGTGTGTGTGTGTGTGTGTGTGTGTGTGTGTGTGTGTGTGTGTGTGTGTGTGTGTGTGTGTGTGTGTGTGTGTGTGTGTGTGTGTGTGTGTGTGTGTGTGTGTGTGCGTGCGTGCGTGCGTGCGTGCGTGCGTGCGTGCGTGTGCACGTGCGCGTGTGCGTACCTATGATGTCGAACCATCTCAGTCTCTGCGTCTCCGTCATGATGATCCCCACCATGTGAGTGACAGGTTCCGTTTCCATGACGGCGAAGGTGAAGTGCTGCTCGTCGAAGGTCAGAGGTTCCGAGGTGGGCGGCGGCCTGGCGATCCACTCGATGTCGAGGCGGGCGGTGGAGGAGCGCGGCGGGCTTCCCTGGTCCGTCGCGTTGACCTGTCGGTCGGGATACGGGTTAACAATTAACCGGCGGTAGTGTGATAGTAAAGGGTTAACCTTCTGTAGTGTGGCAGTGAAAGGGTTAACCTGATGTTGTGTGGCAGTGAAAGGGTTAACCTTCTGTGTATTGTCGCAGTGAAAGGGTTAACCGTTTGGTAGTGCGGCAGTGAAAGGGTTAAAAGGGAAGAATCCAGCCTAAAACACAATTCACATGGTGTTATTTGTGTGGTATTGTACAGCTCACCATCCATTTGTGACAATGCTACTGTTGAGACCAAACGCACTAGCATGTCTTCACGCCAGCTTCGCTAGTGGAGAAAAACGAGACAAAATCTGTCTTCCCGGCATATCTGAACGTACTATAAAGAGCGAGTTACATTAAAGTACACTTGAATAAGTATTAAGTAAAGATTTGTGAGTTCTGTGTCCAGGGATGGTGTTGTTTTTCCTAACCCCTCCTGGCTTAGGATTGGATCCCACCAGAACTGTCTCTACTCTGTCTCCCTCTCGGTTCACCGCCCCCGGGGACGAATCACCGGGGGGCAGGGACGGGGGTGAGCGTTCCCACTCAGAGAGACACACCCCTTTTGGGCGCGACCCGGCGCTGATTCGGCCCTGAGTAGAGAGTGAGAAAGGCCTCTCAGCCTTCCTACTGTCTCAATAAAGAACCTTTTCTCCTGTGTCTCCCCTACTCTGTCTCCCTCTCAGCCTTCCTACTGTCTCAATAAAGAACCTTCTCTCCTGTGTCTCCCCTACTCTGTCTCCCTCTCAGCCTTCCTGCTGTCTCAATAAAGAACCTTCTCTCCTGTGTCTCCCCTACTCTGTCTCCCTCTCAGCCTTCCTACTGTCTCAATAAAGAACCTTTTCTCCTGTGTCTCCCCTACTCTGTCTCCCTCTCAGCCTTCCTACTGTCTCAATAAAGAACCTTCTCTCCTGTGTCTCCCCTACTCTGTCTCCCTCTCAGCCTTCCTGCTGTCTCAATAAAGAACCTTCTCTCCTGTGTCTCCCCTACTCTGTCTCCCTCTCAGCCTTCCTACTGTCTCAATAAAGAACCTTCTCTCCTGTGTCTCCCCTACTCTGTCTCCCTCTCAGCCTCCCTGCTGTCTCAATAAAGAACCTTCTCTCCTGTGTCTCACTCTCAGCCTTCCTACTGTCTCAATAAAGAACCTTCTCTCCTGTGTCTCCCCTACTCTGTCTCCCTCTCAGCCTTCCTACTGTCTCAATAAAGAACCTTCTCTCCTGTGTCTCCCCTACTCTGTCTCCCTCTCAGCCTTCCTACTGTCTCAATAAAGACCCTTCTCTCCTGTGTCTCCCCTACTCTGTCTCCCTCTCAGCCTCCCTACTGTCTCAATAAAGAACCTTCTCTCCTGTGTCTCCCCTACTCTGTCTCCCTCTCAGCCTTCCTACTGTCTCAATAAAGAACCTTCTCTCCTCTGTCTCCCTCTCAGCATTCCTACTGTCTCAATAAAGAACCGTCTCTCCTGAGTCTCCCTCTCAGCCTTCCTACTGTCTCAATAAAGAACCTTCTCTCCTGTGTCTCCCCTACTCTGTCTCCCTCTCAGCCTTCCTACTGTCTCAATAAAGAACCTTCTCTCCTGTGTCTCCCCTACTCTGTCTCCCTCTCAGCCTTCCTGCTGTCTCAATAAAGAACCTTCTCTCCTGTGTCTCCTCTACTCTGTCTCCCTCTCAGCCTTCCTACTGTCTCAATAAAGAACCTTCTCTCCTGTGTCTCCCCTACTCTGTCTCCCTCTCAGCCTTCCTACTGTCTCAATAAAGAACCTTCTCTCCTGTGTCTCCCCTACTCTGTCTCCCTCTCAGCCTTCCTACTGTCTCAATAAAGAACCGTCTCTCCTGTGTCTCCCTCTCAGCCTTCCTACCGTCTCAATAAATAACCGTTTAAAGAATGTATTCCTTTGCATATCGTTTTAACAAACAAAACACATACATGCATTTTTTCCAGTGGGGTCAGACATTCCCTGCATCCCTTGATCAGGTGAAGGACCCGTGTCTCACTCTATAACGTCTTGGACAGGGCCGGCTGCTACGGGAGGATCAAACCCATGACCTTCGGATTGGGGGGACGACCTCTCTAACCACAAGGGCGCAACCTGTCATCCCCGTTACACCTCATTTCTATCTTGTGCTCTTTTGAAATCCGCCCGATAATGCCGTCGAATGAGACGACAGCAAAGAGAAAAGAAGATTACGCTAAGCTTCAGCTAAGCTGTTGACTGAGTTGTCGGTTGATGAGTTAGGATGAGGAACACTGATTGTTACTAACGTGTTTAGGAAGATTTCTTCTGTAGCTAAGCTGTTGACTGAGGTGTCGGTTGATGAGTAACACTGATTGGTACTAACGTGGTTTAGAAGATCTCATCTGTAGCTAATCGTACAGCGTGTCCAACCCTGTTTCAAGTCACATAATGAAGAGTGATGACAAGGTACCCTCCTCTGTTTCTACTTTCTACACACCAAGGGCGGGCTGTTATTGAGATACTTTCATGCACTTAAAGAACGGCTGACTTAGTCTTAAGAAGCCAGGTCCATGGAACCACGCAAATGAAGCACGTCACTGGAATTCTAAAACATTTTTCAAAAGATACTATCCAGCCAGGGCCTGTTGGAATGAATACTAATTTTGAACTTGTGAAAGACATTTAAACTCTTGTCCTTTTCAACACAACGGGATGTCATTTATGTGTAATGTCAGAGGTATTCGTTTTGTTTTTTGCGCCTCGCAAATGAAGCAATCTCAGGAATTCCAAAGCACTTCAGTAGATATTGTTAACCTCACGTTCAAATGAACGCACATTTTTGAACTAGTGAAAGACATGAAACATTGGCGGCCTCTGCAGGCAGGAATGTCATTTCTGCATTATCCTAAAAGAGGTCACGACTAAAGTGCTGGTAGTGATGCTGGTGCATCAAATGTTAGATAGTAGAATAGAACCGTCCGGGCGGCCGGGTAGCGCAGCGGACTAAGC
>NC_140180.1:92955474-92970474 GCF_963971535.1 Notolepis coatsorum
GGAGTGGCAGGTGACGTGCACTCAGCTGCGACTGTCAAAGACCAGTAAGGAGAGCGTTTACATGTGTAAACGTGTGTGTGTGTGTGTGTGTGTGTGTGGTGTGCGTGCGTGCGTGCGTGCGTGTGTGTGTGTGTGTGTGTGTGTGTGTGTGTGTGTGTGTGTGTGTGTGTGTGTGTGTGTGTGTGTGTGTGTGTGTGTGTGTGTGTGTGTGTGTGTGTGTGTGTGTGTGTGTGTGTGTGTGTGTGCGTGGGTGGGGGTGTGGGTTCAGGTTTTCCCTTGTTGGCCGGTGTGTTCAATCCCCCCCTGCTGTGATCGCACGTCCTGTGAAACTGTTATTGGACGGTTTTCAGAGTGACTTCCAGTGGAGGCTGATGGGGTGTTTCCGTGTTCAACTCTGCCCTCTCACTGACACACCCACCCAGGCTGTGGTTCACTGACACACCCATCTGGCCGTGGTTCACTGAGACACCCATCTGGGCCGTGGTTCACTGAGACACCCATCTGGGCCGTGGTTCACTGAGACACCCATCTGGGCCGTGGTTCACTGAGACACCCATCTGGGCCGTGGTTCACTGAGACACCCATCTGGGCCGTGGTTCACTGACACACCCATCTGGGCCGTGGTTCACTGACACACCCATCTGGGCCGTGGTTCACTGAGACACCCATCTGGGCCGTGGTTCACTGAGACACCCATCTGGGCCGTGGTTCACTGAGACACCCATCTGGGCCGTGGTTCACTGAGACACCCATCTGGGCCGTGGTTCACTGAGACACCCATCTGGGCCGTGGTTCACTGACACACCCATCTGGGCCGTGGTTCACTGACACACCCATCTGGGCCGTGGTTCACTGAGACACCCATCTGGGCCGTGGTTCACTGAGACACCCATCTGGGCCGTGGTTCACTGAGACACCCATCTGGGCCGTGGTTCACTGAGACACCCATCTGGGCCGTGGTTCACTGAGACACCCACCCAGGCTGTGTTCACTGACACACCATCTGGGCCGTGGTTCACTGAGACACCCACCCAGGCTGGGTTCACTGACACACCCATCTGGGCCGTGGTTCACTGAGACACCCACCCAGGCTGTGGTTCACTGACACACCCATCTGGGCCGTGGTTTACTGAGACACCCACCAGTGCATGTGAGCGGATCGGAGCGTGAGCGGAGCGGGTGGTTTTGACGTGAGCGAGGAGTGGGTTTTAAAATGGGTCGGCGCGACGTCCGGAGCGAGAGTTCTCCTCCGCTCCAATCCACTCCAGGCCGCTCACAGTGGTTTAACACTGTTGATGTAATATATACATGCAGTACAATGCCAAAGCAACAGATGGCGATGTACAAACATGAAGGCCATTTTCAACCAATGAGAAGGTGAACCTGTTATATCCTGTTCAGGCTTTGTCACTCACTCCTGTTAGAAAAAGTATCGACGCCATTGTTGTTGTCATTAGCTTACATGCTAACGTTAATGGCAGCGACCATAGCATTGTGGCTCGGCTAGCCATCATCGCTTAATAGAGCTAGTGAATGGATAAACAACGTTATTTAACATTGCAGAATGGGTACAATTACAATGCGGCTCAATACAAACAATTGTTAAGGGGCCCAGGGGGTGTAGACTGTTGTAGTTTGAGCTCATTTACACCATGCTCCAAAAAAAAAAAAAAATCTGCCGAGCGATCTGGCGCGGGGAGCGGGGAGCGCTCGATTCAAGGTGAGCGGGGAGCGAGCGGAGAGCGACTTGGGGGCGGGGTCAACATGATCGATTAGCAGAGCGGACCAAGCTTTAAAGAGCGAAGAGCGGATTTCTCGCCCGCGCGATCCGCTCACGTGGCCTGGCACCCACCCAGGCCGTGGTTCACTGACACACCCATCTGGGCTGTGGTTCACTGACACACCCACCCAGGCCGTGGTTCACTGACACACCCATCTGGGCTGTGGTTCACTGACACACCCACCCAGGCCGTGGTTCACTGACACACCCACCCAGGCCGTGGTTCACTGACACACCCACCCAGGCCGTGGTTCACTGACACACCCATCTGGGCTGTGGTTCACTGACACACCCACCCAGGCCGTGGTTCACTGACACACCCACCCAGGCCGTGGTTCACTGACACACCCATCTGGGCTGTGGTTCACTGACACACCCACCCAGGCCGTGGTTCACTGACACACCCACCCAGGCCGTGGTTCACTGATGCACCCACCCAGGCCGTGGTTTACTGACACACCCACCCAGGCCGTGGTTTACTGACACACCCACCCAGGCTGTGGTTTACTGACACACCCACCCAGGCTGTGGTTCACTGACACACCCCACCCGGCTGTGGTTCACTGACACACCCACCCAGGCCGTGGTTTACTGACACACCCACCCAGGCTGTGGTTCACTGACACACCCACCCAGGCCGTGGTTTACTGACACACCCACCCAGGCCGTGGTTCACTGATGCACCCACCCGGGCCGTGGTTCACCTGGTTCTGCTCAGACTTGTTTCGGTGGATTGAGTGGATATTAACCTGTTTTATCCCATCTTGTGGGAAACACAGGATATGTGGACATTCTTTTGTACATATAAATACGTCAGCCCGATATGATGTGTGGATTTTCAAAAACTTCCAATCTGGATACATAGTGTATATACTGTATACTAATCATAGCATATATTTAGATTGTAGTGTCTATTGTAACTATATTTATTGTAATGCAAATATAACTGAGAGGGCATATAGACCCTCATCTGCACCTTGATTTACACTGCCTACTTACTTACATACTCAGAGTTAATTATAATTGTTGTATTCTTTACACTGCCTTTTTTTTTTCACTTCTCCACTGTACTATAATTGTATGACCTGTATCGTGTCTTCTACTATCACCATGTACCTGTAACTCCCCTCCCCCCTCTCCCATGCTGCTATGGTGCCCGGATTTCCCCAAGGGGATAAATAAAGGAATATCTTATCTTATCTTTTAGTGACGTTTAAAAAATATTAAATTGGTTGACGTTTACTTCATAATATGCATTTAACGAGCTTGTGCTACTTGCCTAAACTAACCTCAACCTAACCCTAACCGCCTCGTCTCCTTCCCTACGCTGACCAGCGTATGGTATATTATGGTATGTTATCACCAGGAAAACATCAGAAAGTGCCAAAATGTCAGAACCTATAAAAAGGATCACACGGTCAGGTTTCACAGCCGGCGGCGAAATGTTTGAATCAAAATATAAATCTAATGTTAGAGTCATGTCTCGTCAAAACTATTCCCCAGACGTAAGAAACCTCCAGATATCCTATGTATGCAAATGAAGTAAAATCAAAATGTAAATTTGAACATGGAACATGGCATGTAACTTATAATTATTCCTGTCCAACAACTCCTCGAGAAACAGAAAGAGAATGACACCTCTCACACAGTGCCCCAATTACATCCCACACCTTCAACGTGCGCAGACTGGTGCTTAGAGTTTCTCTGTGTGTGAAACCTTCAATTACCCGTATTGGGGCTGCGGTCAATACAGAATAAACAGATGCTTGTACAACTGTTCCCTCCTGTCTGTCTGAAGGCCAGGTCCACTGACGCTAAGGGAGTGTACCTGAATGTTGTAGTACTCGAGTCTGAGTACTGGACTGATTTTCAGGACTCGTGACTCGACTTGGACTTGAGCACTGACTCAGTGCATGTGTATGTGTGTGTTCCTGTTGGTAGCCCATCTCATGTGTGTGTGTGTGTGTTCCTGTTGGTAGCCCATCGCATGTGTGTGTGTGTGTGTGTGTGTGTGTGTGTGTGTGTGTGTGTGTGTGTGTGTGTGCGCGTGCGTGCGTGCGTGTGTGTGTGCGTGCGTGCGTGGGTGTGTGTGTGTGTGTGTGTTAATCTGATGACAAATAAAGACTTATACTTATTAGTGTCATACAAGCTTCATGTGGAGCCAGCGAGGATGAACGTACCTGTCTTCGGGTTGACGTCGAAATGCGTCCGCTGCGAGTCGAGCATCTGGAAGGACAGCTTCCCGTCGGACGAGGTGTCGGCGTCCGCGGCAGACACCTGGACCACCAGCTGGCCCTTGGCCACGTTCTCGGGGACGGAGGCGAAGTAGACGGGCTGGGAGAGCTCCGGGGCGTTGTCGTTCACGTCCAGCACCTCCAGGAACACGTGGGTCCAGGAGACCAGCGGCTCGGTGCCCAGGTCGGTGCTGTAGACGGACAGCCAGTAGTGGGGGACGGACTCGCGGTCCAGGGTCTCCGTGGTGCGGATCACCCCTGCGCGACAGAGAGTGGGGGGTTAGTCTTTCTTAGGGTCTGTCCTCGACGACAGAAGTTATTAGTCAACTCCTATGACTCCTATGAGTATGTTAGTAGTAGTAGGAGTTTGTCAACTAATTAATTGGTTCATTTAGACGACAAAATCTATAAAATTGTGTTTCCCACGTGCAGTCAGGATACAACGCGTTCAGCATGAAAAAAGAATAAGAAAAAGGACAAAGACCAAATCTACGAAATAATTTGCTAATCGACTACGTAGGGGCAATACTGTCAATATATCTGTGCAATATAAGCTAATGTGAATGTTAGTAGTAGTAGGAGTTTGTCAACTAAATCAATTGGTTAATTTAGATGACAAATCTATAAAACTGTGTTTCCCCACATGCAATCATGCAGTGGTGCTTATCAGGAAACAACACATTCAGCATGTTTTTTTTTTTATAAATACGACAAAGACCAAACCTACCAATTAATCAGCTAATCAACTACGTAGGGACAGTACTGTCAATATGTCGGTGAAATATAATGTGATGCAGCCGCAGTGGATGGCTCATCTCGCTGCGCTCGCAGACTGAGCGGTACAGGTGATCTGTGGTCCCCTCAGCCATCAGACTGTTTAACGCCTCATGGGGTCATGAGTGCCCCCCCCCTCCCATTGGACAACGTGCAATAGTGCTTATTTACCTGAATTTATTGATCTATTTTACTGCTGCTACCTAACTTAACTTTTTTTTTACTTAAATACTGATTTTACTGTTTGTCCGCACAAAGTTTTGCTCATTTGACTCTTTTATTGTGTGTCCATCTATCTATGTGATAAGTAAGGGATAATGTATAGCTACGAGGTCATTGTCGCAAAATAATTGACCGACACGGAGTTTAAAATACAGAGCCGCCGCGGCGAGGTGTTTTAAACGTAGTTTAAAGCTATACATTATCCCGCTTATTACATGGCTAACTTACTAACAATATACCTAATTCATTTGACAAATCGCAGTTGTTCTGTGGCTCTGTCAGCCCAAATAAAGTGATTATTATTATCGCGGGCAGCAGCCTCTGTTCTGGCTCCGCTGTGTTCTGGTCCGCTCGTCGCTCCGCCCCCTGTCATCGCCGGCAGCACTGAATTGCACTGAAACAGTGTGTGTCAGTGGGCTTGATTGCGAACAGCTGCGCTCTGCTGTCATTATTGAAAAATCTGCGGTCATTATTGAAAAATAATGACCGCAGTCGGGGGGCTGTTGACCAATCACAAGCAAGCATTTCGGCGAATGTGAAAACGCCATGTAATAAGTAAGGGATAATGTATAGCTACGAGGTCATTGTCGCAAAATAATTGACCGACACGGAGTTTAGAATACAGAGGCGCCTCGCCGAGGTGTTCTAAACGTAGTGAAGGTCAATTATTTTGCGACAATGACCGAGTATAGGCTATACATTATCCTGCTTATTACATGGCTAACTTACTAACAATATACCTAATTCATTTTACACCATCGACAAGACAAGATCAAATGCAGATGCAGTTGTTCTGTGGCTCTGTCAGCCCAAATAAAGTTATTATTATCGCAGGCAGCCGGCAGGTGTGTCTGATTGCACTGATGCAGTGTGTCAGTGTGTCAGTGGGCTTGATTGCTCCAGCTGCGAACAGCAATAATCACCGGTGATTATTGCGCGTTGCCCATGGCAGCGGTCAGTTATCGAAAAATAATTCACCGCTGTCAGGGGCTATTGACCAATCACAATCAAGCATTTCGGCGAATGTTAAAACGCCATGTAATAATTGGAAATAAAAGGTACCCCCCCCCCCCCCCCGCCCCAAGTTAACAATTTTTAGGTTCAGCCACTTTAGCATTGCAAGATGACTGACCCACACACAACTTGTAGAACCCACATGGTGACTTTACAAAATGAAAAGGGGTCACTTTACTTTATACATTTTTTATTTAAAAAAAATAAATAAAGAACAGGAGTGGTTCTTGTATAGCAATAGATGGATATAGCAAGATCGCGTAAGGATATATAGTATAACTGTAGATTGTATAGTATAGTATTGTATAGTATTGTACATAAGACCCAGTGCCTCATCTGTAGCTAACACTGTATTGCACTATCGCAGGACCCTAGCATGTCTTACCATGCTTTTTAAACTTTATGTACATTATACCTGTTATGTCTTATTCTTATTACTTGTATTATTGCACAATCGCTACAGGCATGAGTCATGACCACCCGCATTTCACTGTTTGCCCTGTATGCCGTGACAAATAAAACTCTTGACTTGACTTGACTTGACTTGAAGTGTAGTGGTTAAAGGACAGGTGCAGTTTTTTCTAAACCAGGCTACACAGGCCATAGTTTCACAGATCGCTTTAGTGTTGAGAAACTCAGCACTGTGCTGCATCCTCTCACCAGGCTCTAATACAATCCAATCCAATGGGCAAATGTTTTAGACTTCAAAAACAATGAAACATGTCATTTTTTCCAAAACCGATTACTAGTATAATCACATTCTGTTCTACTGAGGAAATAGTTGCAACTTAGATAGACACATATGAAGACACTTTTCATCTCCACATATGAAGACACTTGTCATCTCCAGATATGAAGACACTTGTCATCTCCAGATATGAAGACACTTGTCATTTCCAGATATGAAGACACTTGTCATTTCATTTTTTTTTTATCCACTTTTTCTCCCATTTTTCTATTTTTCTCCCATCCCAATTTCGTATCATCCAATTCAACCCTCCCCTGTCTTGAACGCTGTTTCTTGCCTCCCACAAGCCGGCTGCAATGTGGACTAAGTCATACATAGCACGAGTCCCCTCCGATACTCGAGGTAACAGCAGTCGCATCTTTTCACCTGCGCGGCGCGATCTTTCAGCATCAGGGGTCTGCGCTTTGGAGGGGCCCCGCCCCCATCGCTTCCTGATTTTACTGCGCAGGCGCACCAACCGACCTGTAGGAGTCACTGTCCACAGCGCCCGATCCCCACCCATCAGTTTCCCACCCCCTAATACTGCCAATGTGTATTAGTACGGACGACCAGCTAAACTGAAAGCAATGTGGAGCGCTGGGCTCGAACAGGCAAACCCAGCGTCTCCAGTATTCGTGGTGAGCGCCTTGCCCACTGCACCACGTAGCTGCCCCAGACACTTGTCATTTCCACATATGAAGACACTTGTCACTTCCACATATGAAGACACTTGTCACTTCCACATATGAAGACACTTGGCATTTCCACAAGACATTTGTCGTTATACTGTGAGCTTCCCATTTGGAAAAAGACAGACATCATGATTTCTCAACACTAAAGCGATCAGTGCAATGATGGATCCGTGCAAAACCGCCCCTGGGACATCATAGGAATGAGTGACAGAACATGCCCTCCTGTGTCTCCCCCCTCCAACCTCCCTGTTGACCCGTCTCAAAGCCCTGCTCCCGCTCGCTTGTCCGAGGGAAGCAACAGTTGCGATTGGAGGATGGAGAAGAGAGGGGGCGGGGTTTGAAATCATGTCGATACGTGAGGATCGCTGTGATTGGCCTGCCCCCGGCACAGGAGCTAGCCATGTTTCATTATGACAGAACACTCCATTTCCTCTGATCGTATCTCGAGCGCAAGTGCATCTGCATGCTAATGGAATGTGAGAGGATATTATGGTCTGCTGCCAGGTCAGGGTCAACCTGTAAACCATGTGTAGGGATAATAACAAGACGTGCATCTATGAAATGCTGGAGGTAATTTGCACAGCTGTCTCTATTTGTCAGCGTCCTCTCACAGGCTATGGAAATTATGGAAAGACCAATAACCAAGTCACAACGTTGCATTGGCCGTTTAATTTGACCGGCGTAATAAGTGAGAGATATTTTACAGACTGCAGCACACAGGGAAAATAAACAATATACAAAGTGTTTAGTGTCATGGATTTGTATTGCTTTCTTCTAATAGGTAATTCATTTTCAAACGATTTTGTAACAATTTAATTAATATAGGTAGCAGGTTATATATTAACACTGGCTTATATGTTGTCCATGTGTATGTATTAGGGCTGACCCCTATTAGTCGATTAGTTGACTAATCGGTCGAAAGGAGCCGTAGTCGACTGGTCTTAGTAGAATATAAAAAATATAAAATATAATTTTTTTTTTTTTTTTTTTTTTTTTTTATTTAATAAAAATGTTTATCATTCTTTCCAAAAGAAAAGAGGCCTAGAAGCGTGGCTGACGCTAATGGCACGCATACCAGGGGCTAACTGCCTACGAAAACAGGCACAGAGGCACTGAAAGAGGATTTCACCCATCTAATGAACACACTAGATTAGACAAATATCAAGATGTATCCATCAGTGGACCAATTGCATGCTTTTGCAGAGGACAAGAAGCCTTCAGTCGACTCCTTCAGACATTAAGCACCCCCACACATAATATATTTTTTTATATATTATATTTTTTATTTTTATTTTTTTGTCAACCAATAGTCGACTAACAACAAATTTTGGCCAATCATAGTCGACCATCCAAATCCTTAGTCAGGGACAGCCCTAGTACGTATAAAGGAGAAGGAGGAAGGAGAAGGAGCTGCGCTACTGATATTGTACATATTAAATATAGAAAGAACCCTGGGGCGGCGTGGCTCAGGGGTAGAGCGGGTCGTCCAATGATCAAAGGGTTGGTGGTTCGAATCCCACTCAAGCCCATGTCCATCCCACTGCCGTTGTGTCCTTGGGCAAGACACTTAACCTACTTGCCTCGTATGAATGTGTATGCATGTGAATGAATGTTGGTGGTGGTCGGAGGGGCCGTAGGCGTTGATTATTCGCCACGCTTCCGTGAGTCTGCCTCAGGGCACCTCTGGCTGCAATTGTAGCTTACCACCACCGGTATGACTGTGTATGAACGAATAATGGACTCTGTAAGCGCTCTGGGGTCTCTGGGGTGTCATGAAGAGCGCTATATAAATCCAATCCATTATTATTATTATTATTATTATTATTATTAAATAGAACCTGATCAAAAATAGAATCAACTGATTATAGCATTTGAAAGATAATCAATAAACCGATAATCAATATGCGTATTTACCTGTTTCCTCATCAATGGTGAAGACGCCCAGACCGGTGCCATCGTGGATGTGGTATCTGACGACCCCGTCTCTGCCCAAATCCTTGTCCGATGCCGTCAGCGTCAACACCGTGGTGCCCACCGCCGCGTCCTCCATCACGGCGCACTCGTGCACAAACTGGAGGAACGTGGGGCGGTGGAGGTTCTCGTTGACGTCCAGAACTTCAATTTCCACAAAGCAAGAGGAAGAAAGGGAGCGGGGGAGGCCGTGGTCGACTGCGCGGACCGTGAGGTTGTAGGACGCCCGTCTCTCGAAGTCCAGTTCCTTCTCGAGTACCAGGGAACCGGTGGAGGAGTCGAGGTTGAAGGCACCGTTCTCTGTGTTTTTGAGGTTGTAGGTGATCAGGCCTCCACTGCCCAAGTCCAAGTCAATACTCTCCACCCACAGCAACACGGTTCCCACGGGCACGTCCTCTGGGACTTTTATTTTGTAGATCTTGGGGACAAACTTGGGTGGGTTGTCATTGACATCTTGCAGGACCACCACTAGGTCAGCTGTAGAAAACAGCCGGGGTCCGACTTTGGCCTGGTCTCTCGCTTCCACCCTCAGGTCGTGTCTGGGTGAGATTTCTCTGTCTAAACGACCGGTCACCCTCACCTCCCCGGTTAACCTGTCGATCTGGAACATCTCGGTGGATGTTAGCAGGGAGTACTGGACATTACCGTTTTCCTCTGCGTCCGGATCCAGAGCGTGGGCGTGGAATATGCCGGTGTCGATCTCCGTGTTCTCAGGGACACGTCGGACGTATCTGGGTTGATCGAACGTGGGAGGGTTGTCATTGACGTCCATGACGTTCACCGCAATGAATTTCCAGGCGGAGGTTTGTGGCATCCCCAAGTCGTACACCGTTATGTTCAATATGTAGAATTCTTTACTCTCTCTATCTAACGGGCAAACGAGGTGAAGGCCCCCAGTGAACGTGTCGATGGCAAAACAACCATCCTCATTCCCGCTGGTTATGGTATATACCAGCTTGCTGTTGAAGCCAGTGTCATTGTCCGTGGCATTGAACTGAATAAGAGTGGAACTGAATAAGAGTGGAATTCAGCGGATAGTCCTCGGCGATGTCAATGGAACCAGGAATGCCTGAGTCAAACCTGGGTGAGTGCCGATTGATGATGTGAATATCAGAGAAGGCCTCTTCCTCCTGCCCCGTTAAAACAGGCCTGATGGATTCGATGAGTTTATCCGTCAGTTGTTTGAAAACCCCCGTCTCCTGGCAGTGAACTGTGGCGTCCTCGCCTTTATTGGTGACCGTCACGGTGACGACGGACGGGTCAGAGCGATGCTTGCCGTCCGTGGCGGTGACTGTCAGCGCGAACGTAGCCGTTTGCGACCCCGATAGAAACGGGGGAATCTGCTGGTTCAGGGTAATGGCTCCTGACACCGCGTCGATGGAGAACAGTTGCAGCTCGTTCCCCGACTCGATGACGTACCTCAGCTGCTGCAGCTCGTCCAAGTCAATAGCGGACAGCTCGGCGATGGTGTGGCCCACGGGTAGATCTACGGGTATGGAAGCGTTGCATCCTACTCTCTCGAAAAGAGGCACATTGTCATTGACGTTGCTCATGGTGATCGTCACCGCGCACTCGCTGACTCGGCTGAAGGGGGCGCCACTGTCGGAGGCCCACACTCTCAGGTGGTACCAGCGCTTCATCAGCTCGTAGTCCAAGTGCTCTGAAGTGGAGACTACGCCCGTGAACGGGTTTATGGTGAACGGCAAGGCGGGGCCCGCGTTGGCGAGGGAGTACGTCACAAATCCATTCTTCCCTTCGTCTGCGTCCGTGGCGGATACCGACAGGACGCTGCCACCGATGGGAGTGTTCTCCTCTTGCGTCGCCTGGTACGAGGCACGGGTGAATTTCGGGCCGTTGTCATTCTCATCAGTGATCTCGATGACTATGTGAGTTTCAGCGTCGCCGTGGTTGGCAAGTACGTCAAACTCATATCTGCCCTTCTTCTCGTAGTCAAACGTGTCTGTGGTTATGATAATCCCCGTCTTGGAGTTGATCTTAAACTTAGTGCTGTCCGGGTTGTTTTTGATATGAAAGGAAACGTTAAAGGGGACAGGAGTGATGGCAACCCTGACCACGTGAGACTTGGGTGGGGAGAACTCGCTCAGTGCAACAATGTAGGTATCTTCCAGAAATGCTAATGGTTTGAAATGATGGGCAGGAACGTGGACGTGTGTTACCGGCGACAGTAGAGCAGGGGAGCTTCTGTCTTTGGCCTGAAGGGACAGATTTAATCCAAAGGGTGACTGATGCCAGTTAATCCTCTTGGTAGAGACCACTTGGAAGTCGCCACCTTGCAGTCCTGAGGGGATAATCTCAAAACACTTCAGAGGATCACCTCCAACAACACTCAGGGATTCCACTGGCGTTATGCCCGACTCGACGTGGACATCAATGGTTATCTTGTTGCCGTCCTTGGAGACGGTGGGTGTTGGGACGGGCGTGATAACGGGAGATGTCACAGAGGCCTTTTGAACATTCACCACAACCCTAGCGACGTTACCAAACTTCTGCACGCCTGCTATTTTCTTGTTCCTGTCTTCCGCTAAGATGGTTAGGTCGTATCTGTCCGTCCGAGTGTGGTTGAGCCGCTTAATGAGGCTAACGACGCCCGTGAAGGGATCCACCGAAAACGGATGGGCTCGGCTCGTGAAAGCGTAATAGAACTCAGCGTTGCTGCCGACGTCGGCGTCCGTAGCGCTGACCTGAACCACACTCGACTTCAGCGGAGTGTCCTCCCGGATTGCGACATTGTAAGAAGCAGGATAAAAGAGAGGCTTCAAGTCGTTGGTGTCGTGTACTTGGATAGACACCTTGGTCTTGGCCTGGAAGGCGTAGGTGCTCTCGGTGGCTTCGACGGTGAGGGTGTAGCTGTTCCGGACCTCCCTGTTGAGGAGGGCGGCGTTGCTGCTGCGCGTCTTGATGCGCAGGAAACAGAAATCCCCCACTTTCACCTCCTCCGCCGTGAAAAGGTCATCGTCGTCGCCCGAGACCACCTTGTACTTGATGTCCCAGAACGGATCCGCCACCACGATGCCCATCTTGGTGGGAGTGTCCACGTACGTCCGCGGGGCCGAGTTCTCGTTGATGGTGGCGTTGTACAAGGGGTGCGTGAACCTCAGCGGAGAGCCGTCCTTCCCTTTGCCCGTGACGCCTCCCTGACAGCCGGCCAGGCCGAGGAGGACGGCGCCCACGGAGAGCAGGAGAGCCGCGTCGGAGGCGACCATCTTCTTCTTCGGTGTCCCCATGAGGATCCTCAGTCCTGTGTGAAGAAGAGAGAGAGAGAGAGAGAGGTGGACAGAGAAAGAAAGAAAAAGAAAAAAATTAAATAATGTAAGAAAGAAAGAAAGAAAGAAAGAAAGAAAGAAAGAAAGAAAGAAAGAAAGAAAGAAAGAAAGAAAGAAAGAAAGAAAGAAAGAAAGAAAGAAAGAAAGAAAGAAAGAAAGAAAGAAAGAAAGAAAGAGAGAGAGAGAAAGAAAGAAAGAAAGAAAGAAAGAAAGAAAGAAAGAAAGAAAGAAAGAAAGAAAGAAAGAAAGAAAGAAAGAAAGAAAGAAAGAAAGAAAGAAAGAAAGAAAGAAAGAAAGAAAGAAAGAAAGAAAGAAAGAAGTTAATACAGAGTAGGGATTTGATAGCCTGTTAACATTTCTCTCCAAAATAAAATGCTCAATCACTGAATGAATTACCACTCAACCTCTTGTACCGTATGATTAATAACAACAGGACAGCATCTGTAAGCTTGCCACACACACCGCACAAGAGGACACACAACACTGGCAGCCCTCGCTAGAGACTGTGAATGGACCATTCATTTACCCAGCTCTCGCTCCAGGAGGAGCAATACAAAACGGGACGCAGGATACACAATGGCACAGCCCTGCAGTGAAAGGCTGCAGAGAGAGGTATTTGTCTCCTGTCCCAACATGCCTTGACCAAAGTAAAGCAAAGATGAGCATTGTTTCACCACCATAACTATGCCTCCAGGCCTCTTTAGACAGGTGACAACCCAGGCCCTTTTCCCTATAATTATTCCCTGGAAAAAGACTAACAACTGATAATCAAACGATTACTTTTAAGCCTTTGTCAGCAAGAGGGCTACGAAGAGGGATTTGTAGTCCAATGACTTGGTATCACTGGGGTAATTGCGAGTGTTTGGGTCTTGATCTGAAGGTAAACATTTCTGTGTACGTCTGTGTCTCTGAGCACCTTGCATGTTGCCTTCTGCGCCTCTCTCGGCATAATTCCCCCATAACTGTTGCTTTCACAACAAACAGCTCGTTAATGAGTACACACACAGAGGCAATGTCCCATCTGGTAATATGCATGCAATTCATTTGGACAATATTAATTGGTTAAAATATTTTTAAAAGCAAACGATAGGTCTTTAATTTGAGATGATACTTATGTAACTTAATTTCCCCTTAGGAGTCCCTGTTAATTATCTTTAACCCTTTCACTGCTGCACTATCAAAATGGTTAACCCTTTCACTGCGACAATTCACGTAAGGTTAACCCTTTCACTACCACACAACAGCCGATTACACAACCGGCGACTGTCGGTTGTGTGATAGTAAAGGGTTAACCTTCTGTCATGTGGCAGTGAAAGGATTAATGGTAAGAATAAAATACTGTATCTGTGTCCTGCAGTATATACCTACAGTATATAACCAGGTGCAGCTGTCAAGAACAAGCATCAGTCCGTACCATATGTATGTATGTATGTGTGTGTATGTATGTATGTATGTATGTATGTATGTATGTATGTATGTATGTATGTATGTATGTATGTATGTATGTATGTATGTATGTATGTATGTATGTATGTATGTATGTATGTATGTATGTATGTATGTATGTATGTATGTATGTATGTATGTATGTATGTATGTATGTATGTATGTATGTATGTATGTATGTATGTATGTATGTATGTATGTATGTATGTGTGTGTGTATGTATGTATGTATGTATGTATGTATGTATGTATGTATGTATGTATGTATGTATGTATGTATGTATGTATGTATGTATGTATGTATGTATGTATGTATGTATGTATGTATGTATGTATGTATGTATGTATGTATGTATGTATGTATGTATGTATATATGTGTGTATGTATGTAGGCCTATGTATGTATGTCTGTCTGTCTATATCTATGCAGGCCTATGTATGTGTGTATGTCTGTCTATTTGTATGTAGGTCTATGCATGTACTATATGTCTGTCTTTCTGTATATGTATGTAGGCCGATGCATGTATGCTTGTCTGTCTATATGTATTTAATGTAAGGCTATGTATGTCTGTCTTTCTGTATATGTATGTAAGCATAATATGCTTACATACATATACAGAAAGACAGACATGCATACATTATGTATGTATGCCTGTCTGTCTGCATATGCATGTAGGCTGATGTATGTATATATCTCTGTCTGTATAGTATGTAGACATATGTATGTATGTCTGTGTCTGTATATGTAGGTAGGCATATGTATGTATGTATGTATGTATGTATGTATGTATGTATGTATGTATGTATGTATGTATGTATGTATGTATGTATGTATGTATGTATGTATGTATGTATGT
>NC_140180.1:92975474-92982974 GCF_963971535.1 Notolepis coatsorum
AACATATACTGTAGATTCTGCCTTCAGAAAGTTTTTTAAGAAACATATACTGTAGATTCTGCCTTCAGAAAGTTTTTTAAGAAACATATACTGTAGATTCTGCCTTCAGAAAGTTTTTTAAGAAACATATACTGTAGATTCTGCCTTCAGAATTTTTATAAGAAACATATACTATAGATTCTGCCTTCAGAACGTTTTATAAGAAACATATACTGTAGATTCTGCGTTCAGAAAGTTTAACAAGAAACATCGTTTTTGCCTTCAGGAAGTTTTACAAGAAACCTGTCAGATATACTGTATACACCATTCCCATGGAGAAGGAGAGAAGTCAACACTGCACAACAGGGTTAATCTGTATCCAGCCCCTGAAGCACCCACTACTACCCATTTTCAAAATGACTATAATTATGTGCTTTAATTGATTGATAGATAGATATAGAACTTTATTCACCCGCCTTGGGGGAAATCCAGGTGCTATAGCAACAACAGGAGAGGGAGGGGGAAGGCACAGGCAGGATCATGGGAATAAAATATAAGAATTTTAATAAGATATAAAAAAAAGGAAAATATCTGATCTGGATTATGGATTATGTTTGAAAGTGCAGCCGATGGACAACTTTGAACTGAATGAGTTGAAGTCTGGCATCGATAGAACATGCTTTGATCCTATCTAACCCTTCCGGCCCTAGTTCATCTGAAATCTCCACAACAGGTTCCTTAATCCGTGCCTCGTTAATGTGGGGAGAAGGGGTTGCCAGAGAAGAAAGATCAACAAACAGTGAGATTAAACGTTTAGCGGTAGGGGCCCTAGTCATCAGGTCATACAAGTTGAGTTGTTTGGGCATCACATCGAAGTGAGGAAGGAAAAACACAGAAAGAAATTAGCAGGAGCTGGGCGGCTACGTGGCGTAGTGGGCTAGGCGCTCGCCACGAAATCTGGAGACGCTGGGCTTGCCTGTTCGATCCCAGCGCTCCACATTTGCTTTCAGTTTAGCTGGTCGTCCGTACTAATACACATTGGACGTATTAGGGGGTGGGAAACTGATGGGTGGGGATCGGGCGTTGTGGACAGCGACTCCTACAGGTCGGTTGGTGCGCCTGCGCACTGGAATCAGGAAGTGTCGGGGGCAGCGTGAGCCTCCCACGCGTTACTCCTCGCCACTGAGAGATCGAGCTGCACAGGTGAAAAGATGCGACTGCTGTTACCTCAAGTACCGGAGGGGACTTGTGCTATGTATGACTTAGTCCACATTGCAGCCGGCTTGTGGGAGGCAAGAAACAGCGTTCGTGACAGGGGAGGGTTGAATTGGATGATATGAAATTGGGATGGGAGAAAATATAGAAAATGGGAGAAAAAGTGGATAAAAAAAAAGAAATGAGCAGGAGCGAGATCAAATTTCACTTGAAGTTGAGCGAAAGATGCAAAGCGGTCCTTAATAGTAGACAGGCCGTTAGCTGACCACTATGGGGGGGAAAATGTGTCCATCAAGTCTGCCTATGTACAGTATGTCGGGGCGACAGTGGCTCGGGAGGTAGAGCAGTCTCGTGACTCGACTTGGACTTGAGCATTGAAGATGCAGACGAGGACTCTGACTTGTTAATTGTTCATTTTTCTTTTTTGTAATAGGGCATAAGGCATAAGCTATTGATGGCTAGTGCATTTGTTTGGCTATTGTGTTACAAAGTAAATAGACTCCCTTTGAAATGGTGACCACTGTGTAATTTATGTTTAATGTAGACTTTTTTTTTATTAGACTTTTTTTATTTTACTTTGACTGCCAGAGGGGAATGGACTCAACCTTGATGACCTGGACTCGGACTCAGACGAGGGTAATGGGACTTGACTCAGGCTCTTCTTTGGTGGACTCGAGGTTTAGTGACTCGACTACAACACTGATTCCACAACACCACATGCTCTGGCTCTACAGGTAGACAGGACGGCCCGGGCCACCTTCAGCCGTGGACTTCTGTATATGTGCCTTGGAGATACTCAGCCCAGATGAGATAAAGTACATACCAGTGGAGTCTGCTGTCTCGAAGAGGTGAGAACGTGAGAAAAACCCCTCCGTCACCACCGTGGGAGCGATCTGGCAGACAGAAATGATGGTCTAATCTCTGAGACGGCTGATGAAGAGATGCCAGTCTCCTCACCACACATGAAACTGCCCTTTCACCTAGATATAAAACAAACTGTTTGCACCTGTTTGCACATGCGAGCCCGTCGCAATATTATTCTACATTAAAATAGGAGACGATGACAATGACACAAACACATATTGGCATTATTGACTTTAAGGCACAAGACAAAAGCTTAATGTGTTTTCACTGAGTTATATATAGGAGGATACCTGCCAAATAAAGCGTCTGTTGATTTATACGGCTTATGAAAACAGCCCTCCATGAGACGTCCCGGTCTTGGTCTATAGATAGACTGGCGCTTGAGATTTCAATGGAGGGTGACAAGGAATGCAAGCTTCGTATTCATCTCCAGTCAACCAATTTGATAGCATGTAATCAGATTACCTGGGAAGGGCTCGCTGTTTAGGTAAACTAATCAGATTACCTGGGATGGGCTTGATGTTTGGGTTAAGTAATCAGATTACCTGGGGTGGCTCGATGTTTGGGTTAAGTAATCAGATTACCTGGGATGGCTCGATGTTTGGGTTAAGTAATCAGATTACCTGGGGTGGCTTGATGTTTGGGTTAAGTGATCAGATTACCTGGGGTGGCTCGATGTTTGGGTTAAGTAATCAGATTACCTGGGATGGCTCGATGTTTGGGTTAAGTAATCAGATTACCTGGGGTGGCTTGATGTTTGGGTTAAGTAATCAGAATACCTGGGATGGGCTCGCTGTTTGGGTTAAGTAATCAGATTACCTGGGGTGGCTTGATGTTTGGGTTAAGTAATCAGATTACCTGGGGTGGCTTTATGTTTGGGTTAAGTAATCAGAATAACTGGGATGGCTCACTGTTTGGGTTAAGTAATCAGATTACCTGGGATGGCTCACTGTTTGGGTTAAGTAATCAGATTACCTGGGATGGCTCACTGTTTGGGTTAAGTAATGGGATTAAGGCCTCGGCGTGTCCTCCCTAACTTTGCCGTCTCTGTAAACATCTGTAAAGAGAAACCGAAATTGCTGTGAGGTTAAATCCTATTTTGTGTGCTAGACACATCCAGTCAAGGCACTCAAAATAGGTTTCTGAGTGCAAAGGTTTGCTGGAGTGCTTCCACGGGCCGGGACCATTAACTAAAGAGGATTGATGCGACCATTATCTGAACAGGTTGATGGGACCATTATCCAAACAGGTTTGAAGATCCATCACGGAAGATTGAGGAGTTAAGATTCACCAGCCACTCGCTAAACTATGATGAAAAAACTTTTATGATAGATCAGTGGTAGCACTCACAATAAAGAGATATTCTTTCACAAAACACATACCCGTACCACCCCCCCCCCCCCCCACCCCCCTGCCACTTGTGCAGATGCCAGGAGGTAGAAGTCTGAATGAAATTCTCAGCTCAGGTTTCAAAGTACACTGACCACCACATCTCATTCAATCTGAAAACCTGTGCTAATAGTAACAGATTATCCAGGTTCACCTTTGCAGCTCTGATTTTACCAGTTGCCAGTAAGCAGTGTCAGTCAATGTCAATGTCAGTCAATGTCAATATCAGTCAATGTCAATCAATGTCAATCAATCGCTGCCACGGTAAGCAATGCCAAACTCTAAGATTTGTATAAAAAAAAAGACAATTCTCATCAGCATGAGACATTTCTTATAGAAATAATAATCCAACATTCTTTTTTCAAATCTGTGCGTTCACATTTAGTCAAATCTGTGCGTTCACATTTAGTCATGAGAACTTTCAGAAAACATCCCCCAGTAAAAAGAAATTAAGAAATCATTGAAAATCATCTGTATTTTAGGATGGGATGGGAGTTGAGCTCTCCACTGAGGGTAGGGTTAGGGTAAGGGCTTGGTGTATACACAACCTCTTTAGGTGAACAAACTGATGAGGGTAGGTTAGGGTAAGGGCTTGGTGTATACACAACCTCTTTAGGTGAACAAACTGATGAGGGTAGGTTAGGGTAAGGGCTTGGTTTATAAACAACCTCTTTAGGTGAACAAACTGATGAGGGTAGGTTAGGGTAAGGGCTTGGTGTATGAACTGTGGCTGGGTGAGTGTGGTCAGGAAAGGTTTAAAAGAAGCGTGTCCATTCACCACTGTCTTCAGTGTGTTTATTGGTTCACATGTTTAGTTAAGATAAGATAAGATAAGATATTCCTTTATTGATCCCCTTGGGGAAATTCAGGCATCATAGCAGCATGGGGAAAGGGGGAGGGGGGGGGGACAGGTAGTAAAAACAACACAAGCAGTGTAAACAAATAGGTCAATATAATTTACTATCTAACTAACTGAAATATATATTTACAGAGGGCGGCTAGGTGGTGCAGTGGGCAAGGCACTCACCACCAATGCAGAAGACGCTGGGTTCGAGCCCAGCTCTCCGCATTGCTATCAGCTTGGCTGGTCGTTCATACTAATACAATTGGCAGTATTAGGGGGTGGGAAGCTGGGCCCTGTTTCATGTACGTGGATAACTGAGTTAGCCGGATAACTTTAGCTGGATAACTGGGTTAGCCGGACTTTCCGGTTTCATGTACGAGGATTTTCCAGATCACCATGCCAACAGATCCAAAAGTTTGAGCCTGCTCGAAAGCAGAGTTCAAGTTCAAGTTAGCCCGATCACGCAGAGCCACGCCCCCGCAAAGAAGTGACAGCCCGTTTCCTGAAACTATTCCCACAGTCTACGATCTGCATTATACCATTCTGAATTACGTTTTTGTGCTCCATTCTTCCAGAGGGGGCTTTTGAAATGTAAAATAGACCCAAAATGCTGATATTAAATTCACTTTGTCCTAAATAATGCACGTTATATATACCGTGGCGACGGTGGCGCTCGCTCGTGCGATGTACACATGATGTGGTTATTTTAATTGTAACTGGGATTAAGATGTCTGATGAGATGCGCTGTTTGACGGATTTGAGAAATTGAATGAGCCGTTGACGTCACATTAATGAATGAGGATAAAGAGATAAACTTCATTCAAAACAAAGGATATTCTAAACACGGGTCTCTCGTTCATTAATGTATAAACAATGAATTTATCCCATCTGGCCCAGTGGCCCAGCGGTAGTGCTCAAGCCTGCCAATCCAGCGACCGGGGTTCAAATCCCGGTCTTTCCAATATGATTTTTTTGAATATAATATTAATGATTATACGCCAAAGTAGCCTGGTTTTAAGTTAAAATATTATAAATCTACGTGCATTGAGGATGTCATTCTTTATATAGCTCTCAACGTGCACCAAATTGAATTATTCCTATATTGCAAAAAGAAGGAAAAGACTAGGGTCTTGAACCCCGGTCGTCCGTGTGAAAGTCAAATGAAGAACCCGTTACACCACAGAGAAGATAAGTAAAAGATTGACTATACATCAATCAATGGGCAAGAGGGCCGTATCGTAATTCTGTATAACAGTTAACTAATTCTTTTCGCTAGCAAGATCTCATTTGATTATTCAATCCAGCAGGCAAGTTTAAAGAAATATAATCTGATTGATTGAGGTAATGAGGGACTTAGAATTAGCCTATAGATAACGCATTTAACTTGTCGGCGAGGCGATTGAGCCGTATTGCAATCTGTCAATAAAGTCTTAAATCAATTAATCAATCAATGCCGTTGAGAATCAGGGTCTCTGCCATCGATACGTGCTGGCTTTTCACCTAAAACGGCCGCGCGCATTTAGCCTGACTCGCAAGTCTGGCTTGAGTTAACGAGACTGAATCCACCTTTGTGAAACAGGAAAATCCCGGCTTCGAACATCGGGTTAACTGAAGCTGGATAATGGACATCTTGATCGACTTAGTTGAACCACGTACATGAAACAGGGCCCTGATGGGTGGGGATCGGACGTTGTGGACAGCGACTCCTACAGGTCGGTTGGTGCGCCTGCGCAGCAGAATGAGGAAGCGACGGGGGCGGCGTGCCCTCCAAACACAGACCCCCGACGCTGAGAGATCGCGCTGTACAGGTGAAAAGATGCGACTGCTGCTTCCTCGAGTACCGGAGGGGACACGCGATGTAAGGCTTAGTCCACATTGCAGTCGGCTTGTGGGAGGCATGGCCTAACAGCGTTCGAGACAGGGGAGGGTAGAATTGGACGATACGAAAATTGGGATGGGAGAAAAATAGAAAATGGGAGAAAAAAGTTGTTTCTATCTAACTAACTGAAATATACATTATTCACAGTATCACAGTATCCACATAAGGTGCAGTATGCCTAAGGTAGTGTTATTGTCCTCCTTGGGTTCCTATTAGTTCTAGGTCAATGTCTGGCAGCAGTCGATGCCCCCTGTTGTGGAGCCTGAAGGCCGCTAGTCGCTGCCCACTGTTGTGGAGCCTGAATGCCGCTAGTCGCTGCCCACTGTTGTGGAGCCTGAAGGCCGCTGGTATGAAGGACTGTCCGTGGCGGTTAGTTGAGTGTCGGGGGAGTATGAGTCTGTGGCTGAACAAGCTTCTCATCTTGACTAGCTCGTCGTAGAGGGGGTGGTAGGGGTTCTCCAGGATGGCAGCCAGCTTCCTTCTCATCCCCCTCTCTGCCATCACCTCTAGTCTAGGTAGCTCGACTCCCACCACGGAGCTAGCCTTCCTCACCAGCTTGTTGAGCTTGTTGGTGGAGCTTGTTACTGGAGTCGCTCTCATCTCCAGGTTAACATGCTCACTTTCTCTTATTCTGTCGTTTCCGTCACATAGTTTTTAATTGTGCTTCAGCTAAACCAATAATGTTTTTCCCTCCCTCACTAGTTACCGCCTACATGCCCTTCAGCAAGGCACTTGTAACCCCAGACTGCTCCAGTGGAACAGACACCAGCAAGATATTATAGTGGTCGTACTGGACAGCTCCCAGGTGAGAATGTCTCGAACGAAGGGCTGCCGCTCGACCAAAGCAATTCTCAGTCGACGAATGGATTAGTATTGATTTCATAGACAAATCTGTCGAATGTGAGTTTACCACAGAAGGATCTCTTTGAATCTCATGCTTGTCAGACATGTGCTTAACACTATGGTCGCCAAAAACGCCTTACCACGTCATTCCCCGCCATGCTCATTCTGCCAAAGACGCCGTACCACGTCTTTGATATCAATATTTCAAAAATCTGTGATCGAAATCATATTTCTCCCCCGGAGACTTGAGATCTACTGTTGATCCCCTCTCAACTCTCCAACGGTTTAAGAGCGCCATCTGGTGGCCGATCGGCGGATCGCCCAGACCGGAAACAGGAAATGGAAGCTGGTGCTCATTCCAATTCGGTCCGATCACTCGCTAATAGTCCCAGGACTCGAGCTCGACACAATGGATAGCGATCCGTTACCAATAACTCGATAAACAACATGATTTGGATGTATATACTATTATACAACCTGGAAATGG
>NC_140180.1:92987974-92992974 GCF_963971535.1 Notolepis coatsorum
ATATAAAACAAATACATTTAAAATAACATGATCCAGAAAAACACATTGCTTAAATGTATATATCACATATTTATATACATTATATACCTTATATAATTCACTTCTCAAACATCTGTAACCGTCATCACCTCTAACCCGCTGGGGTAAAACCGTCCATACATCTAACCACAGTCCCAGCCCCTTTTTTTATTAAAATGTTTTCATTATTATTATTAAACACTCAAGAGGTGACAAAGCCAGATTGGCAGCTACATGAATCCATGACCCAACATGTCTCTGTTTCGCAAGAGTTGGTTAAGCGAACAACTACCTACACAGACGGTACAAGAAAGGCAAGCGTTGTGGCTGCGAGGGGACAGTTGTGTGGGATTGTTGACTATACTGTGACCACAGAGGCGTTACGTAGAATGTTTGGAATGTCCATTTTTCTTCCATGTTATGTGTTGGTGTACGCGACGATTTGGTGTATTATTACTGGATCTTATAAACAAGTCACGGTGGAAAGGAAAAATCAAGCTTTTCCAGTGTTTTTCCTCCTCTGCCACTGTTAGGCGTGGTTACCGACGGTTACAGGCAGAAAGATGACTTTCCTGCAAAGCCTCTATCGCCTACAGTTTGCAATACGTGAGGCCCGGTGTAATCCTTGTGTGTCAATCCGTATTGTGCCACACTAGTACTACACTGATCTATCTTCACATCACAGCAAATTCTGCTGTATTTTTTCGAAATAAAGGTTGATTTATATTTATAAGTGTTGAACGCCGCGGGTGACAAGACATTTCTGAACTCAGTATGGGGTCACTGTGTGCAAAACACGACGGTAACCCCAGCTGGTGTACGTTACCCTTTAGTTCACAGGGAAACACTTTTAGACCCGTCCTGGTAGGGGTCCTGTTTCCTTGTGTTAGGATAAGGTTACTGGGGGCTGGCCGTGGGACCCCTCAGTTTATTAGGTTATTAGGTTAAGGAGGATGACAACCTCACATCTAACCTCGCCCACACCCAGAGGTGCTAACTTACCCCCACTTAGAGAGCTGCTGGCCAGGCTATACGATCTGCTCTACTCGAGCGGAACTCCCACTTAATTCAGGACTACAGTAAAACACCTTTTTGGTAAGACAGGAACATCTAATGTCAAATGTTCTGAGGTGACCCTTGCTGTACAGCCTGGTGCTATATGGGAGTAGCTCATGCAGGTAAATGATGTACAAGGCTCACTAGATTGCCCTGGAGAAAACAAGCAATCATAAGAAAACAACATTGTACTTTTTAGCTACTTATTCATTGTACACTACCTGTATTTCTAAGCTTGTTATTCTCAGGCTTTCGACTGGATGCTGCTAACTTGTTTTTTAGTGCCGCTCTCCCTTTTAGCTGCTCGGTATGTTGGTGATGTTGGAATTTGACCTTCCTCTCACTTGTAACACAGTCCGCACCTGCTAAATACAGGACATTGTTTTTGAATGGTGCTCCAGCGGTCTTGTCTGAAATTAAACCAAAGATAGGAATTAAAGTGTGTTCTGTACTACACTGTATACTATAATCTATAGAAAGGAGATAATCATAAACCAGAGTTAGTTCTGATCAAGCAATCTGATCAATCTCAGAGCAGTGTGATGTTCAAGTTCAAGTTCAGGTTCAAGTTTCTTTATTAGTTGTCATACAGAAGTACAGAATACTTTTATACAAAATGCTTCTTTCTGTTACGCTCCAGAGACTGTGCTAGACAAAAGGATAAGTATAAAATAAAATAAGTATAGCAAGTAAAAAATATAAGTCACATACGTAGACACAAGTGTTCAGTATGTACATATGTACAATGTTCAATGCAGAGTAGAAGTAACTGAGTTACCATACAATACTATACAATATACCAATATACAATCTACTATATATATATATATATATATATATATATATATATATATATATATATATATATATATATATATATATATATATATATATATATATATATATATATTAGAGGTGGGCATAGATACATTTTTTTAATCTAGATTAATCTATCTGCAATCCTGGATTTAATCTAGATTAATCTAGATTAAAATGGCTAAAAAAAAAAAAAAAAAAAAACTGCCAAAGGCATTCAAAATATGTGTGTTCTACCCAAATAATGACCAGAAGTAAGTCCTTACTTTTTCTTTCCTCCTTATGTTTCTCAGGCCAGGTGGCCCATTATACCATGAGCCCATCTCCCGTTTCCAAAATGCATTACAAACTGTTTGAAAAAGCTGTTTTGCTATGATAATTGGTAATGAAATATCAAAATAATGTTCAATAAGATGTACTTGTGTTTAATAAGTTGTTTTATTCAGAAGTTAACACAAATAAATAATATTACCAGTACAGTACAGTATCTAGCACACTCTCAGGAGCAAAACAGAAAGAATCATTTCAAACTTGAACTATGTGACATGGCTTGAATCAACTGCTCCAGTGGAGTTGCTCAGTGGCCAATGGTGTCAACTGTGGTTGCAGGGCGTTCCTGAAAAAGAGCATCTGTGCTCAGCGAACCTACCCTGGGTAAATAAAGGTAAAAAAAAAAAAATGTATTTTTATTAATGCGTTAATTATATTATCGCGCGATATTAGTATAGCGTTATATATACCGTTAACGGCCCAGCTCTAATATATATATATATATATATATATATATATATATATAGATGTTTACTATAACATCACAGCTAAGGGTTGCTTAGCAACATATTATATATATATATAATGTATATACAGTCAGAGCTGTATTAACTCTTTATAAAAACTTGATACACTGTGGGTTGTGTGTTACAGTCATGGCTGAGATGACCTACGACCTCTATTGCTCAGCCAGGAAATTACATCACAGCATGAGGAGACCACACTACAAGATGTGTCGTTTATTTTGAATCCACTGCCCACTCTACCTGTAGCGCAAGGAGTTAATTAGGTTCATCTTATTGACTCGTTTGATCTTTACTTCCTGAGAATTTTAAGCAAACCTCTTCTACGTTTCTCGCCTCAGAAAAATAGAATAGAATAGAATAGAATATAAATACTTTATTCATCCCGAGGAAAATTTGGCACTACAGATCGCTCACAGTAAACAGTAAAAAGCGTACAGTCAAAGGTTTGTTAACACCCCCTGAGTTGATCGGGGTTAAGGCTGAGTTGATCAGGGTTAAGTCAAGTCAAGTCAAGTCAAGTCAAGAGTTTTATTTGTCACGGCATACAAGCACACAGTGAAATGCGGGGGGTCATGCTCGCAGCGATTGTGCAATAATACAAGTAATAAGAGTAGGAATGAGAATAAGACATTTGTGCAATAATACAAGTAATAAGAATAAGACATAACAGGTATAATGTACATAAAGTTTACAAAAAGCATGGTAAGACATGCTAAGGTCCTGCGATCAGGGCCGCCTCAGGGGGTGTGCGAGCAGTGCGGTCGCACAGGGCCTCGCGGGAAGGGGGGCCTCGCAAAAAAATAATAAAAAAAAAATAAAAAATAAATATTTTTTATTTATTTTTTTTATTATTTTTTTTTATTTTTTTTAAATTTTTTTGCGAGGCCCCCCTTCCCGCGAGGCCCTTTTTCATCACAGACCTAAAATCTAGTTTTGCTTATATGCTTATATATTTCACATTAGACACGTTTGTAGAATGTGTCTGACTTCCTGGCTCTGCAGACTGCAGTTTTCCGGTTTCTGCGGATTTGCTGCTCTACAGATTTTAGGATAGTGTTTCCGGCCCGTCCGCCGACCGCCGTAATACCAAATAGAAGAAGAAGACACACGAGGTAGATAATTCAGCGCTATTCAGAGGAGTGAGGCGAGTGGATGTCTTTTCAAAAGAAGGAGAAGAGAACTTGTGAGCAGATAAATCTGTTAGGCAGCAATATGCCGAAAGGTGTCCAGTCTGCCGGAAAGTACTCGAAGAAGAAGAAGAAGAAGAAGAAGAAGAAGAATTACACCGTGGGCCAAGTCTCCTTCCAACTTTACCATTGGCGCCGGCCGCGCCGCATTCATTGATACTGCGTTATGTGAGTCAACCTATGATTATATACCCGCCGTGGACCTGTCCTGACCTATCTATCTTTCTCTCTCTCTGGAGCCAAACTGGTCGACTAGCTAATATATAGTACTACTAGTAGCTAACTGTGTGTGCCTGGTGAGAGCACCTGGCTGTATGTAGACAGTAGCCGCATAGCTTGTTAGCTGTTAGCTAACGCAGAAGCAAGCTATGCGGCTACTACATGCAGCCAGGTGCCTGATTGAGCTAACTGTTAGCCAGTTAGCTGTTTAGCGTCAGCTGGGAACGTTCGTTTGATGCTATCAGTTAGCCTTGAGAATAGCAGGCCCTGGCACTCTGACTACGACATCATCTTTGACAGAAGATGTAGTCGGGCCTGCACCATGACAAGGCTCTGGCCATAGCTTTGTCCCGACAGCGAGAGGCCTTTCGTCAACGTGGAGACCTGTGTTGCAGGCCTTTCGCCCTGCGTTCCTCGTGCAGGTAAAATGTCATGACATTACCCCACTCTTCCTTCCTTCCCCTCCCGAATGTTTTGTTAATAACGATGTTTTTTTCCAGGCAAAACATATGCTACTTCACAACATTTGGAGATACGACATGTGCTGTGTGTGAATGGTCGTTTGTGTAGCTTGGGTAGCGTTGGGCCGTTGGCCAAAGCTGTGTGTCACGTGGCCTGGTGTCACAGTACCTGGCTAGCCTATTTAGCTGATGTCGGCCATTGGCTCCTTGCTGCTTTGGTTTCTCTGGTATAGACGCTCTTCTTGTTGGATTTAAGTGTTGGTCTTTGTCCTTTTGAATCTCTCATACATGCTATAGTCTCTCTCTAACACACACACACATGACAAACACACATGTTCTCTCTCTCTCTCTCTCTCTTTCTAACACACACAGTCTGCCTATGGCGGCCTTTCTCGATGGCTAGGCTGTGCTCAAGGATCTTCAGTCACAGTGCTCAGGTATTCTGC
>NC_140180.1:92997974-93000474 GCF_963971535.1 Notolepis coatsorum
CAGCCAGCCAGCCAGCCAGCCAGCCAGGCAGCCAGGCAGCCAGGCAGCCAGTCAGCCAGCCAGTCAAACCGTCTGGACTGCCTTGAGAGGAGAATTACACTATCCTCTATGGTAGGCAGTTCCATCCAGCCCTGCAGCTCTACCACCATTATCACATTTACATTTAGTCATTTAGCTGACGCTTTTATCCAAAGCGACTTACAAGTTCTGTACGACAAGTCAGCAGGAAGGGTAAAACTCTATCAGCTGAGTAACAATGTTCATCAAAGTGTTCAAACTTGAGTGCTGCAGTGTCGAGTGTATGTTAGTATATTAGGAAGCGTGCATGACAGTAGAGGAGAGTAAGAAGGTTTGTTTAATTTTTTTCATTTTAAATATTGATTGAAGAAGTGTGTCTTCAGTCGACGGCGAAAGATTGGTCTGGTTTCAGCTGTCCTAACTGTCCTAACATTGTGGAGCGAGGACCGAGAATAGGCGGCTTCTCTTTGATGACCCTCCCGGAGCTCGGACAGGAGTGGGTCTGAGGCGGCCAGAACACATAGCACACAGCAACTTCCAAACAGTATGCTATCAGAAACACTGTGAATGCCAGCTGTACCACGTTGTGTTGTCAAGTAAAAAAAAAAGAAAATATATATTTTTTACCTTATTCACTTTGCTGCCATATTGGTCAACTTTCATGCAATGAGAGGTGCAGATGCAACAATGCCTGTTCAAGCTCACAGCATGTCACACAAATGGCCCATCCACACAAACGCACGACCTGCGGCAAGGTTCATGAGGCGGATTAGATGGGAATGAGCCCTAAAGCGGGTGATGATTTGTGATGATTTGTGTGAGTGTGTGTCTGCCCTGAAAGGAATGGTAAAGGTGTGGTTCACGTCAATGTTAAGATTTTGCTATAGAAATGTCTCTTGATGAACAGAAATAGTCAAAACAACAGGCAGAATACACTATCAGAATAAAACAAACAGGCAGAATACACTATCAGATAAATAAAAAAAACAGGCAGAATACACTATCAGATAAATAAATTAAAACAAGCAGAATACACTATCAGAATAAGAAAAAACGGCAGAATACACTATCAGATAATAAGAAAAAACGGCAGAATACACTATCAGATAAAAAGAAAAACGGCAGAATACACTATCAGAAAAAGAAAAACAGGCAGAATACACTATCAGATAATAAAACAAAACAGGCAGAATACGCTATCAGATAAATAAATAAAAACAGGCAGAATACACTATCAGAATAAGAAAAAACGGCAGAATACACTATCAGATAAAAAGAAAAACAGGCAGAATACACTATCAGAAAAAGAAAAACAGGCAGAATACACTATCAGATAATTAAAAAAACTGCAGAATACAGTATCAGATCAAAAAAACTGGCAGAATACACTATCAGAAAAAAGACATACTACACTATCAGAATAATAATAAGAAAACAGGCAGAATACACTATCATAATTACAAACCAATGATTACCTGCCTCCACACTGTTTGTGTGTTTAGAAAATAGATTACATACAAGTGAATTAGCCATCAAAGCTCACTAAAATGCCTTCACAGTGATCTATGGAAATAAAATGGCGTCCGAGTGAATAAGGCAAATGTCATCAGTGTCCATGGAGAAACGTCCTCCTCTCCAAACCCCCTGCTCGCATCATGCTCGTACATTACCATGGTCACGGTGTCAGAAGCCTAGATACACAAGGTCTCTGCAGGACACAGATGGTGTCCCGGTTTGAACCGCAGTAAGATTAAAAAGCTATATTTTGGGAACACATAAAATGATTAAGTACTGCGACTGGGTAGGAACTATGAGGAACTGTTAACAAACCTTTTATTAACCATCAGTCTCGAGTCTCCAAACCTCCCAAAAAGCCTTGTTTCACTTCTCAATGATACATACAGTAAATAAATATCCATTTGACTCTTAGATCCCTGTATAACTATCGTATAAAATGTTTCCAGCAGTTTGCTCCTAGGTACTTGATCATAACTTGTGCCACCCGAAGTAAAGTGTATTACTGATCTGGCCTCAGGTGGCTTCCGGGTCACTCAGGGTTCAAGGAAAATATATATATATATGTCCCTGACAACTTTCTCTCCAGAACAACCACCTCATTGTGTGGAAAGAAATATGAGGAGAATGCTAAGTGAACCCCATTGAGAGTCAGCCTTTATAGCGACGAATTAGCCAGGTACTAAAGGCTATCGGTCTGCACATCCATCACACTTACCACAAGGACACAGGCCATCGCTCCTCTCACACGAGGACAGGCAGAGATCGTGGATAAACCAAGCCCATGCGTGTTCGTGGCAGGAGGTCAACCGATGCTTTAAGGGGGTCAAAACCGAAGTTCTATTAGTCGTGAAACTCAAAACAATTCTTTCCAAAGAAACTAGTTTTTGGATGTTCTTTTGAACCTGGTAGGTATTCATCATCAAGCATTTCATGTATATAGATGATTTCATCTTCAGAAGTGGTG
>NC_140180.1:93005474-93024992 GCF_963971535.1 Notolepis coatsorum
GAATGACTCACCGTGGTCCAACTCAAGAGCATGCTTGATTCGTCTCGATTGGTAGCCCTGCTGCCTTTCACGCTGGTAAGCACAGAACTTGTGGATTGACACAGGGCTTGAGGTACAGGCAGGGGAGTCTTTAGGCTCCCCACCACCATTAGCTTGCCCCCTCGACAGATGCCTTCAAGTCTAGACTCAAAACCCACTTCTACTCATTAGCATTTCCCGATGTACACTGACTCATGCCCTGTTTGCAGGGGTGTAAAGTACTTTAGTAATTGTACTTCGTTACAATACTTAAGTACTGTTTTGGGGGATTTGTACTTTACTCGAGTATTATTAGGTTTGTATACTTGTACTTTTACTCAATTACATTTCAGAGAAAAAAAACATACTTTTTACTCCTTACATTTAAAATGCAGACCTACAAAGTAAAAAGTACAAATCTCGCAGGTCCAACCATTTTTATTCGTATATTTATTTCTCTGGCCACGCTTTATTTAAACTCAGCGAATAAAATCCCCATCAATGGAAAATGAACCCGCCCATACCCATGCTGATTGGTCCTTGTGCAAGACTAGAAAGCGGGGATCTTTGATTAAACACCTGCTATCAGAAGAATAGACAGTCAGAAAAAAAGTTTTTACTTTTACTTTTTAGTACTTAAGTACATTTAAAAGTAGAAACTTTCTGACTTTTACTCAAGTGTGTTGTTAGCCAGATACTCTGACTTTTGCTTGAGTACGATTTTGAGACGGTACCCATACTTTCACTTAAGTATAACTTCTGGGTACTTTTTACACCCTTGCCTGTTTGCTTGTGTGTCCTCCCGTAAAAATGAGATGTGCAATTGTTGTCTATATATTGAATAGATGTATCTATGTGTACCCTCTGTACAGCACTTTGGTTGACATGTGTCATGTTTAAATGTGCTCTATAAATAAATCTGATTGATTGATTGATTTAGGACTTGGAAAGATCAGGGGCTGTGGCGATGGTTTCTTTTCTTAGTTAGTTAGTTAATTATATTTCTGAGTGTATAGAGGATTGGGACGTTATATCTATGCCGATTGCCATGCTCAATTATGTCTCATAAGTTGTTGTAGCAAGGTTTGTGTTGATAACATTTGTTACACAGATTTGGTGTAAAATGTAAAAACTATTTGACCACTTGAGAATTGAGAAACGTTGTAAAAAATCCCTCCAAAATACCACATTAACTCATTCAGCGCCAGTCACGAGAAAAGTCGGGTTAACTCGCCAACCGTTCAGCGCCAATCATGAGAAAACTCGGGTTTTAATCGTTAATTTTTTTATTAGCTATATCCATACATTTTTCATCCATCCAGCCTGATGTTATCATTGGGAATGGGTCTGAGCTTGCAAAAGGGCAAATACCGCCGCCTACACCTTCAAGACGGTATTGCACTCTATTAGGAATGGTGTCGTTTCTTTTCTGGGCCGATCTGAGCCATGCGGGCGGGGTTTAAATACTCCGGCAGGACGAGCATTTACAACTACATTTGCGAGGCTGACAGTGTGTTAGAGAGAGTGAGAAGGAGAAGAGGGAGACATTTAAAAAAATATATATTATAACACAGATGAAAAATAATGATTTTTTATTATTATTGTAAACTATATATAATTTTTTTTTTTTTTTTTTTTTTTTTTTCATATTTGATATTAATTCATATTTTTATAGGGAGGCCAGGCTTCCGTTGGCTTCCATGAGGATTCGCCACTGTGTGTTTGTGTTCTCAGTGGAAGGAGAATCCAGAGGTGGGCAGCCCTCCACACCATTGACTGATGAACTTCAGGACATCCTGGCATTCTGGACTGTGAGTGATCTTAGTGGCCATGAGGAACTTGTTCCAGTCATGCTGATTGGCTGCCTTCCCCGGGGCCTCAAACTCCATCTTACTCCTCAGGACAGGGTAGCCGGTGATGATGCAGGGCAGAGAGCGGATGCCGGTGTTGCTGGCCAACAGCGAAGCCTCGTAGGTGTTCCTCTCATCGCGTGGCAGGACCTGCTCCAACTTCTGGTCCATAGACACCGTCAGAACCCAGTCACGGATCTCCTCACGCTGAGCCTCTGTGACATTGAGCCTGCTGGGCACAGGAACCTCTGATGGGATGTCAGTGTCCAGGAAGTCCGAGTGATCCAGAGTATCCAGGTTCCCCTCATCAATACCATCAGACAGATCCAGGAAGTGGTTTAGGAAGATGAAAGCCATGTTTTCCCACTTAATGACCCTGCAGGCCATGCCGGCCTCGTAGAAGGCCTTGTCAGCCGGCACCAGGTTGGTGTGGCGTAGCAGAGAGATGGACAACTTGGCCGCTATGCTCTCCAGTTGGTCGATGCCTTTAGCAGCAGTGCGCGTGGCGTAGTAGTGAGCGGCCATCAGCATCTGCTCAAACTCCTTGTGGGCTGAAGAGTTGGCCTCTGAAGACTTGGACACGTTCTCACACAGTAGCAGCAGGAAGTTGCGGAGGTCGGCACACATGCGGTAGGACTCCGCTACGTCTGTCTCCGTCAGGTTCAGCAGGTCCATGAACAGACGCTTGTAGATGTTGAAGTTCTGTGTGTTGGCGGGGACTCCATACTGTGAGTACAGGTGGAGAGCTGTCTTTGCCTCACCCTCCTTGATCAGGTGGGTGGTGTACAGAGCCACATACTTATGGAGGATCTTAAAGTTCTGTTTAGAGGCTGTCTCGATGCATTTGTCCCACTGGCCCCGCTCTGCATACATGTCAAGAGCTGCCATCACATCCACTCCAACCAGCGAGTCTACTTTGCCTTGGTTTTTCAAGTGCTCTTTGTATTTGTGGTCTACATACTCTTTATATCTGGGCTCCAGCTCTTGGGCCACTCTCTTGGCCTTGTTCCACTCCTCTCCCTCAATGAAGGTGTCGATGGCCTCCTTGATGAGGTCCAGGTGTAGGTACAGCTCCGCAGCAGCGTTATACTTCTTGAGCTGTGTGAGGCGTGGCCCGACAGTCTGAATTACCTCCACAGCTTTGTCTCCGCTCAGGAACTTGATTGATAGTTCAGCTGCCTTCATACAGCACTTCTCCAACAGGGCTTGGTTGGAGCTGTCCTTCGCCTTGAGGTAACACTCCACCGCCCGCAAGTATTCTCCAGACTGCTCCCACTCCTTTGCCTGTTCCACCATGCCCTCAGCACCCTGTGTGCCCTTCTTGGTGGCCTCCTTCTCGTACTTCTCCTGCAAGAGGGAGAGGTTGTTGGGGAGGTACTCCTTACAGACACGCATGGCATCGCTCCACATCTCCGCATCCTTATAGTACTTGACAGCGAGGTCAGGTCTCTGGGCGCGGAGCAGCAAGGTCTCAGCCTTCTGGAAGTCTTTCTGTTCTACACAACTCGTCGCCTGGCTCACCAGAACCTCTGCAATGCTGTCTGGGTTGTGGCCCTCGGCCACCCGCATTCCACTGGTCCAGTCCTGGTTATGGATGTACATCAGCACAGCTTCTCTGGGCTTCCCCCCTTTGATGAACTCCGTCTCTGCTTCAGAAAACTTGCCCTCATCCTCCATATGCATGGCATATTTGAAGTGGATGCCTGGGACCCTCTGTTTGCAGGAGAGGCGGGCCAACTCGAAGGCAAAGTCAAATGTACGGTTTTCCGAAGCAAGGTCGATGGCGTACTCCATGAGACCAAACTTGTTGAGCAGCTTCACTGCTGCCTCCCCTCCCAGACTTTTAGCCCACAAGTAGGACACCTGCTTCTGGACACTGGCACCACCGTGGCTCTTAGCCACCCTGTGTGCATCCTCCCACATGTTGCTGACACTGTACATGTGGATGGCAGCCTTCCACTCCTCTGCCTCGGTGTAGTGGTACTCAGCCTCAGAGAACCTGGCCTCAGCCTCCAGCTCCTTGGCCAGGTGCAGATGGGTCTCGTTCAGCAGGTCCGGGTGGTGTTTGGCCACCAGGCGGATGACATCATCAAACATCCTGTTCTTGTTATACATAGAGATAGCCTGGTCTGGCTGCTGCACCATGGAGTACAGCCTCTCAGCCTCCTTGAGTTTGCCCTCTTTTTCCAGCTCCTGAGCTCTGCTGATGTACAGAGCCAACACATCTTCTTCAGTCATGCACTTCCCCGCCAGCTTATGAGCATCCTCCCAGTGCCCGGCTGCTGTATACATGTCTATGGCATCTTGAATGTGGTCTCCTTTCACAAACAGACGTTCTGCCACCTCATAGTCCTGTATGGAGGCGTAGTGCTGGGCTATCTTCAGGTAGTACTTCCCCGCAGACGTATCCTCCTGCAACTCCAGGATATGGACGGCTTTCTTCCACTGGCGAGCTCCGATGGCCGCCTCAATGGCCTTGGATGAGCAGCCGGCCTCTATGAAGTGGTTGATGGCAGTGTCCATCTGTTTCTGCTGCACCAGATAGTCTCCCCAGGACTCCTCTAGCTTCACCACGTCGGCAGGGAAGGCCAGGCGAGCCAGCTCCACCGCCTTCCTGAAGGCGTTGCTTTCACGATAGTATTCCAGAGCCTTCTGGTTGTTTCTGTTCTGCTCATACAGGTCTCCTGCCCTCTCGTAGAACTCTCCCTTGATGAGCGCGGCGGCGATGCGGTTGACGGTGACGCTGTCAGCGGTGATGTCCGTGCGGCTGATGGCCAGACGCGCTGCCTTGGCCGGGAGGCCAGACTTCAGATAGAGGTTAATGGCCTCCTCATAATTACCCTCCGCCTCCTTCACCTCCCCCAGCTTCCCCTCCTGCCCCGTCTCCATCAGCCACTGGTAGTAGCTCCGACGGAGGCTCTCCAACTCAGGGTAGCCCTTGGCAGTAGCCATAGCAATGCAGTCGTCCCACATGTGCAGCTGCTTGTACATCTCTATGGCTTCTTCTATGGCGTTCTGTTCCAGGTAGTACATCTCAGCCAGCTTGAAGTTCTTGTCCAGCATGGCCAGACGGGCTTTGACCTTGTACGACTCTGTTCCATCGCCAGCGGTTTCTTTTGACACCTCGTCGGCAATCCTGTTGGTCTCACTGAGGAAGCGCACTTTGGAGACGTCCCCCAAGGCAGCGAAACACCTCTGGGCAATCCGCAGCAGGCGTGCTTCTAGAGACAGTTTGCTGAGCGTCCTCCACATGGCTTCTGTCTCTGGAGATATCTCTTGAGTTTCCAGGAAGTCTGTGGCTCTGTAATAGTCCCTGTCGTCAATGGCTGTGCCAAACTCTATGAAGCCCTCGTCCAGGGTGTAAGTGACTGTGTTGACGCCCTCCGTCACGATCACACTCGTCTTGCCCTCAGCCCTCTCCAGGTTCACAATGTCTCCCCTGATGGGGAACATGGTGACGGTCTCGGGGCTGTCGATGCTGTACCAGACACAGAGGTTATCCCTGTTCTGACCCACGACCACATCACTGCCAGGCACCCACTGGACATAGGAGCAGAAACTCAGCAGCATGGTCTTCACAGAACTCTCTACGTCATACAGGTGGAGCCGCAGCTTCTTGTCTCTGAACAGCAGCTTGCGGCCCGTCTCGTTCAGCTCCAGCCAGTCAATCTTATGGTCGTGGATGATGGTGCCCAGATTGTATCCTCTGGCCAGGTCCACGACAGCGATGGTCTTGATGTCAATTAGATAGGCAAGCTTCTTGTTGTCCTCAACTCCTCTCTGCTTCCTCTCATTCAAACGGACACTGATCAGGTGAGGGTTCATGAAATCAGTCCTGACGGATCCCAGGATCTCATCGTTAGCGTACTCCACCAGGCTCAGCTCCCCTGCGTTGAAAATCATACAAACCGTTTCGTTTTCAAAGAAGAACTTCTCATTCCCCCCAGAGCCTGGCCAGGCCACCTCGCTGAGTTTGTTGGTCTTCAGGTCGCCCACTATTAGCGTGTCAGAGGTGCAAGCCACCAGGTAGCGGTCCTTGCCCATGATCTTCACCTTGTCAATTTCATAACCGTGACAGGACTGTATCACCACCCGACTCCCAGTGGACAGGTTCCTCACTATTGCCTGGCTCAGGCCCACATAGGTCACTTCAAACTTGTTCTTGTAGATGGTCCTACGCAGGTAGCAGTCAAACTCCTCCACTCCACCGCACCCTGTCCCAGCGCAGAGGCGTGATCCGTCTCTTTTCCAGGCCAAGGCGGTGATGGTGTAGAGGTTGGTGATCTCTTTAGGCTTGCCCTCGTCCCATACACCCCTCCTCGGAGCCCAGTTAAACACCCGCAACCGGTCATAGCTGCCAAAGACCACAGACTGTCCAGTGGGGCTGCTGACGGCAGAATAGAACTCCTTCTCTGTGAGGTTGCGGCTATAGTCAAACGTCTGCCGCACGTGGCCCTCCCTGCTGTACGCCACTATCTTCCTGTCACAGCCGCCCACCAGGATGCTGCTGGCGCCCCATGCCAAGGCATAGGGAGGGCATGGGTGCACCAGCAGCTTGCCCTGGGACTCCCCTGAGCCTTCATCATCAAGGAAGTAGCGGACCACCGTCCCATCAGCGTGGCCCGAGAGGATTCCCTTCCCAGACACATTTGATGCCAGGGAGACAACAAGAGACTCAGTTCCATAGATGGTGGAAGATTTGTTGGTCTGAACGTTGGCAAGGCAAACCTTGCCCTTGAATAATCCAAACACAATAGCATCCTCTGCTGGCCAAAGCAAGCATGTGACAGCACTCGTCTGAACAAATTTGTTACAAATGGCTTTTTTGTCACCCCAATTCTCTCCTATTCTGTAGACAAAAATGATGTTGTCAGTCTGACCAATGGCGATTTTCGTGGAGTCAGGGGAGAAGGCCATGGCCTTAACGACATAGCTCTCCTTCCCACACTTAGCATCAATCGGCTTTGTAGAAAACTTGTCCCTCTTCTCTCCTTGCTCGTCATAGAGCAGTACCACTCGTTCTGCAGTGCATACTGCAAACTTGCTGTTGTTTGGGGCCCAGGTCATACATCTGACAATGGCGATACGATCCTGGGGTGGTAAAAGCGTTTTCAAATATTTTAGTTGCATTTCTGAATGCTGGACTAATTGTTCATACGTGTCTAAATGTATGGATTAGATACATATATAGGAATCAGAAGATGACTGCCGTTTTAAATAACGTTAGCTGGCTAGCCCATGTTAACTTAGCTACGATATCTAAACATCACTCTCACAGATCTTTCCTGCATATATATATATATCACAAATGTTCTAGAATGTTCTATTATGACATCATACAACATTCTAGAACATTTGTGTGAGAGTATGATGTCATAATAGAACATTCTAGAACATTTGTGATGTAATAATAGTACATTCTAGAACATTTGTGATGTCACAGTATGATGTCATAATAGAACATTCTAGAACATTTGTGATGTCACAGTATGTCATAATAGAACATTCTAGAACATTTGTGATGTCATAATAGAATAGGATACGTGACTGAACTCGCACCAATTGCATCAAATAAAACTCTGCGGTGACAAGTATCTGTTCTGTTCGAGGAAAGATCTAGTCCTGACTTTAAAAAAATGATTGCGCAAAATGGGCTATTTTGTCAATGGAGAACTTTTTCTTCCTAAATCTACACCAATCGAACTTTCACCCAGAGTGAAAATGGTGTAATTTGCCGAGGTGGGAATGAGAATCTTTTTCTAGCCACTTCTCAGCCTTCACCATACGGCCTATAATAAGTTAGTTATGATGTAGTAAAAAACAATATTGAGTTAAATCATGGGTCAAAATCTACCCGCGAACACCATAAACAGAAACAGCTTTCGAACACAATAAGTAGAGAGAGGGTTGGGGGCCGTAGCTTGTGGCCTTTCACCTACACTGTAAGAAGAAAATCGGTAAAAAAACAGTAAATGTCTGGCAGCTTGGCAGCCAGAGATTTACTGTAAAATTACATTGAAATACCCGAATTAAAATAAAGTGGAAAAGCAATAAATTTACAGATAATTCTGTTTATTATTTTTGCAGAGAACCACTGTTAATTGACAGGCTAGGTTCACCAGTGAAACACTTTATTTATTATTACTTTAGTTATTTTACAGGTTTTTTCCTACATTATTATGATCAAACTCTTTCAATAAAGTGACAGAACTTAAAGTTCAGCAGTGAAACACTGTTATTTCACAAGTTTTCCCTACATTTAGATGAAACTCCTTCAATTAAGTGACATAACTCAAAGTTCAGCAGTGAAACACTGTTATTTCACAGGTTTTTCCTAAATTATTACGATCAAACTCCTTCAATAAAGTGACAGAACTTAAAGTTCAGCAGTGAAACACTGTTATTTTACAGGTTTTCCCATAATTATTACAATCAAACTCCCTCAATTAAATGACAGAACTCAAAGTTCAGCAGTGAAACACTGTTATTTCACAGGTTTTTCCTAAATTATTACGATCAAACTCCTTCAATTAAGTGACAGAACTTAAAGTTCAGCAGTGAAATACTGTTATTTTACAGGTTTTCCCATAATTATTACAATCAAACTCCTTCAATTAAGTGACAGAACTCAAAGTTCAGCAGTGAAACACTGTTATTTCACAGGTTTTTCCTAAATCATTACAATCAAACTCCTTCAATAAAGTGACAGAACTTAAAGTTCAGCAGTGAAACACTGTTATTTGACCGTTTTTCCCCATAATTATTACAATCAAACTCCTTCAATTAAGTGACAGAACTCAAAGTTCAGCAGTGAAACACTGTTATTTCACAGGTTTTTCCTAAATTGTTACAATCAAACTCCTTCAATAAAGTGACAGAACTTAAAGTTCAGCAGTGAAACACTGTTATTTCACAAGTTTTTCCAAAATTATTACGATGAAACACCTTCAATTAAGTGACAGAACTTAGTTCAGCAGTGAAACACTGTTATTTGACAGGTTTTTCCAAAATTATTACAATCAAACTCCTTCAATAAAGTGACAGAACTTAAAGTTCAGCAGTGAAACACTGTTATTCCACAAGTTTTTCCAAAATGATTACGATGAAACACAGTGAAACACTGTTATTTGGCCGGTTTTTCCTAACTTATTACAATCAAACCCCTTCAATAAAGTTATGCCACTAAAAACTCAGCAGAGAAACACTGTTATTTTACAGATTTTTCCTAAATTGTTACAATCAAACTCCTTCAATAAAGTGGCACCACTAAAAGTTAAGCAGACAGACACTTTTATTGTACAGATTGTTAGAAAAAAAAAGCTTCAAGTGTTAACAAACGCTCAGGATTGTAAAACTGCTTTATTTTGGAAGCAAGTGTGCTGTATAAAACAGATTCAAATTATTTAAAACTTTAGCTTGCAGTGTTTGTTCAAATGTAATGTTTAAATACAGTATGTAAAGTTAAAAACCTATAGAAGTACAATCTAAACACTATTTATGGATCAATATGCATTGCAGCTGCCACCATTGGTGTGTGAATGTGTGTGAATAGGTGAATGAGAGGCCATACGCGCTTTGGATACAAGCGCTATTGCTATATAAGTGCAGTCCATTGAACATAACATAATGGCCAAGTAGTAAATTAAACTTTATGTCCACAATTCTGAACTATCCCTTCAATGTCATCAGATGATTTCAACTTTTAAAAGCGGAGAAAGCAACATATTGTGCTGTTGAACCGAGGGGGTTGTGGTCAGGTCTACAGTTTTTTAGCTTTACCATTTCAGTTTTATATTGTTTTCCACAATATTCTCCCGACCCCTGGGGGCTCCATAATATATGTGAACATTATACTGTTTAATTCAGAATCCCAACTATACAGTGTATTACTAAGTAAAAATCAAAACATACCACACCACAAAAGGTCAATGAATCAGTGGCACAAGTGAAGAGCAGATAAGGAACAATCCTCCAGATTGGCAGTAATCAGCTGGATCCTTGGTGCATGGTGCATCTGGGAAAATGAAAAAAAGGACATTATGATTCACTGGAAAGTCCTTGAAAAGTAGGATTTAATGGGTTACCATTCCTCAAATTTTATTCACTAGTCTGTACCGACATTTGCCACTATTACACATTTTGGAAATATTTGGAGTAGCCTACCGTCAGCTTTGAGAGTGCTAGTTGCATGTTATACCTGTAAGTCATGTATGTCCCTATGTCATGATGTCATGTATGTTGTGTATGTCATAAATGTCACTATGAATTGAAAATGGGGGACCCTGATGATGTAAACAAGACATCTTTCTCTGGTCTGCATCCCCTTAACAATTGTGTGTATTGCTACTGGATTTACCAGATCCAGAGTGAATGAATGAATGAAAACTTGATTTAATACACGAGACCCTCTTCTTGGGACCTAGTAAGGTTTCGTTGATAATCCAATGTACAGTTACCCCCCCCCCCCCCCCCCGCCTACCCAACCACCTCCAATGTACAGTCCCCCCACCCCACCTACCCAACCTCCTCCAATTCTTTGACTATTTTTGTATCACAAACAATACTGTATTTGTAAATCTGGTATGTCATAAATGTATAGATGTAGCAGTATTGTCTATCTGTATGTCATGTGTGTCATATATGTTATGATTAATTGAAAATGGGGGACCCTGATGTAAACAAGACGAAAGTATTTCTTTGGTCTGCATCCCCTTAACAATTGTGTGTATTGAGCTGTACTGTATTGTACCCATTCTGCAATCTGTTAATAAAATGTTCAATCAATCAATATTGAACAGATTGCAGAATGGGTACAATACAGTATGGCTCAATACACACAATTGTTAAGGGGATGCAGACCAGAGAAAGACGTTTGTCTTGTTTACATCATCAGGGTCCCCCATTTTCAATTCATAGTGACATTTATGACATACATGACATTGACATCATGACATTTATGGCATAGGGACATACATGACATACAGGAATATAGTAATGTTACATTTGTGACATACGATATGCAAATATACAGTAATGTTACCCAAAGATCCTGACAGATTATACATATGATGGGGAGGGGACTGTACATTAGGAGGGGGTGGGTGGTAGGAAAAAAGATACATACGGTGGGGAGAGAATATACGGTGGGGAGGAGACTGTCTACAGATACACCTGTGTGATGTTGCTACGGAGTTAAGCTAATAAACTTATACTCACAACCACAGCAGGGGACACGACTATTTTGTTACCCTGCCATGTGGCGGACAGACCTCGCAAATGTCACTCGCCCAATAGCCTCCAGCTGCAACCAAAAGCGCGTAGCGTCCTGTCTCTCTAGTCACTGAGTGATGACTGCTTGGCGCCGCCTCGGTAGAAAAAATGCCAGTGGCGTCGCGTGGGTAAAATAACAGGGGATGCCAAAAAAAAGCATTACATTTTTTTTTATTAAATATTTTTATTAAAGGGGAACTATTTTACTATTTCTTTCACTATTTGGGCACTTTTACACAATTCCTGTGAGTCTATGGAACACCTCTGTAATATATATATATTTTTTTTATTCATTGTTTTGTATTTCTAATCAAGTCCTCAAAAACAGCATTTTTCTACCTCAAGATCTCAAGCCGTTTTGAGCCTGGGCTGCAGGTGCAGGTGCAGGTGCAGGTGCAGGTGCCACTGTGTGCAGCTCATCTTGTATCTCAACATTAATGTAACTGAGGGGTACAATTCCCTGACTGTATTGATAAGTATGGTATCATTAAACCACTACCGCTTTATGTACTTTAACTACTGGCCATACAGTACACGATATCTAAATATGATGAACACTTTCCACAATGAAATCGGTTCCAGTCAAAGGTAATAATCAAATATTTAATGGAGCAAAAGGTACATAGAATATTTATCTTACATTTATCATTTGAATGCACTTGTAAGGCAAATGAGTACTCGTAGGCAAATCAACACCGAATGTCCAATCTCTGGTTACGCAGGAAGCAAGTATACAACCTGGCTCTTAGGGAATTATATCTATGGTACACCTAATGATATAGCGGGATATTCTGGAGGGGGTCCTCCCGGTTGTAAGCCGGTAGGGGGGGTAGGAGAGCCGTCGGTAGTAGACCGTCTGGTCAACGATATCTATGGAGACTTCAAGTACAGAAGACAGTGCAATAGACTCTTGATCCGCAGATGAATACACCTTGGTTCTCTTGTAGGCTGTAGCTCCACAATGAAGAAGAAGCTAGGCGACCTCAGTCTCTCTGAGCGCCGACTCAACTTGACTCCTCTCGGGGGTAAATCCAACACTCACAGGCGTCGGCGATTATCCGCTCCACAAATCACAGTACCAAAGCAAATATATATTCCAGCCGCATAGGGCTCAGCAGTCGTCGGGTAGGTAATCCAGTGTACATGTCCCTCGGTCCTCGCCTATATCTCCTCGGATGAAAGCGCCATGTGGTCGGCCCAACCTGGATAAGACTCTAGATAACACGAGGAAGCGTTGGAGATGCTGGTCACTTTAGAACTCTAACCGCACGATGCACCATACACGATAGACTATTATTACTTGATAGAAATACGTCGCACTCGATGGTACAGTGCCAAACTCTGACAATTCAGCTATTAATTCGCACGAGGTCTCAATGCTATTCTAAGGCCAAACAGGCCATACTTCACCGCACGTCGTATCGTGGGTGAGGCTTCGCGTTCTGTTACTAAGTTGGGAAGAAGGGTAAGGGGCTTCTACATTTACTTGCGCCATATTTATATGCACGGTGAACAAATAGTGCCACTCTCATTTCGGTAGCCGTATCCCTGAGCGGAGCCGGGGCTAGTACGGACATGTCTCGTCGGTACCTTTGAACTTGACGCCAGGGGCTGGTCCCCTGGCGCCTGGTCCTTTGTCCAATAAGAGAATGAACTATTATGGGCTATAGTAGGCTAAAGGGATATTCCGTGTATATGTACAAGGAATATACAAGGGATATCAAACGATATACAAATACCATTCAATATATATCCATAAATAAATATATATATTCGGTTTAATCTGATCCTTCGTAACAATTAACATGCAGCGGTGTCTTTATGACATCACAGATAGGCACATTTTCAGATGACTCAGTTCAGTGAGGGTGAATATTGTGAGAGGAGAATTGGAAGAATGCACCAATATGAGAATTTTGAGACATAGATCATATTAATATAAGTTCACATAGCTAGGAAACAATGCTAAACACTCAAAAAGGCCATTTATAAGATAGTTCCCCTTTAATATATATATATTTTTTAAGTCAAGCAGTCACCATGTACACTACAGTATGGCTCGGCGACCAGTCAAACTTTCTTTTTATTTATTTAACAGATTGCAGAATGGGTACAATACAGTACGGCTCAATACACACAATTTTATAAGGGGATGCAGACCAGAGAAAGACGTTTGTCTTGTTTACATCAGGGTCATTAATACTGCTGGAGCATTGGTTCATTTTTGGTCCGATTTTTCCTTGCACAATTTTGCGCGCCGCGTCGGAGCAAATTAGAGACACATATTCGGTTGCAAAAAGGTGTTCCACGGTCTCCTCTATGGTCGTGAATATTTTCACGCGGATCGGAATCACGGCGCCCGTGGGACACTTTTCCTTTTCGGCGAGTTTATTCCACGCTTTCGGCTTTCCTTTTCTAAGCATTTTCTGGGCTACATGTGAATGAGTAAAAGTTGCGGGACGCCCAGATGTTCCCACGATAGAAAGCTTGCCCATAATAGGCTCACTTAATACAGCGTTTTTAAAATCACGCAACATTTTCAGGGTCGCGAGCCGACCTTTTCCCCTCGTTTTCGATGATGGAAGTGATTTAGGAAAAGCTTCGGCACGCCGAGAGGTACCCGTGGATTTAATCTCGCAAGGATCGGGGCAATATTCGGGGTTAATAAAATGTTCAAATGTGCAGAGGGGAGGCCAGACTACTTAGTCTGCTGACAGGCCCGTTTTAAGGTGTGGGCAGGGCTTTAGTCAGCTCGAATCTGATTGGCTGTATTGGTTTTGGAGTCCACATACATGGCGAGGCTGGAGAAAGACACCTCCCCTTGCCTCCTCTCCAGTCTCCTCTGCTGCAGTGAGTCTGACAGTGTGTTAGAGAGAGTGAGAAGGAGAAGAGGGAGACATTAAAAAAAAGAAGAAAAAAAAATTATAACACAGATGAAAAATAATGATTTTTTATTATTATTGTAAACTATATATATATATATATATATATATATACAAAAAAAAGCATTTTTCATATTTGATATTAATTCATATTTTTATAGGGAGGCCTGGCTTCCGTTGGCTTCCATGAGGATTCGCCACTGCGGTCACGGTTAACCCGCCAGGCTCAAGACGCACACACACACACACCGCACTGGTGTTCATAAATCTTTGCAACGTATTAAATGCCCTTCAGGGTTGAACATTCCTCTGTCTCCCGTGTTGTGCATTTGAGCCCACCTGTTACCGGTTCCTAACACTTCATGCACAAACCGGCATGCTTTATGCCCAAACATTATTCGATTAGCATATCTGTAAAGGGAAGACTTGTGGGCAAGGGTGATACCTTAGTTTCAGAAGTGGGGGGGGGACACAATTATGGGATGGGAAATATGTGCGCATGATTGATTTTTTTCGTGCATGCGTGAGGCTCAAATCATACCCACAACGATTTCCATTTAAACCAAACTTTTTTTTCCATTACTCCTCTCGACATATCACTGCACAAACGCACACATCACAGAAAAAGTCTTGCATATTAATTAACGTTATAGAATGTAATTTTTCGGACTGTAAAAAGTGAGAGGGACGCCCCTGCTTGTGGTGGGTACCCATAGAACTCATCTTCATTCAGATGACTTAAGTGGGACATGCATTATAAATGGATATTTTCTGTGTTTAGCATGGTTTTATAGTAATAGGGGTTAGTATCAATGGGTCTGTGTCTCTAATTACCATATTGACTCATCAGTCTATTCCCGAGTTCACGAGATCTTCCCTCACTAAACTAAGCTGTTCTGACTTGACAGTTTTGCTGACGTGAATATAGCACTGATTTGCATAACTCTATGGTTGACAGCGACAGCAGAGCGAGTGGAAATATCTTCACTTCCTCAAACAGAGAGCAGAGAGCGCATAGTGTAACCTGACACTTCCTCAAACGGGTTTTGACTGCGAGCAGTCAATCACCCCAGTCATCACACACATAATAAACCTCTCCATAAAACAGGGACACGTACCCAAAGACTTCAAAATTGCCAGAATAACCCCCCTGCACAAAAAGGGCAGCAAATTAGACCCAGGCAACTACCGCCCTGTTTCTATTCTTACCTCCATCTCGAAAGCCATGGAAAAAATAGTATACGAACAGGTAGAAAAGTACCTCACGGAAAAAAAATTCCGCCTTCGACACTGTCAATCACTCCATTCTGATTGACAAGCTAAAAGCAATTGGTTTTGATAGTCTATCAGTGAGCTGGATGCAATCCTACCTGGAGGAGAGAGAACAGATGGTGGAGGTAAACGGTACCCTACCCACCCCTCCCCCTCCCAGTGAGCTGTGGTGTTCCACAAGGAAGCATACTAGGACCGCTACTGTTCCTAATTTATGCAAATGACATGTCATCAGCTTGTGACTGCAACGTGTTCCTGTTCGCGGACGACTCAGCCCTGCTGGTCTCTGACAAGAACAAGTTACAGGTTGAAAAAACCCTCAGCTCGGAACTAGACAAAATCTGCACCTGGCTCGCTGACAACAAACTATCATTACACCTGGGTAAAACAGAGTCCATTCTCTTCGGTTCAAATAACAAACTCAGCAAGGCCGACGGCTTCTCAGTTACAGTGGGTGACAATATTGTCACAAGGAAAGATGAAATTACGTACCTAGGTTCCATCCTAGAGGCAAATCTTTCCTGTGACAAAATGGCATCCAATGTAATACAAAAAGTCAACCAACAAACTAGATTCTTGTACCGGATCTCCTCTCTGGTAAACAAGAATACCCTGAAGACTGGCAGGAGCACTCATTCAAGGGTACTACGACTATGCTTGCACCTCATGGTACCAAAGCACCTCAAAGGCGCTAAAAACTAAATTACAAACATCACAAAACAAACTGGTCAGACTACTGCTTGACCTTACTCCTCGAACCCACCTCACCCCTGCCCACTTTGACAACCTAGGATGGCTTAGAGTAGACGACAGAGTACAGCAACTTGCAATGGGCCTGGTCTACAAGATACACTACACGACTAAGGTACCCATATACATGTCAAAATACTTCCCAAAGGTCAGTGAATACCACGACCACAACACCAGAGGGAGCTCCACAAATCATGTTAAACCCAGATCCGGCTCAAACAAGGGACTAAACACGTTTCGCAATTATGCCACATGAATGTGGAACGCCCTACCCACAGCTGTAAAGGAATGTGAAATACTACCCACCTTTAAAACCACTCTCAAGGAGCACCTACGGGAGACTGCAATTCGAAACTGGCCCCTGTAAATGTCCTAACCCAACCCCCTCCAATGTACAGTAAATGTCCTAACCCAGTAATACACGAGACCCTCTTCTTGGGACCAAGTAAGGTTTTGTCGATAATCCAATGATAATCCAACCCCCCCCACCCGCCTACCCACCCCCTGTGATTACAATAATAATCACAGGGGTATATATTGTGACATGAGACAATTCAAACTGCTGTATAAGGAAATTATGTTCACAAGGTACAGGGATGAGGAAGGGACTTGATATTCACGGGTGTTTACATTTTTATTTTGTTTTCTATTTTATTTATTTCATGTTTTACATATATAGTTTTTGTTTTTTGTTTTGCATATATATATATATTTCTTTTTTTTCTTTTTTTATGTTTTAAAATAGTACACTCATTTGAGTAGTGGAAAAGGGGTAGGATTAAATAAGTGTATACTTCTTCCTACTCCTTTTCGAACATGTAGATTGAGTTGTTTTGCTTTTTGTTGTTGTTTGTTTGTATTCATTGCATGTTCGAAATAAAAAATTTCAAATCATAATCAAATCAAATCAAAAGTTACCAATGCATTGTCCTGTGGGATTATGCCCCCCCCCCCCCCCCCCCCCGTGGCGAAATGAATTAGTATCCCCCTCAGTCTCTCTCTATCTCTCTCTGTGCCAGCCGTAGACTGTGTGGATGACTGTCACTCAAAGTGCTTATGGGCGGAGCCAGGCCAACACAGCCTGAAATCCAAAAGGAGAAAAATTTGGCTTCTGAGTACTTCGTTAGAAATATAAAATAATGATTTTTTTTTTAATAAAAGCTTACAGATGTGTTCAATAGACTCACAGGAATTGTGTAAAGTTGCCCAAATAGTGCTAGGAATAGCAATGCATGTCCCCTTTTAACCCTTTCACTGCCGCACTACCAAATGGCGACCGTCGGTTGTGTGATAGTAAAGGGTTAACTTTTTGTCGTGTGGCAGTGAAAGGGTTAAGGTGAGAGGTCAAGGGACCCCTTTGAAAATGGCCATGTCATTTTCTTTCCCCAGCCAAAATGTAGCCTACCTTTATTTAGCCTCTTTTCCAACAAGCTAGCATGACATGATTGATACCAATATATTCCTGTGGTCATCTAGTTTCATATGAACCCCCTCCATCCGAGGCTCTGACACCATCAACCTCTTCAAAATCCACCTAAAAACACACCTGTTCACACTTGCCTTCGCGCAACACGGCCCTGCTCCCAAGTAGCCCACCCCCTTCCCCCCTGACTCTTTTCTTTTAAACTACCGATCCCGTTGTTTTAGTTTTTGTTTATTTTTCTGTTACTGTTCGTCCAATTGTACAGCACCTTACTTCCTTTTTAAAAATCTTTAAAATTTGTATTTGTTTAACTTTTCCTGTTGTTACTACATATAATTATATATATTCATATTTTTTACCCTCTCTTTTATATAGCTTCTCTCTCATTGTAAAGTGTCCTTGAGTCTGAGAAAGGCGCTTCTCTCTATAAATCCAATTTATTACTATTATTATTATTATTATTATTATTATTATTATTATTATTATTATTATTATTATTATTATTATTATTATTATTATTATTATTATTATTATTATTATTATTATTATTATTATTATTATTATTATTATTATATGATAGATTAAAAACGGAGTGTGCTGGGGCCTGGGAAAGACGGCTACTATCAACTGTTGAGCTAAGGACATTTTACGGTTCGGGACTAGCCAAAAAAACATGCAGGGCTCTAGCCCCGCAGGCCCAGGGTTAGCGACGCCCCGTTGGTACAGCCTGGGCGAGGACGTTAATCCTCTCTAGCATGAAGGACAGTGGTAACAGCAGTGGCGGTGCAGAGTACATGCAGGGTCGGAGGAGGGACGTCTATGATGGCCACTACAGCAGGCTCCTTCTGCACTCTGTATGGAGATGTTCAAAACTGCTTACATAGATAGCGGTTCACTTTGCAGGAGGTAAACATTGTAACAGGAGGTGTCAGCGGAGAGCAGAACCTCCTCGAGGCGCGGGGTTCAACATATCCAGGCCGAGCTGTAGGGAGGCTGCCGTTTCAGATGGAGACGGAGAGAGACGGATGGAGGAGACAAAGAGAGAAAGAGAATGATATAGCGAGGGACATGTAGAAGCAGGAAGGGAGAGAACAAGAGAGAATGACAGAGAGAGAGGGGAAAAGAAAGGAAAGGGAGGGAGAGAAAGAGAGAGAGGGGGGGGGGGGGTCAGTCTAGAAATAAACATCAACAGACGGTGGGCACTAAGCCAACTCCACCAGGTGAGTCTGAGAGAGAGAGAGAGAGAGAGAGAGAGAGAGAGAGAGAGAGAGAGAGAGAGAGAGAGAGAGAGAGAGAGAGAGAGAGAGAGAGAGAGAGAGCGAGTGAGCATGCATGCTATACGATGGCTACAATACACATTCTTAAAATGTGGTTGTTTTTCAGTACGATCTGTGTGTTTCTTCATGTTGGATACCCGCATCTCTGGCTAATTAGCCACAAAACCAATGTGGCCAAATGTAACCCTTTCACTACCACACTACAGAAGGTTAACCTTTCACTACCACACTACATACGGTTAACCATAGTGTGCTAGTGAAAGGGTTAACCTTCTGTAGTGTGGTTGTGAAAGGGTTAACCATTTGTCGTGTGGCAGTGAAAGGGTTAACCCTTTGGTAGTGTGGTAGTGAAAGGGTTCGGTTGGTACAAGTTCTTTTTTTGGTTTTAGTTTTTTGTCCTGTCTGACACTTTACCTATCAATCAATTACATTTCTGAGTGTATATAGAGGATTGGGACATTATATATCTATGCCTACTGATCACCATTCCCATGCTCAATTGTGTGTCATAAGTTGTTGCAGCAAGTTTTGGGTTGATACCATTTCTTACGAGACCTTGAAGAACACCTTCAAAGATACATGCAGTGATTTGGTCTAAAAAACCTGCAAGAATTGCACTTCTAATGGCTTAGAACCCCAGCTCTATTTTTAATATACCTAACCCAGGCATGCTATATAACCTCTGAATGGCCTGTCTCTCTCTTTTGTAGTTGTAACGTTTCACGAGGCTGTGATTATCCTAGAGGTCACAATAGGTCATTTTATACAGTGAGGTC
>NC_140180.1:93025192-93117692 GCF_963971535.1 Notolepis coatsorum
ACTGAGGTCAAGTTTCAGAAAATGGTCTCACTACAATGAAATGGCTACTATGCGGACTGACATCATCACGCATGAACACAGTTGGGCTCATCGGATCCACAAGACCCTCAGCTTTCCAGTCTTAACTGTTGCAATTCATGAAATGCCAAGACTGGGACCACAGTATGCAGAATTAGGCAATACACATACACATTTGCCCAAAACTGCATGGGATTAGCATAAATTGGGCACGTCTGTAAAGGAATGTCCATAGAAGCCATTTTCTTTCGGATGTCTTGAGGTGAGAGGTCAACGGACCGCTTAATTGAAAGTTGGAAAATTCCCTGAATGACAATCTGAATTTTAAATGTTAATGTTCCACCTAACACAATTGGCAGTTTTCACAGGTGGGAAGCTGGTGAGAGTATGAGTCCTGGTCATTGTCAATATTTAAAATTAAAAAAATGTATTAAAAAGATTATAAATACTAACTTTCTTACTGTCATGCACGCTTCCTAATATACTAACATACACTCGACACTGCAGCACTCAAGTTTGAACACTTTGATGAACATTGTTACTCAGCTGATAGAGTTTTACCCTTCCTGCTGACTTGTCGTACAAAACTTGTAAGTCGCTTTGGATAAAAGCGTCAGCTAAATGACAAAAGTTAAGTAAAAGTCATTGCATTAGCGACCCTACTGGTCGATTGACGCACCTGTTCAGCGGGAGGGGGTCTGGAGGAGATAGCATGAACCTCCGCACCTGTCAGGTGAAAAGAAGCAGCTGGCGACTCCACACGTATCGGAGGACACATGGTAGTTTACACCCTCACCAGACCCACAGTAGGGCAGTGCAACAACCAGGACCATGACACACAGGGAATTATTGAGGAGAATATGGGAGAAAAGGCACTAAGTATCTTCCCTGTTCTAGCTTCTGGGACCCAAAAGCTCGCTTAATTTTATTCAATGCACAGCGAACCGTAGCAACACAGAGGCGAATCACACTTTTAGGCACAGATAATCTTACACGGGACCCTTCTCATATTCTTTATCCCGAATATGAAGTTCTTCTCTCAGAGCAAGTAGATATAAGAGCAACCACTACAAGCTCTCCTTCCTACATCCATCTCTCTCTCTCTCTCTCTCTCTCTCTCTCTCTCTCTCTCTCTCTCTCTCTCTCTCCTCTCTCTCTCTCTCTCTCTCTCTCTCTCTCTCTCTCTCTCTCTCTCTCTCTCTCTCTCTCTCTCTCTAAATAATACTAGAAGTCGATTCCTTTGAGGTGCCATAACAGTGGGCTGTCACCTCTTTCTTTCTTGGCCAAGTCTTAATCTGTTGTAATTTAATTAGGGCAGGGTGCAATATGAAGCTTTGTGAAGCTTTAGAAATTAGTTTACATAATTATGTATTATGGTTGCACGTCTCTATGTATTGTCATATTTGTGTGAAGTCCCTTTTACTAACTTAATGAATGAATGATTTTATATATTTTCTTTCTTCTTTGTTTACACTGTTATCGCAGAATGATGCAGCACTGATGTTCCAAGTAAATTTTCCCCTCTGGGACAATAAAGTTTATTCTTATCTTATTCTTATATTTTAGGCCGATTGTGAGAGTAGCTTCCTGTACCCTCGTGGTGCATTGACAAGTGTACACAATGTGTGAATTGGGCTACTGACATGTCAAAAAAGCATGCTACAAAAACGCACACACTCAAATTGCCTCTCCCCTGCTTAACTCATATCATATATTAAACATGTGTTTATGAACTCATATCATATTAAACATGTGTTTATTAACTCATATAATATATTAAACATTTATTGTATGATGTTTGCTTGTTTATTGCTAGTGTCCATGTGGCCCCATGCTGCCGAGGTTGAAGAATAAAGCTGTCACTTGTCTCTCGTCTACAAACACTTTCCCTGCGCGACTGATTGTGCTGTCAGGCCGATAGAATCCACACACAGAGGGATTCCTTCATTTTCTACAACAACATGTAATTAACTGTCAGAAACATGTAACAAATAGGCTTAAATAACACTATCTTAATTAAGGTCTGGCGACAAGGGCTTCGACGTTAATACGCCTTGTGATAAGGAAGATATTTCCAAATCAAATCTCCACAACCACCGTGTTAACAAGAATGCTATGGTGGAAGTAACCAATGTCAAGGTTTCAAGAGAAGCCTGTTCACTCTGCCACCATCTTGATAACAGGGACTAACATGACTAACAAAACCTGACCTCTATTTCTTTGAACAGGGATCATCTATAATCAGTTACATGTGTTGTTTTTTAAATTGAATATTTGAAGTCATGGTAAATTACTGACAACACAAAACAGTTAATTCGGTCAATTACAAATCTCTATTTGTTTTTCACAGTTTAATATGTACAGTTAACATTGGTGTTGGCAATACTCTGTGATTTATTTTATTGTGAATCCCACCCAGTCCGCCCTCGACCCTTCTCTAAAATCTGACTCCCAGGGGGAAGTAAATAAATCACTAAATTAATAAGTAAAGAAAATTACCAATATAAATAAAGTTGAATAAATTAAATAGGAAGGGTGTTCGGCTCAGTTATTTATGTGTTGATTTCTTCATTGATAGACAGGGTGTCAATATATATTCTAGAAAGGGTTGCCACGTTTTATAGAAGGTATTTAGGAAACATGACAGGGAAAACCTAATCCTCTCCATCTTAATATATTGACAATATATCATGGATCCATGCACGTATAGGTGTGGAGGAATGTATCCATTCACACCTCTTTTAGACTTAGGACATTGAAGAACTGTTATTTTGATGTGCTTGTTTATTACACCATAGAAACAAGTTGATCAGTTGAGGATTTACTAATAAATATTGGAATATGCATATAGAAATGGGTGTAGCAATCAGATTAACGCATCCCAATAGTGAAAAAGGGTGTAATAAAAAGGTGAATTTTGGGTGAATTCTTGAGCAAAGAGCAATATAAATTATTTTGTAATGAAAATTCCTGTATCTGAATCCTTCCGTGACCTTTCTAAAAGAAAAGAGAGACTGGGGAAGACTTTTAGTGGGGGAATTAATAGGGACATATTTGCTTTTCTGGAGGCTAAGTTTATAACCAGAACAAATGATGGGGAGGGAAGATAATGGATTAGAAATATAAAGCAAAAGGCCATCTGTGTACAAATTTAGTTCATGGCATCGACCAAAACGCAAACAATAGCAATATCGGAGATAGCGGATATCTTTAATTTTATACCATTAATATTGACTGATGCTACAGGAGATGCATAGAGCAGTTTGGTCCATGAAACAAAATCAGAATTACAAATATTTTAAATATAGGCCTATAGAACAGGTACCCCCCCCCACTCCACACTATTCAGGTGAGTTAGTTGTGGTGGGGGAATCCAATTGAATAGCCTCCTAGTATTAAAAAAAGGATTGTCTTCCTGAGATTGAGCCAGTCTGGTCGGGGTTAATCAAGGCTGGGATGACTTTATGGAGATGGCAAGACAGGACCTTAGCCAATATTTTAAGATCTACATTAAGGAGGGAGATTGAGTATTAAAGTAATTGAAGCTTTCGACTGGGTAGGTGGAAGATTACCCTTCAGAAGGACATACCTTCACCAGGATTGGGGCAAGTACAATGTAAAATACTTTGTAGAACTCTGTAGTATGCACAATTAAGAAACAACAATGAATACAAGAATGGAAACAACAATAATTTAATAAAATTAAATATAAAATAGTAAATACTTTACAGAAAGTATCTTGCGTATAGTGTATAGTGTATCTGCATGTTAAGGTGCAGATATTGAAAGAAGATTGAATTGCCTCCTTTACTTCAGAAATAGTTATGGGTTTACCCTCATTGGAATCCTTCTCATGATAGTCAAGAAGATTAGGGCTGTCCCAATCATTTAGAGAGATTTTTCCTTTTTAATAATAATCTGGGAAAAATCTCATTTTCATGTTGTAATGTCGCCTGTAGGTGACTTTGCTTTAGGAATTAGTCTGGAGGCACTAATATGCAAGCTATTTGCCGGCCTTTTCTCCTTGTTTGAAGAAACGTTGCTTGGTTCGATTACCTTACTGGTTGATAACAAATCATATTGAGATTGAAGCTGAAGCCATTTTTTATACAGAGTATCGAAGGGATCAGCTGAATATTGGCTTTCTAGTTTTCGGATCTCATTTGAAATGTCTGTCAATTTGGAATATTCCGGGCGCTGATAGCCACCCTTCTATGTATGATGATAGCTGCACCCTCTAGCCCTCTCGAAAAACCTAGAAACAAATCCATGGCCTTTTGAGGCAGAGAAATCTCTGAGGTGTGGAATTGTCTATTGTAAAAAGCAGAGGTTCCCCCTAAGATGTTGTAAATGTGTAATTACCTTGTTGGCTTTGGTGGCACTATTCATTCCTTTCATGATGTAGGAGATGAGGCGGATATTTCTACCACTTACTGACATCATGGTCCCTTAAATTGAGTCATTACTGAACATTACTGAAGAAAGGGAAGGGACATTACACCTAGGTATCTCCCTGGATACAATCCTTCCTGACAGAGGTCTATCCTACCTCCCAGTTAACCTCCATTACCATCAATAAACAAACTCTCCCATACATCCACAATATAAGGTTGAGTATGAAATAAAAACAAAGATGTAAGATACAAAGAGGGATCATAACAGCAGTGCACACTTTAGGTAGACTAAAATTAAACATAAGTGCACTTAGAGAACAGCCATTTTAATTTCCAAAGATGAAAACTAACAACAATTGAACATACGTTTAGTCTCTTGGTATATAGAAGCATTCCTGAGAAAATGTTAGTTGCCATTATAAAGGCATGAGCATAGGTCATACATTTATCATATAGCCACGCCAGGCACCACAAAATTACTGACACCTTTTAATAATAACAGTGTCAAAATAGTATAGGCCTCACAATTTAAATAATAATAATATGTTTTAATGAGGATCCTTAACCACAGTTGAAACAATAGTAAATATTCCACCTTGTGTTGTGTAAATAAATTGAACTTGCACACAGTGGGTAGATCATTTAAAATGTTTAACAACTTTTCAATCGACTCTGGGAGTCCTATGATGCAGATATTGTTATGGGCCTCCAGATCTGCGGCTTTAGCCTTTAGCTTACCGCTGCTAGCTGTTAGCTCCGCACATGTACTGTAGCTTCCAATGTGAACAGGACGTTCACTGAGCGAGTCCGCATTAGACCCAAAGACGTAACACGCTGCCCATGGTTAGACACAGTCTTTTGTACTGTATCAATTTTAGACTCTAGGGCAGAGATGGCTGTCTTGAATTCGGTTGAAAGAGCCGTCTTGTGGTTCTCTAGCAAGATGGCTATCGCAGACATGCCAAGGTCACTATCGAAGGCAACATCCTTAGACGTGGGGTCTTTCTTTGTTAATTTCTTTGCGGATTTAGAAGCCATTTCTTCATGAGGACCCCAGGAAGAATAGTCAACACGTTGATGATGACTAATGGGGATCCTAATAAACATAAACATAAACAGATCTCAAGTTACACAATCGTTTTGTGATATAGTTGCAAAAACTTAGAAAGAGCATTATGTGATTTAAAGGATAAGAGTTGAGTGTGGGAGCGGGAGGACAAGACGATTAACCGGAAAGCCAACAAGGACAACTTTCTACATGTTCCCCATCCATTGGTTTCTGCCACAGAGTGCTTAGTCACCATTGCAAGCACTCGCTGCACGACTCCCAGCCTTTAAGCAGAGATCGTTATTCATTTGAAACATCTCTAAAAGTCACATTTCCTCTCAACACATTGATTAAGGCGTGTTTGTTTTGGAGCGAGTAGTTTCGTTGTTGCCCCCAACCAATGGTTTAACGATCAGATTTGACTTCAGCTCCTGAAAACAGACTTCGCCCTGGAAGTGCAGTTAGATAAGGATCAGGATGACTCTGGCTTCAACAAACAAATTAAAAGGAATTCAACAGGATTTACTGGGAATTTAGGCAGAACAAGACTACTAATTATAGTATGTTGAAATCCTTTGTTTGCTTTTTTAATCTGCATCTTGGTTAGCAGTTTTGCAGTTTCATACAGGCAGAGCTTTCCAAAAACACATTTATTTTAAAAGAAATGAAGCACGTTTGAATCCAGCGCTAGGGCTTTTTACATGTCTTGGGAAAACAGAGTTGGGAACCTTCTGTTCAAAATGATCAATGTGTGCTTATAAAACTGATACCAAGTCAAGTATTATAGCAAGCAAAGTAGTTTTGTTGTCGCCGCCAACTTTATTGTTTCCCCATTGAAAACGAACACAGAGATCTATCTCCTCGTTATCAAACGGTCTCTGTCAATATTCCTTTATTGATCCGCTTGGGGAAATTCAGGCATCATAGCAGCATGGGGGGGAGGGGAGGTACAGGTACATGGTGATAGTAGAAGACATGATAGGCCTAGAGTTGATAAAATGATAGTACAGTGTTGAAGTAAAAAAGAAATGTAATAGGCAATATAACAATATCAATAACTCTGAGTATGCGCATATGAGCAAGTAGGCAGTGTAAATAAGTCAATGTGCAGATGAGGGTATGTATGCCCTCTCAGTTATATTTCCATTACAATTACAATAAATATAGTTACAATAGATGCTGTAATCTAAATATATGCTATGATTAAGTAAGTATACAGTATACACAGGTGCAGTATGCATAAGGTACGTATGGCGTGATATACTTCATACGTTATACGTTGTGCATTTAGGTAGTCAGTTTAGGTAGTCAGTTTAGGTAGTCAGTTTAGGTAGTCAGTTTAGGTAGTCAGTTTAAGTAGTCAGTTTAAGTAGTCAGTTTACGTAGTCAGTTTACAGTAGGTAGTCTGTTTAGGTAGTCAGTTTAGGTCGTTCGTTTAGGTAGTCCGATGTGTAAAACCAACTGTCAACATATTATCAGTTAAATCTCAACCCCCTGAAGTTCCTCTAAGCGTCCTCGATTGGTTCCCCCTTGTCGCCCTCAGACCGACAGGCAGTGAAAGGAGTCTTGTCAGGGGCCTCCTCAGGAGCAGGTGAGTAATGGACCGCAGGCTCCAGTCTCTCCGCACCGCGAGTCGGCTACTGACTTTAACACCTATCTGACCTCGTTTTCACAACGTGTGTCTGTCAACGGGTCCACCTCCTAAATCCCCTCTCTCTCCTGCCCCTGGCTAGGAGGAATCCAATGAGTTGAGATTAAGCGTTTGCACTGTAGTGAAAGAGGGAAAGGGAGGAGGGAGGAAGGAAGTGAAAATAGAGAAGGGAAGTGACAAATAGCAACAGAAAGAAAGAAAAACTATAAATAAGAGTTTATTGAAGGGCCATATCAGTCTTTCCGACATGTGGATTGATTCCAAGTCATTCTTGCCTTGATACAAAAACAAGTCGTACTTCTTTTTTTTCTGCAAGCAGCTTGCTCTGCTGGTTGGTTGGCTGGTTGGTTGGTTGGTTGGTTGGTTGGTTGGTTGGTAGGTTGGTTGGTTGGTTGGTTGGTTGATTGGTTGGTTGGTTGGTTGGTTGGTTGGTTGGTTGGTTGGTTGGTTGGTTGGTTGGTTGGTTGGTTGGTTGGTTGGTTGGTTATTGGTTGGTTGGTTGGTAGGCTGGTTGGTTGGTTGGTTGGTTGGTTGGTTGGTAGGCTGGTTGGTTGGTTGGTTGGTTGGTTGGTAGGCTGGTTGGTTGGTTGGTTGGTTGGTTGGTTGATTGGTTGGTTGGTTGGTTGGTTGATTGGTTGGTTGGTTGGTTGGTTGGTTGATTGATTGATTGGTTGGTTGGTTGGTAGGTTGGTTAGTTGGTTGGTTGGTTGGTTGGTTGGTTGGTTGGTTGGTTGGTTGGTTGGTTGGTTGGTTGGTCCACACAAGTGTCCCCACCCTGTGTTGGAGGCTATCGCGGATTTGCTCTAGTTTTTCATCATCTTTCACCATTACTGAAAAACCTGGTACTTATTTTCTGCAGATTCACCACTAACATGGGCTTCCAGTCTAGCTGAAAATGTCTTGAACACTACAGAAACCTGCATGAAAGTCACTGCATTTGACTAAAATCTTAGGTGCCTTTATTTTCCTGAAAAGTAAAGTAGAGGAATTCTACTGTATTACATTGCAATTGCAAAACCTTTCAGAAAGCAAACGGCACATGTGACAAGTCAACTTGAGTCAAATGGGGTGATGTTCATGGGCTTGTGTTTAAAAAAACGTTCAGATTCAGTAATCCAATGGCAGTGGTGAATCAGCATAACATAACTAGCAAATGTTTTCAGTGAAAGACCAGGTGAAAACCTTGTATATGTCCGTACTGACCGTGTTTCGTTTGTACATTAATCATATATATATATAAAGAATACAATAATACGGTCATAAAAAGCCCTCCCCTCCTCATCCCTCCCTCCACCTTTCCTCCCTCTATCCACCCCTCCATCTTACCTCCCACCTTACAATAAAAGGCACAATACATCATATCCAATACATTACGGAAAACAATAAGTATAGTGCAGAGTGGAAATTCTTGGCCCATCCTAACATATACCCACATATCTTCATCCTACTGTACCAGCTAAGAGCAGTCAGTGGTGACAACGTTGGTAGCTTAGAATACTGTACTACATTACCGAGGAGCCTGTGCCATTCTTTGATGGCTTTATATATTATTATTTCCGGTGTGGTACGGAAACTTGTAAGACGCTTTGGATAAAAGCGTCAGCTAAAAAATTACTAAATGTAATGTAAAATGAATCACAACCATCCATGATAGTGGAAGGCTAGAAAGAACTGTACGCATGGTATCAAAAATCATTGGCTGTGATCTTCCTTCTGTGGCCTCCATATATGCTACACACATCAGGCGGAAAGGGGAGAAGGTGATCGGTGACCCCTCTCACCCTGCTCACTACCTCTTTAACCCCCTTCCCTCTGGTTGTCCGTCACCTGAACTCAAGCCCTAATGCACAGGCACTTTGTACTATAAGGGCTAGCACGAGCCGACAGGCACTTTAAGGAAATGTGCACTTTAAAAGGAGCACTGAGCTCCTTTATGCACTGTAGCACTGTTGCCTTTTTAGGAATTCACGGGTCATATGAATATGTTTGTGGAAATATTTCTTCTACTTCAGGGATTGCATTGTATGTATTCTTGTATGTTTTTTCTACTGCATGTTTTTTCCACTATTTTATGCTGAGATGAGCATTGCACCGAAACAAATCACAATCAACTATGTGTTGAAATGGCAATGAAGTATCTATCTATCTATATGAAAAGGCAGTTTGAGCATTTATGGGGGGTGTCGGGAGAACCCAAGAGCAGAACACAAGGCACAGGAGAATGAGGCGGTTTAGGTTATTTAATGGAAAACCAAGGGAATGACAAGGAAGGCAGGTAATGAATTGCTGGGAGTGAGAGGAGACAACCAGGCGACCTGTGTCCATGCGGTCCCGGGGAGGTGCAGGCTGGTGAGGTCCGTAGGTGGGGGTGCAGGCCGGAGGTGTGAAATCCTACACACAGGAGAACAAGGGTCAAGACGATGCAGAGTACTGACCACACAGATAACACTAGGAGTAAGACAGTAATTGTGTATCAGGTTACTAGAGGTCCAGAGAGGGTCCTACTACCAAGGGAGGTGAAAACAACACTCGGACCAGGAGTGGCAGGGGTGCAGGCCTCTTAGCCTGGCTCTGTGATGAGATGATAGTTCACAGGTGTGTAGGCCGGCCCAGGTGAGGCAGGAACAGGGAGAGACCCATATAAGGTGGTGGGAACCTGCTGACAGACAGGGGAGAGAAAGGCCTTGGCTGCGGCTGTAACAGAGCCTTGTGTATGGTCGATGTTCGGTCAACAGGGATAGACAGTGTCGATGATGTGAATTCCTGGATATTAAATGTTCATCTGGAATTTTCTGTAGTGGTCCCAGTAAATATGTTAAAGTATACCGAGGTAGCTTATCACATGACATGGTTAAGCTATGTCTGAGTAAAAAAATTAAAAGATTATAAATGGAGTTGCGAGAGCAATACTTTCCACTCATATCTTGGGATGTTTGATTTGAAAGAGAACACAAATGTTATTGTAATAATAACTATTCTAATTATCTGTTAAATCCCCCACCTCTTTCATCTGTTTCTATCTGCGGATTCTCGTGTTTTTCTATGACTCACTCTGTATTGAGTGTTTTGTCAGAGGGGTTATTTTTGGTGATTTAACCCTTTCACTACCACACTACATAAGGTTAACCCTTTACTATCACACTACAGACGGTTAACCGTCTGCAGTGTGATAAAGGGTTAACCTTCTGTAGTGTGGTAGTGAAAGGGTTCACCCTTTGTCGTGTGACAGTGAAAGGGTTAACCTTCTGTATTGCCGCAGTGAAAGGGTTAACGATTTGGTAGTGAAAGGGTTAAGTGTGCGCTCTCCCTCATCATGCCTCTCACACTGTTTTTCTCAAAACAGTAGAAACGGCCGACAGGGAAACTCCCACTTCCAGTAATGGTGTCACTTCATCACTCGGTCTAACCTGATCTCTCGGTGACAGACAGTCATGGTTGTAGGGCTGGCCGCCCCCCCGGTCCAGTCAAAAAAGGTATGGCTTTAGAATGGAATAGAATAGAAGTACTTTATTGATCCAGAGGGAAATGTTGCACTACAGATCGCTCACAATAAACATTTAGGTATAGTCAAAAACCACAAATCACAAGTAAGAATAAAAAATACAGTCAGGGGATATAAATTATGCATATACATTCTAATATATACAGCCAAAAATATACAGTAATATACAGTAATAAATGTAAAATGTCCATGTAAAAAGTAAATGGAAAAAAGTCCAGGGAGATATGCCAGAGTTTGTACAGAGTTTATTTTTGTATCAAATATGAGTTGGTACCCACATGTCAAAAAGAGTGGCATGGTCCTTTAAAAGCTCCATTTGCTCCTAGATCAGATCTTTCTCTCTTTTCATATATGAAAGGCAAACAAATCTGTCACAGTTTAAAGAATCAGATTTGACGTTAGCTCCTGACAGACGTTGCCCTGGCAATGCAGTTGTTAGATAATCAGGATGACAAACGAATTAAAAGGAATTCAACAGGATTCACTGGGAATTTAGGCAGAACAAGACTACTAATTATAGTAAGCTGACATGTTTAATCTCTTGCTTAGTAGTTTCGCTGTTTTATACTGGCATGTTTTCCAAACACAACATTATAAATGCACAGTTACTTATCCCCTCCACTGAAGCATTTTTTTTATCCAGGTTTACATCTTCTTAACCCTTTCACTACCACCCTACAGAAGGTTAACACCTTCACCACCACACTACAGACGGTTAACTGTCTGTAGTGTGGTAGTGAAAGGGTTAACCTTCTGTAGTGTGGTAGTGAAAGGGTTAACCTTCTGTAGTGTGGTAGTGAAAGGGTGGTAGTGAAAGGGATAACCCTTTCACGGCGACAACACAGAAGGTTAACCCTTTCACTGCCACACGAAAAAGGGTTAACCCTTTGGTAGTGTGGTAGTGAAAGGGTTAAATCAGAGTTTGGGAACGTTATTTTCAAAATTACCAGCGTGTGTTTAAGACTGTAATCGAGTCAAGTGAAGTTTCTCTGAACATCCCGTTATCGTAGTAGCATGTCTCAACGGGCCCCACAGACCCGCATAACAATGGAACGACACCCCCTGACCTCAACAGATAAGGGGAACATTCCCACAAAACCTGAATAGGGGGGGGGGGGATGAAGAAACCTCAAGAGGGTAATAATTTTAGGACTCTGTAACAGGTAGGCTCAAATGCACGACACAGGAGACAGAATAATGTTCAACCCTGTAGGGCATTTAATAATAAGTTGAAAGAATGGAAACGAACAAGTGCGGTGTGTGTGTGTGTGTGTGTGTGTGTGTGTGTGTGTGTGTGTGTGTGTGTGTGTGTGTGTGTGTGTGTGTGTGTGTGTGTGTGTGTGTGTGTGTGTGTGTGTGTGTGTGTGTGTGTGTGTGTGTGTGTGTGTGTGTGTGTGTGTGTGTGTGTGTGTGCGTCTTTAGCCTGGCGGGCGGGTGACCGTGACCGGTGGAGAGCACGGGAGTAGAACTGTGAAGACGCAGAGGGAGAAAACTAAATAAGTCTTCACAGGATACAAATTCCGGCACACGGGGAAAAACACAACGACAAAAAAAACGATAACATAGAACTTCAAAAATCACGGGGGGGTTGGATACACGGGAACACAACCGGGAAGAGGATTAACACAAGAAAGACGCAAAAACATTCTTACAAGAAGTAACCTTAATATCAAATATACTTGCCAGGCCATTCTTAAAGAAGACCTGACGCTGATGAATGGAGATCCGGGTATCTTGTAGGGTGGTGTGGTGATTAGCAGACAGGTGCGGAGCCTCCATTCATCAGCGTGATTAGTATCACCTGTGGCCGTAGAGCGTGCGCCGAAGTGCAGGGGGGGTATGGGACAGATACGGAGGGTGAGACAGACACGGAGGGTGAGACAGACACGGAGGGGTGTGACAGACATGGAGGGTGAGACAGACACAGATGGTGAGACAGACACGGAGGGTGAGACAGACACGGACGGTGAGACAGACACGGAGGGTGAGACAGACACGGAGGGTGAGACAGACACGGAGGGTGAGACAGACACGGAGGGTGAGACAGACACGGAGGGTGAGACAGACACGGAGGGTGAGACAGACACGGAGGGTGAGACAGACACGGAGGGTGAGACAGACACGGAGGGTGAGACAGACACAGAGGGGTGTGACAGACACGGAGGGTGAGACAGACACGGAGGGGTGTGACAGACACGGAGGGTGAGACAGACACGGAGGGTGAGACAGACACGGAGGGTGAGACAGACACGGAGGGTGAGACCAGACACGGAGGGTGAGACAGACACGGAGGGTGAGACAGACACGGAGGGTGAGACAGACACGGAGGGTGAGGCAGACACGGAGGGTGAGACAGACACGGAGGGTGAGGCAGACACGGAGGGTGAGACAGACACGGAAGGTGAGACAGACACGGAGGGTGAGACAGACATGGAGGGTGAGACAGACACGGACGGTGAGACAGACACGGAGGGTGAGACAGACACGGAGGGTGAGACAGACACGGAGGGTGAGACAGACACGGAGGGTGAGACAGACACGGAGGGTGAGACAGACACGGAGGGTGAGACAGACACGGAGGGTGAGACAGACACGGAGGGTGAGACAGACACAGAGGGGTGTGACAGACACGGAGGGTGAGACAGACACGGAGGGTGAGACAGACACGGAGGGTGAGACCAGACACGGAGGGTGAGACAGACACGGAGGGTGAGACAGACACGGAGGGTGAGACAGACACGGAGGGTGAGGCAGACACGGAGGGTGAGACAGACACGGAGGGTGAGGCAGACACGGAGGGTGAGACAGACACGGAAGGTGAGACAGACACGGAGGGTGAGACAGACATGGAGGGTGAGACAGACACGGACGGTGAGACAGACACGGAGGGTGAGACAGACACGGAGGGTGAGACAGACACGGAGGGTGAGACAGACACGGAGGGTGAGACAGACACGGAGGGTGAGACAGACACGGAGGGTGAGACAGACACAGAGGGGTGTGACAGACACGGAGGGGTGTGACAGACACGGAGGGTGAGACAGACACGGAAGGTGAGACAGACACGGAGGGTGAGACAGACATGGAGGGGTGTGACAGACACGGAGGGTGAGACAGACACGGAAGGTGAGACAGACACGGAGGGTGAGACAGACACGGAGGGTGAGACAGACATGGAGGGTGAGACAGACACGGAGGGTGAGACAGACACGGTGAGACAGACACAGAGGGTGAGACAGACACGGAGGGTGAGACAGACACGGAAGGTGAGACAGACACAGAGGGTGAGACAGACACGGAGGGTGAGACAGACACGGAGGGTGAGACAGACACGGCGGGTGAGACAGACACGGAAGGTGAGACAGACACAGATGGTGAGACAGACACGGAGGGTGAGACAGACACGGAAGGTGAGACAGACACAGAGGGTGAGACAGACACGGAGGGTGAGACAGACACGGAGGGTGAGACAGACACGGAGGGTGAGACAGACACGGAGGGTGAGACAGACACGGAGGGTGAGACAGACACGGACGGTGAGACAGACACAGAGGGTGAGACAGACACAGATGGTGAGACAGACACGGAAGGTGAGACAGACACAGAGGGTGAGACAGACACAGAGGGTGATACAGACACGGAGGGTGAGACAGACACGGAGGGTGCGACAGACATGGATGGTGAGACAGACACGGAGGGTGAGACAGACACGGAGGGTGAGACAGACACGGAGGGTGAGACAGACACGGAGGGTGAGACAGACACGGAGGGTGAGACAGACACGGAGGTTGTACAGAGGGTTGTGGAGGTGAAACCCTAACACCCCCCTCCAAAACCAGGCTGGTGTACGTGTACAGTGGGTTTTGAGGTGGGCAATAAGACACAGGGGAGGAAAGACTGGTCATAAAATAATAAGAATATTATATTCCTCCAACTCAGTAATGTATTCTGATCACTTTCCAAAATCCACAGGATCAATATTCTTGGTCAATTCACTGTAATCCCAGTAGATTTAGAGATAATGCTTTAACCCTTGTGTGGTGTTTGTGTTTTTGTTACCGTTACCCATGCCCAGTATTCCACAGATCAGATATTATTGAGATTTTAAAACAATAAAGCCAAAACAAGTCATGTAAAAATAGTATAATACTTAACATATGTTGACTTTATCTCAATTACAAGCAATCCAGACAGCATTATGTTTAATATTTGCCATTTACCTCTGCTAGATCACCAATAAAAATGTCTATTCGTTTTTAGTTAAAAACAAGATATGAATGTTTATCCTGAAAAACATAAATGAAACAGGGTGGAGGCAGACAGTGAAGGTACACAGTGGACCTTTTTGTTTAATTATTACCATATTTTCACCTACAATTTCACCTATTACACTTTTGTAATATAAATGTAGGGGGGTGCACTGTGTTAGTTTATGTTCTTCACAGAAAATGAGATTCTGTTTTCAACATACATTTTACTTTTTTTTATTATTATTGTATACTTTTTAAACTGAATCAAACCATAAACAAGGTGACCTATTGGGATGTTAGATCTTAATGTGAAAAACTGTGATTTTATATGTCTGCACTTCATGTGCTAATTTTATGCCTGTATTTTTTTTATACTGTGATTTGCCTTACCTTGCTGCTATCTTTTTAATATTGTTTATACTCGTTTTATATGTCTGCACTTTATGCATTGCTAATTGTATACCTGTCTTTAAAAATGTTTACTGCTGTGAAGGACTTTGAGCTGCACTTTTTGTATGAAAGGTGCTATACAAATGAAGTTATTATTATTATTATTTTTTTTTTTATTATTATTATTATTATTATTATTATTATTATTATTATTATTATTATTATTATTATTATTATTATTATTATTATTATTATTATTATTATTATTATTATTATTATTATTATTATTATTATTATTATTATTATTATTATTATTATTATTATTATTATTATTATTATTATTATTATTATTATTATTATTATTGTTGTAGTCACTGGTAATTTCCTAAATGAAGACAAATTAGCCTGGTTGATAAACTTAAGATAGTCATTACATGATATATTAACCATACTCAAATCAAAGCTAAGATAATCATTTTAGCAATAACCATTGTCATTAGGCACATAATTTATTTTGGTTTTCATATGTTGCAACAATATTTGAATGAAGATGTTATATCTGCCCCTATATGGTGTTACAAGCAAATGTAACATTTTAGAATCAATATTGTTACCACAATGTTCATTTTAAATCTTATTATAAGTAATGACAAGTAATGATATTGTTTTCGAGTATAACTGTGTCTATAAACCAGAAGCTGTTACAATTGCCCCTGGTCTCCCCTATAAAGTGGCCAGCAAAATGCCTCTACCTGCAGATATATGAGTGTTACACTACGCTCAACCCCTGCTTTGGGAAGCACACCTGGGCCCACTAGTTCAAAACTTTTAATCTCAATCAGATCCGATCAGCTTTCGAAATCCCATTTTTTTGTGATCCAGGATCAGACAACTGTGACAGATTTTGTCCCGGTATTTCAAAGCAATTCAGGATAGGATCACCTTGATCCAGATTCAGACTTTTCAAGATTACTAGATCCTGAATATCAGTGCTTTAATCCAACCGATCTCCATCTAGGTGATGTGAAAAAGAATACAAGGAAGACAAGAGACCACATTGCAGATACATCTATAATGTATCTATATATATTTTTTATATTTATACTATAATTATATTTATAAATACATAAAGGACATACAATCATAATGGAATTGTAATAAAAAATACTCCCACTAGGGTAACAACAAAACAAACATTCATTCAAAGGCAGCTGGATCATCCAGGCGTAGCTTTGAGCAGCTGCATTTCATCAAAAGATGTATTTGCCCAATGAAGGCTAATTTTTTTTTATTATTCCAGTTAACAAAAACTTTGATGTCAGCCCTGTACGTGTTCATCCTCCGCGATGCCCACCGTTCTCCACTCCAGGCTCCGTACGATGGGCCCTTCCGGGTCCTGGAAGTGGGACCCAAGAGCTTTATTTACATTTACATTTACATTTAGTCATTTAGCTGACGCTTTATCCAAAGCGACTTACAAGTTCTGTACGACAAGCCATCAGGAAGGGCACAACTCTATCAGCTGAGCAACAATGTTCATCAAAGTGTTGAGTGCTACAGTGTAGGTTAGTTTATTAGGACAAGTGCATGACAGTACGGTTAGTTAGGGTTAGATTTTTTTTTTTTTTTTTTTTTTTTTTTTTTTTTAATTCAGATAATGGTTGAAGAAGTGCGTCTTTAGTCGACGGCGAAAGATTGGACGGTGATTCGGCTGTCCTAACTGGGGTGGGTAGTTCATTCCACCATTGTGGGGCAAGGACTGAGAATAGGCGACTTCTCTTTGATGACCCTCCCGGAGCTTGGATAGGAGTAGGTCTGAGGCGGCCAGAAGATGCAGAGCGTAGGGGTCTTGAGGGTGGTGTAGTTAGAGACCATTGACCGGAGGTAGGCGGGAGCGGTTCCCTTTGCCGCACGGTATGCTAGGTCGAGGGCCTTGAAGCGGATTCGTGCAGCAATGGGGAGCCAGTGCAGGTCCCTAAGAAGTGGGGTGACATGGGCCGACTTCGGTAGGTTTGAGATCAGGCGGGCGCTGCGTTCTGAATGAGTTGAAGAGGCTTAGTGGCAGTGGCCGGGAGGCCAGCGAGCAGTGCATTGCAGTAGTCGAGGCGGAGATGACTGTTGATTGGAAGGAGTTGGGTGGCTTCTTTTGTCAGGAAGGGGCGTATCCTTCTGACGTTGCTCAGGAGGAATCGGCAGGTTCTGGTCGTCGCTGCGATGTGAGCAGAGAAGTTCAACTGGTCGTCGAGGACAACACCAAGGTTCTTGGCGGTCGGGGACGCAGTCACAGCTGCATTCTCGACTGTGATTGAAAGGTCGGTTAGGGGGAGGATTTATGGTGGACAGAGGGGGGCTTCAGGAGCGGATATCGGAGGACCGTTTGAAGCCTGCACACGTGGCCCCGGACGGGCCGGTGGAGCTGGCTCAGCCCGACGGCGCGGCGCGGCCTTCCACCCAACCCCACTCCTGCCGCAAGCTTGCGGCCCGTGTCTACCTCTACCCCAGCAGCAGCCCCGGACCCTCCCCCAGTCCAGCCTCGCCGCCGGTGCGGACGGCCGCCGGCTCGTGCCCTTCCCCCTTCCTCCCTGACTGTTAAGCGCAGTCGTTATGGTCGTGTAGTCAGGCCTCCTACGAGGGGCTGAGTACTTTGGGTTTTTTTGTATGGGTTGCGATTGCAGGGTATGTCTACTCTGGGTGTTCGGGGGGGGGCCTGTGTGGTGTCACATTGAGGGAGTCTCTCACTCCAGAGTATAGGTCACAGGGGAGGAGATATAGGAGAGTGGTAGGTGTGTGTACAGCGGTGATTCTGTGAATGAATAAAGTAGGAAGTAACTGAAGGACCTGTCACGCTCATTATTGCATCACCTCTTCCTGCGACTTCCACACCATCTTATTTATATTGAAATGTATTTTAAAATAAATGGTATAGTACATTTTGCTCTCGTAATCCACTGGAAATCCACCCCTCTGTTGGGATCAAGATAATCCAGTTGTATGGGATCAAACTGATCTCAAGCCTGTGTTGTCGGTTTGAACTAACCCGTTTTGAAGATTTGATCCAGATTACAGCTTTGATCTGATTTTCTGATCTGATTGGATATCAAAGTGATCCTAATCCTGTTTTTTGGTTTTGAACTACCCAAAATCCATATATGATCTGATCAGATAGGGATTAAATGGGCTCTACTCGGCCCTGGACATTCAAGATGTAATAACTCCTGATTAAAGGTGCTATAGATGACACTAGATGTCCCACAGAGCACCAGCATGTCAATATGTCTCAACTAGTTTATCCAATCAGGTGCATTCACGAGGGGTCGTAGGGAGGGGATACATGCACACAAGATGCAAACAACGTTTTAATGATAAATTCATAAATTTATAATTTATGTTGGGGAAAAGCAATATTTTTGTATTCTGCACCTTTCTGCATACCACACACCATACACACACCAGCCCAGCTTTCACATTACATGTCATGAAAACCAGCCCTAAGGTGATTAAGGAACTAACCCTTATTCGAGTTCCTTTGATTTACACACCCTATACCAGCCTGCCTGACACTCTGAACTGATAACAATCAAACAGGCAGTGGCAGGATGACGCCTTGCAAGCCTGCCATGAAAAGGTGCCTCTCTAACCTCTGAGAGACCCTGCACTCATTATCTCTCTCTCTCTCTCTCTCTCTCTCTCTCTCTCTCTCTCTCTCTCTCTCTCTCTCTCTCTCTCTCTTTCTCTCTCTCTCTCTCTCTCTCTCTCTCTGTATGAAAATAAAGCTGTTAACATCACATACACTATCGGAATCTTCTGATCTGTCTCCATTCTCTACCCTCTCTCCTCTCCTACTTCCTTCCCAATATTCTCTCTCTCTCTCTCTCTCTCTCTCTCTCTCTCTCTCTCTCTCTCTCTCTCTCTCTCTCTCTCTCTCTCTCTCTCTCTCTCTCTCTCTCTCTCTCTCTCTCTCTCTCTCTCTCTCTCTCTCTCTCTCTCTCTCTCGGTGCATGCTGGGAATGAGATTGGAGAGATTGGAGAGGTTGGAGGTTGGAGGTGTAGTGAGTTTTTTTCTATCTTTATCTGTCTATTTTGTTAATTTGTTTATGGGATATTGTATTATAAGTGTAGTGTTGTTTGCTGTGTGTTTTGGTGTGTATAGGGTTAAGTGGGAGTGTTTTGTTTGGTTGGCCGCATCGGCAAGGCTGTGCTGCTGGATGACGTCAGACGCCAATATGGACTTTTCCAAAATTGGTAGAAAGCATGGTATTAAGATATCTGTTCCTAATGTATCAGTAGAGGACTGCAGTTTGGCAGTTGGAAGTATTGTTGGACATAAAAGCATTAAATCAGCTGCGAAGATGAATCAAGGAGTAGTGATCTTTGTTGACTCGGTGGACAAGGTGCACACACTGGTTCAATCGGGGATAAGTGTTGACAGGGCTTTTCTTTCTGTAGAGCCGCTCTCCACACCAGGCAGAAATGTCTTTATTTCCAATGTTCCGCCGTTCATCAGTGATGAACTATTGAGAAGTCAACTAGCACGACATGGGAAGATAATTTCCCCTATAAGAAAAATGTCGTCGGGATGTAAATCTCCGCTTTTAAAGCATGTTGTCTCACACAGGCGACAGGTTTTAATGATTCTAAACAACAGCGGAGAGGAGCTTGAGTTGGTTTTTAAGATAAAGGTTGATGAGTTTGATTATGTGGTTTTTGTGAGTTCTGGTAATTCGGGGAAGTGTTTCAAATGCGGGGAACTGGGTCATATCCGATTGTGCGGGGAGAGGGGCAAGGCGACCTCCGCCTCAGCCCCAGGAGGAGCGCGGGGCTGAGATCAGCGCAGGTAGTGGTACAGAGGAGGGAGGAGTGGTGCAGCGCGCAGCAGAGAGCAGTGACGACAACAGAGTCCCGCTGCAGACCGCCAGCAATGTAAATAGAGTCCTTTTGCGGACCGACAGTAGCGCAGCAGATAGTATCCAGCTGCAGGGCCACAGAACCGGTGTAGCAGGTACGAAGCAGAGCCTTGGTACAGAGGAGGGAGGAGTGAGGGAAGCTGCCCCCCCCTCAACTAGTGGCGACTGTGGGGTAACAGGGGGTGGTGCGGGTGGTGCAGGTACAGAGGAGGGAGGGGTGGGAGACGCTGTTCCCCCCTCAACCAGTGGTTGTGTAGGTAAGGAGGTGGGAATCAGAGATGCTGCCCCCCCTTCAACAAGTGGTGAGGTAACAGAGGAGAGCAGAGGTTTTTTTGTCCCCCCAAGCCCAACACCGCGTCAGGGTAAAAAAAGGAATCAAAAAAATTTGACAAGTGAAGTAATAGGGGAACATTTGAATGTGGTGGACAATGTACAAAGTCGGACAGTGGATGGCGTGGTGGGAAGTGATGGAGGGGTGGGCTCTCAGGATAAGAAAAGAGTGACAAGTTTGGTCATAGAAGACACAGGTTCCTCTCAGTCCAGTATGGACGAGGATGAAGTTGAAAAACAATGGGGTGAGATTGAAAAACAATGGGGGATGACATCTCAAGTGTTGAGGAAGATGAGTTCCCAAATGCTTCTCAAGTGTCTGATTCACAACGGAAAAAATGTTATGCAGTCAGGCAGATACAGAAGTTCCTGCACACAACAAAATTTTTTAGAAGTGTCAAAGTGGAAGATTTTTTTGAAGATTTGGAGATGTTTATTTTTTCAGCAAGGACTCAAATGAGGTTGAAGAACAATGGGGGGTACACTTCCCAGGAAGTTTTTAGACTGAGAAAGATTGTGCAGAAGCTCAAAAAACTGGATAATATAATGTTATCATGATAATGGAGCTTCTGATGTGTGGAGCCCGGCTGGACATTCAGGAAGGAGTAGACCTGGGCTTGGACAGTGTCTGCAAGCAGTTGGGACAATGACACTGAAAGATGTTGTGAATGTAGCCGGGTCAGAGGAAGTGGCTTCTTTATTGGGGCTGAGGACGGCCTCTCACAACAGGGTCTGTCTGGACGATTGGACTGAAGCGCGGAGCGTCGGGGAACAATACCTGTTGCAGGATTATTTCGGTGGAACGGAAGGTCCTGCTGAAGGGGATCTTTTTTTTCATGAGCTGGATATAAAAACTGACACAAATGGACTGATGGGACCCTTTTGGGTTGCTCATATGTTGTTCTTGATGACATATTATGTGTTGAATGGAAGTATGGATATTTTTTTGTTTGGGTGGAGCTTCAATGTTTTTTTGTTGTGTTGCAGACGGACAGGTGTATTTTAGCATTTTTTTTATTGTGAGATCTCATGTGGTTTTAAGTGTGATGGGGACATATGTTGCCCGATATAATGTGTAGTTAGTTGTTTTAATTGTATTGATATACACATTGTACATTGTAATGAGAAATATGTAAATAAATGTTTTTCTAAAATCAAAAAAATCTCTCTCTCTCTCTCTCTCTCTCTCTCTCTCTCTCTCTCTCTCTCTCTCTCTCTCTCTCTCGCTCGATCAATCAATCAATCTCTCTCTGTCCCAGTATGAAGAGCTGTTAACCTTGGAGACTCTAGTCTCAGTATGTATATTTTCTGTCTCTCTCTCTCTCTCTCTCTCTCTCTCTCTCTCTCTCTCTCTCTCTCTCTCTCTCTCTCTCTCTCTCTCTCTCTCTCTCTCTCTCTCTCTCTCTCTCTCACTCCCAGTATGAGAAGGAGGCTCACTTAACCTCAGAGACCCTGGAATCTTCCGATCTGTCTCCATTCTCAGTCCTGTTGTCTCTTCCTTCCTCTCTTATCTCTTCTCCTTCCTCCCCCATCTCTCATCTCCTTCCCACTTCTCTATTCTCTACTTACTCTCCCTTTCCTAGTTCCTTTCCACTATTCTCTCAGCAGATTTTGTACCCATCCCTCCCTCTCTCCCACTCTCAACCACTCTCTCTCTCTCTCTCTCTCTCTCTCTCTCTCTCTCTCTCTCTCTCTCTCTCTCTCTCTCGCTCTCTCTCTCTCGCCCACTATGGAAAGAAGTTATCTTTACCCGTCAAAGACCCCAGATTCTCAATATGTCTGTCTTGTCCCTTAACGCCACCCCTCACCCTAACCCCATCAACTCCCTCTCTCTCCATCAATTATCTAACCAGGTGTTTGCTGGTGTTCAGATTTTAAACTCTGCACCATGTGTAATTGTGACGGGGAAAGATTTATGGAGGGAAAATTACTCAAATGAACAATCATTTAGAAAATTGAAATAGAATCATTCTAGTGTTGTGACCTGTGCTGTGTATTTACGTTTTCTAAGCAGATACATACTCTGAAATTTTTTTTCAGCTGAAGAGCCCCGTTGTAACTTCCATCAATAAAACCAATGTGAAAGCGTGTTTCCTGGTAAACACAGCTTTTCAGGTGATGCGTGAAATCACTGCGCCCAGGCAGTCTAACTCTGGGGTAGATGGCAAATGAGCTAATTTCCCAAAAAGTTGCTGTGTTCCTTTAAGTTGCGAAGATGCAGTAAAGCATGTATTGTGAGCTAAATTGTAGGCCCTGGCTCTACATGTAAACAACATAGTTAAACAGTAACCTGGTAACAATGTTCTAGGGCAGCGTTTCCCAAAGGACCCATTTTTATTGGGTTGCCAATAAAAATGCATTGTTTTTTGGTGAAGTGCCCCTTTAACATATGCAGGCTGATAATGATATAATATATCTCAAGGACATTGACATGGTGTGTTGGCACACAAGAGTGCACAAGAGAAACCTAAGATAAGATAAGATAAGATATTCCTTTATTGATCCCCTTGGGGAGATTCAGGCATCATAGCAGCATGGGGGAAGGGGGGGGGGGGGGGGGGTTACAGGTAGAGAACCTACGTTTCTCTCTCTCTGGCTACTGATCGGCAGTTGAGACCGTTTACAGACAGACAGACAGACAGACAGACAGACAGACAGACAGACAGACAGACAGACAGACAGACAGACAGACAGACAGACAGACAGACAGACAGACAGACAGACAGACAGACAGACAGACAGACAGACAGACAGACAGACAGACAGACAGACAAACTGGGCGTAAAGGAAATGGGTGCTCTCTCCCATGATGTCATGGGCTTTGCTCTTGACCTGGTACTCATAGAATGAGGCCATGCTTCTGAGGTGATCTTAGAGCAGGTATTCACTATGGTTTGGAAACAGCTTCCGTTTTTGAGTGAGGGATGGGAACCAGCATACAAAGGAGAGACACAGCATACTCTCAGTGAAGGAACGAACTATAGAAGGTTTGTAGGAAGGTGGGGCGACAGTGGCTCAGGAGGTAGAGCAGTCGTTCCCGGTTCGATTCCCCCCTCATCTCGGGCAGCATGTACATGTGTCCTTGAGCAAGACACTTAACCCCTAATTGCTCCCGATGTGCAGGTTGGCACCTTGCATGGTTGCCTCAGCCATCGGTGTGTGAGTGAATGGGTGAATGTGAGGAACAAAATTGTAAAGAGCTTTGGATAAAAGCGCTATATAAATGCAATTTGTAGGATTGTTTTTTTTTGGACATTGAATGAATTCAGTTTCCAGAGGAAGTGTTGACGTTGGTGTCCTCTTTTGATTATGGCTTCTGTGTTTTGCTCAAACTTCAAGGTGTTATTGAAAATGGATACTTAAGATACTTGATGCTAAGATACTGTTCCACCTTCTCACCGTGGATGACTACTGGGTCCATCCTAACGGGGGGCTTCCTACTTACGTCAATGACCATCTCCTTGGTCTTGGAGACATTCAGCAGAGCACTGTCCCCCTATACCACCAGAGGACACAGGGCCATGATCCTCCTCAGACCCTGAGAGCGTTGAGAGGAGGACAGAGGAGTTCATCAGCAAATTTGATGAGGTGGTGGTCGGGATGGATTCTCTTACAGTCTCTTTCTCTCTCTCTCTCTCTTTCTTTCTTCATTCATTCATCGTAGTTAGATGACGCCGTGTGCCCTTTTGCCTGCGTCAGCCGTCGCGAAAGACAAGCGGTGGGAACACGTCGATGTGCAAACACTGTTCTGCCTCCTGGACATCGCATTAAGCCATGATGAAAGGTCACACAGAGGTCTGTAAACATCTCCGGCTGACGAACGAACCATTGCACACACGTGAATACACCACCAAGTATGCACTTACCACGTTTGACGTTGGCCTGTCAAGTGCAGTTAAAACAGACTATTCTTCTCGTGACATTAAAAGACACAATAATTGGTTCAGCTCAAACATCTCTCGGGGAGATCAAAGCGTGGCGGCTGTTAGGTGCCGATAGAGCTGGCGTGACTCTGCATGCAACGCCGACACTCTGACTCGGCACCCCTATGCTCACCACTAATTTGTGGTTTACCTGAGGAAGAGCAGCAAGACAAATATGTCAGCTTCACAGACAAAAGGTGGTTGGATGGATTCACTTATGTTCTTGAGGGATGCATACATTGTTTTCTCCCCCTAGCTGTAGGGAAGGAGAACCTTAAAATGGTAATGACATGCAGTGTTGATCTCTTCGTGGGTGGTATTCAGTCATAGGCAAGCACATTTTATGAGTGTTATCATTTTATGGGATGGGGGAGGGGGGGGCAAAAGTAGGCCCTTAGTAATGGAAGAATATCTCTTCGACATAATCCACATGTTTCCCCTGAGTCGACTAAAGTCCTGGATCTGCTTAAACTGAAACTTAATATGTTAATGAGGATACTCAGCTGCAAGCTGGAAACTCTGAAAGGCTCTATTTTTTATTTGAATGGTTAATTTCAAGCAGAGAAAGGTCCCATGCGTATCTTTCTTATTTTTATAGCTCCCCGCCAGGAACGGGTCAGACCCGACAGCCTTTAGAATGGAGATGGGAGGGAGAGAGAGAGAGAGAGAGAGAGAGAGAGAGAGAGAGAGAGAGAGAGAGAGAGAGAGAGAGAGAGAGAGGGAGGGGGGGGGGGGGTAGAGAGGGGACTTTGAGACTCTGCATGCAAATCCATTCTCTGCACCCAACGGAAAACACCAAATAATGCATGCAGAGCAGAACTAGGAAGATACCCACTAATTATCAAAATCCAAAAGAGAGCATTTAAATCCTATAATCACCTAAAAGAAAGTGAACCAGACACACTCCATAACAAAGCTGTCACCTACAGAGAGACCCTAGACCTGAATGAATGAATGAATGAAAACTTTATTTAACAGATTGCAGAATGGGTAAAATACAGTAAGTACGGCTCAATACACACAATTGTTAAGGAGTGCAGACCAGAAAAGACGTTTGTCTTGTTTACATCAGGGTCCTCCATTTTCAATTAATAGTGACAAGTTCTGGACAGGAAAACAAACAGCCACCACCATTGTTATAGCATAGCAAACCAGAACCTACTGAGCTGGGACAATCTTGTCAAATTCAAAGATGCCTGCCTTACCTATAAAATCCTACATGGCTTGGCTCCCCCCCCCCCCTCTGTACTTTCATAAAACAGAAAGCATCTGCTGACAGATATACCAGGGCCCTCATTCATCAACGTGGACGTAGAACTTGACCTACTTCCACACGTAAGCACGGAATGTAGAACTAGCGTACGCACAGGGAAGTCGGCATTCATCACACGTGCGTACGCAGGCTCTATGGTCCTCCGTGTTGATGAATACCACTTTGTTCTACCGTCAATGCTCGTGCATGATTATCCATATATGGTCATGAAAATGAGGAAACACCCCCCATGGGATGTGAAATAATGGACGGACCCGAGCGGAACCCTGAGAAACTCCACGAAGATTGTTCACTGCTGTCGAACCAAGAAGAAACTATCGCGTATTGTGGGATAAATAAAAGGCGGACTCGTAAACGGTGATGTCAGATATCAACGGCTCCCTAAGACCATTGCTGCAATTCTGCCTGGACAGCTCAAAATACTAATAAAGACCGTTCGTTGACCACTGTTTGGCGTTGGTTGTGTGTCATTATAACCGTGCTGTAATATGAATGCCTTTATTAGTTGTGTTCGATTGGCTATATGATTTTTAGATGCATCTATTTTGTTGTCGGCTAATAAAGACCGCGCTGGAATATGACTGCCTTTTCCCGTGTTGTTTGATTAATACCCCAGGGATTAAAGTTCTCCTCAATTTTATTCCAAATCGCAATGGATCTCCCGTCAATTTTCTACCTGCTGCATATGATTTCTAGAGGCATACTACAATCTATTTTGATGTCAGTATTGGGTAGCCTATATAAACAATATAATACGAGAGCATATACAAGAACAATGAATCTCACTGCATGTATGATAGCCTGCCTTTCAATACATGAACTTGAATTCCATCATGTTTGTGTGCGGGACTCACAAGGCTGTTGTCACAATGGGTGGTACCGGTGTACAGTAATAATAACAGTCCACACAATATCACGATATGTTCTATTAGGACATGATCTGTGACGACAAATGTTCTAGAATGTTTGATTAAGATATCATACTCTGACAGCATGCCTATGAGCAACAAAAACGCGAACTTGAATCCCATCATATACATAGTCTGTCCACTATAGTGTCATTGCAATGCGTTTTCTATTCTTTTTTATACAGTAAAAAGGGGGAAGAACACTATATTCATATGACTTGTATTCTGCTTACAGCTTCGAAGTTCCACTTGTTTCGTTTAACGTAAAGCCTTTTAAATATAATCAAAACGTTCCCGTGTTTCTGCGGTCTGCGCAGAATAATAACGAGTTGAGCTTTATGATTTATGATGAATTGAAAATGGGGGACCCTGATGTAAACAAGACGAAAGTTGGTCTGCATCCCCAATTAACAATTGTATGTACTGAGCTGTACTGTACTGTACCCATTCTGCAATCTGTTAATAAACTTTTCAATCAATCAATCAATCAAGCTACGCGGAGCGCAGTCAGTCAGTAGCCTACACCCCGTATATTCCGATAACGCTATATAAACCATGCTGCATTCATTCTGAGAGAAAGATCTATTATTCCAAATGCTATTTATAGGGTTTTGACCATAATTACACTACTGTTGCTATTTTACAATGAACTATAATGAACTACGGTTCGTACAGAACGTGCCAGTGTTATTATGCACAGAAGCTCATTTCCTTGTTGTAATAATATATTCTACCACTGGGCGCTAGGTACGCCAGGTCTGAACTGTGCGTAGATGTAAGCACGAAGTCAAGTTCAAATCGAAATTGATGAATCCCACTCTTTGCTTAGAAATGATCGTACGCACAGGGTAAGCACAGATCTGTGCGTAGAACACGTTGATGAATGAGGGCCCGGTCTGTAGTCAGAGGGGACTGTGTAGTCCCAAACAGGAGGTTTTTCAGTGAGAGCAGCCCACACCTGGAACAGTCTGCCAACACGGCTCAGGGAGTATCAAAGTTACATTTCATTTAAAACTAACTTAAAATCATGGTTGAGAGATGGTCAAGTGTGCGACCATTTTAACTGAGGGGTTGTATTGTAATGTATTTTAATGTATTTATTTGTATGTATTTTAGTGTATTGTAACCTATACTGATTCCTACTGTGTTTTAATTATTGTACTATGTTTTAATTATTGTTGTGCTCATGTCACCTGCCCCAGAGACTACAGTTGAAAATTAGCCAATTTGGCTAAACTGGCATATTTACAGTCAAATGTTCCTTAATATGCACTGTCTCTGTATTTTAAACCAATAAATACAAATACAAATACATTTATGACATACAGGTATATAGTACTGTTACATTTGTGACATATACGATATACAAATATACAGTACTGTTACCCATAGATCCTAACAGAGAATATATACATATGATGGGGAGAAGACTGTACATTAGGAGAGGGTGGGTGGGTGGGAGAAAATATATACATACAGTGGGGAGGAGACTGTCCATTAGGAGGGGGTGGGTGGGAGAAAAAATATACATGCGGTGGGGAGGAGACTGTCTATTAGATGGGGGGGGTTGGATATTTACGGTGGCCAGTTTCGAATTGCAGCCTCCCGTAGGTGCTCTTTAAGAGCAGTTTTGAATGTGGGCAGGGATTCACATCTTTTTACGGCTGTGGGTAGGGCGTTCCACATTGTTGTGGCATAATTGCGAAATGTGTTTAGTCCCTTGTTTTTGCCGAATCTGAGTTGCACATGATTTGTGGAACTCCCTCTGGTGTTGTGGGCGTGGTATTCACTGACCTTTGGGAAGTATTTTGACATGTACATGGGTACCTGTGTGGTGTAGTGTATCTTGTAGACCAGGCCCATTGCAAGTTGCTGTACTCTGTCGTCTACTCTAAGCCATCCTACAGTAGGTAGTCAAAGTGGGCAGGGGTGAGGCGGGTTCTAGGAGTAAGGTCAAGTAGTAGTCTGACCAGTTTATTTTGTGATGTTTGTAAACTTTTTTTTAGCGCCTTTGATGTGCTTTGGTACGATGAGGTGCAAGCATAGTCGTAGTACCCTTGAATGAGTGCTCCTGCCAGAGTCTTCAGGGTATTCTTGTTTACCAGAGAGGAGATCCGGTACAAGAATCTAGTTTGTTGGTTGACTTTTTTTATTACATTGGATGCCATTTTGTCACAGGAAAGATTTGCCTCTAGGATGGAACCCAGGTATGTAATTTCATCTTTCCTTGTGACAATATTGTCACACACTGTAACTGAGAAGCCGTCGGTCTTGCTGAGTTTGTTATTTGATCCGAAGAGAATGGACTCTGTTTTTCCCAGGTGTAATGATAGTTTGTTATCAGTGAGCTAGGTGCAGATTCTGCCGAGTTCTGAGCTGAGGGTTTTTTCAACCTGTAACTTCTTCTTGTCAGAGACCAGCAGGGCAGAGTCGTCCGCGAACAAGAACAAGTTGCAGTCACAAGCTGACGACATGTCATTTGCATAAATTAGGAAAGCCATTGTTAGCACCTCATGGTACCAAAGAACCTCAAAGGCGCTAAAGACTAAATTACAAACAACACAAAACAAACAGGTCAGACTACTGCTTGACCTTACTCCTAGAACCCACCTCACCCCTTCCCACTTTGACAACCTAGGATGGCTTAGAGTAGACGACAGAGTACAGCAACTTGCAATGGGCCTGGTCTACAAGATACACTACACGACTAAGGTACCCATGTACATGTCAAAATACTTCGCAAAGGTCAGTGAATACCACGATCACAACACCAGAGGGAGCTCCACAAATCATGTCAAAACCCAGATTCGGCTCAAACAAGGGACTAAACATGTTTCGCAATTATGTCACATGAATGTGGAACACCCTACCCACAACTGTAAAGGAATGTGAATCACTACCCACTTCCAAAACCACTCTCAAGGAGCACCTATGGGAGACTGCAATTCGAAACTGGTCCCTGTAAATGTCCTAACCCAACCCCCTCCAATGTACAGTAAATGTCCTAACCCAATAACACACAAGACAGTCAAGGACTACAGCCCCCTCAGCATCGACGGGGCACCGGTTGAGAGAGTCAACAGCTTTAAGTACCTCGGAGCCTACATACCCGAGGACTTGACATGGACCACACACATTGACAGTGTTGTGAAGAAGGCACGACAACGCCTCTACTTCCTCAGGCGCCTAAGGAAGTTCCAAGTCAGTCAGAAGATCCTTAAGAACTTCTACTCATGTACAATAGAGAGCATCTTGACCGGCAACATCACCTCCTGGTTTGGGAATAGCACTGCACAAGACCGAAGCAGACTACAAAGAGTGACACGTTCAGCCGAACGCACAATTGGAGGGGGGCTCCCCACCCTCCAGAACATTTACAACAAGCATTGCAAGGGCAAGGCTAAGAGAATCATTAAAGACTCCAGTCACCCGAACAACTGCCTCTTTGAACTGCTGCGGTCAGGCAAGCGATACCGGAGTCTCAAGGCGAGCACAGAAAGACTCAGAAGAAGCTTCTATCCCCAGGCCATCAGGCTGCTAAACGAACAATGAACACTACACAACAACAACCACCAAACGCACATAGCACACACATCCACACGCACACACTCACTTTAAACAAACACACTGTAGCACCCACTCCACACACTTTATAGCACACACCCACTTTAAACAAACACACTGTAGCACCCACTCCCCACACTTTATATTTATTGATGAAGGATTGCACTACAACTCGTACACCTTACTGTAAATTGTACCTAAATTGTACCTCATCCCATTTCTGCTTTGCACTATATAGTGCTGTACATTAGTACACTGCATAGTAGGGATGCCCCGATCACGTTTTTTGCCACCGATCACCGATCACCGATCGTCGTGAGCCATATCGGCCGATACCGATCCGATACCGATCGTTTTTGATTAAAAAGAAATTAAAAATTATTTTATATAAACATTTTTTTCTTTTTTTTAATAAAATATATATATTATATAATTAGACTTGTACTTGTATTATCTGGGAGACATCGCCACCACGCAACAAGTCAAAATGCTCGCTATCTGCAAACAGCTCCACTGTCTGTGTGTACTCTAGTAGCCTCCAGCTACCAAAAAGGATTCTCCGGCGCTGCAGCGGGACCCTATTGGTAACGTTATGCTTTGGTCATTTAACATTCAGCAAGCCCTCAGCTCGAATACGCATTCAATCAATGTTATAAGACATTGATATCAGGAGCTATCTGTAGCTACTGCTAGCCGGCTAGATGACGTTAAGACAACTATTTAGTTCAATCGGACATTTCGTTTTGAACAGTGAATTTTAACGTCAGCTAACGCGAGCTAACGCGAGCTAACGGAGGTATCAACATGCACTACAAGACTTGCTGGAGCATTTGTTGATATCAGGAGCTATCGGTAGCTAGCCGGCTAAATACCGTTAGACAATGCCTACTAAAAGTCAATAGTTGACTGGGTAATTTTGTTTAAACAGTAACGATAGCTAGGTAGCTAACGTTAGCTCAGGTCGAATGCACTATCTAGACTCAGCAGAGGAGGTCCGCCTCCTCTGTGTTTACAAACTCTACACGGGTACGGGCGGGGCTAGGGAGGAGGAGCAGTTTGCAGGTCCTGTGCGTCTGAGACAAGCGAGTGAGATATCCACTTGATCAGTTTCCGCGATCGGCGAATATGACTAATTATCGGAATTCCCCGATCGCATATTTATACTAATTATCGGCCGATAACGATCGGTGGCCGATCGATCGGGGGATCCCTACTGCATAGTATTGTATATTATATGGTAACTCAGAACATTGTACATATGTCTATACCGAACACTGTGACCTCATTTTCTTCTTCTAAATTACATGCTATACTATGTTATTTGATACTATCTTGTCTAGCACAGTCTCTGGAGCGTAACAGTAAGAAGCATTTTGTATGAAAGTATTCTGTACTTCTGTATGACAACTATTAAAGAAACTTGAAACTTGAAGACCCTCTTCCTGGGACCAAGTAAGGTTTAGTTGATAATCCAATGTACAGTTACCCAGCCCCCCACCCCACCTACCCAACCCCCCCACCCCACCTCCTCCAATGTACAGTTTCATTGTCAAATGTATATACTCTCTTTTTTAGACTCTTTTTGTATCACAAACAGTACTCTATTTGTAAATCTGGTATGTCATAAATGTATAGATGTAGCAGTACTGTCTATCTGTATCAGTGGCGGCTGCTGACCAAATTGATTGGTGAAGCACAAATTATTATATTATATTATATATTAAATTATATTTTTAAAACATCCCCAAGGCTGCAACACCCCCATTCCTCCCAGGTGTCAGGCTCCTCATTAGCTTCCATTCATTTTGGGGACCATGTTTAAATATCATACTTCTGAAGTATAAACAAACTATACTGCTGTGACGATTTCAATAAAACAGACCATTCTGAGTCAATGGTACATGCAAAACTGTACATTGGAATATAGGGAAACGCCAATAAGAGCAGCACGGTGTAAACAAGCTGCTGAACCTCAGCCTCTCAGTCAAACATCAGCCACAACACCTGGGCCCCGTTCCCCGTACCTGGTTCAACTAAGTCGATCAAGATGTCATTATCCAGATTCAGTTAACCCGATGTTTGAAGCCGGGATTTTCCTGTTCCTCGAAGGTGGATTCAGTCTCGTTAACTCAAGCCAGACTTGAGACCCAGGCTAAGTGCGCGTGCCCGCCTCAGCCGAGAAGGCAGCAAGTGTCGAGAGCAGAGATCCTGATTCTCTAGCGGCATTGATTGATTAATTGATTTAAAACTTTAGTAACATATTGCAGTACGGCTCAATCGCCTCGCCGACAAGTTAAATGCGTTATCTATAGGCTAATTTTAAGTCCCTCATTACCTCAATCAATCAGATTATATTTCTTTAAACTTGCCTGCTGGATTGAATAATCAAATGAGATCTTGCTAGCGAAAATAATTAGTAAAACTGTTATACAGAATAACGATACGGCTCCCTTACCCATTGATTGATGTGTGGTCGATCTTTTATTTATCTTCTCTGTGGTGTAACGGGTTCTTCTTTTGACTTTCACGCAGACGACCGGGGTTCGAAACCCAGTCGTCTCCTTCTTTTTGCAATATAGGAATAATTCAATTTGGTGCACGTTGAGAGCTATATAAAGAATGACATCCTCAATGCATGTAGATTTATAATATTTTAACTTAAAACCAGGCTACCTTTGCGTATAATAATTTATTTTATATTCAAAAAAATTATATTGGAAACACGGGGTTTCGAACACCGGTCGCTGGGTTGCCAGGATTGAGCACTACCGCTGAGCCACTGTGCCAGATGGGATAAATTCATTGTTTATACATTAATGAACGAGAGACCCGTGTTTAGAATATTCTTTATTTTGTTGTTGTTGCACCGAGCGAGCGCCACGGTATATAACGTGCATTATTTAGGACAAAGTGAATTTAGTATCAGCATTTTGGGTCTATTTTACATTTCAAAAGACCCCTCTGGAAGAATGGAGCACAAAAACGTAATTCAGAATGGTATAACGCAGATCCTAGACTGTGGGAATAATTTCAGGAAACGCGCTGTCACTCCTTTGCGGGGGCGTGGCGATGGTTGATCCGGCTAACTTGAACTTAAACCCTGCTTTCGACCAGGCTCAAACTTTTGGATCTGTTGTCATGGTGATTTGGAAAATCCAGGTACGGGGAGCCGGAAAGTCCGGCTTAAGTCAGACTTAACCGAAAGTTATCCGGCTAACTCAGTTATCCAGGTACGGGGAACGGGGCCCTGATTACTTCAGGAACCGATTTTATCTGAAGGAGCTTCCCATAACCTTCTGACAAACTTCCTGAGAAACATCCGCCTGGCCCCAGACTTCAGGAACAGCTGGTGACCAGACAGACACTGATCGGAGCGGAGCTAAGTTAACAATATACTCGTTATCACCATACATAATGCTTATATTGAAACACGTTGACATTAGGGCCGTTCTTTCAACCTTTCAACCTAAAAGTGCACTTTCTTCAACCTCAAACCTAAATTCCTTAGCGACCCGTGTTACCAATGTAAACAAATCGGCACGCACATTCGACACACACGGATATGAAACGAGTCATACGGAACAAATAACGTATAACGGAGGCTGAAATTAGACCAATATGACTCACAAACTCACGACAGTACACATACAGACGCACAAAATGTATTCTGCATTGATTAAGTGATAATCAAAACCCAGCTTAAGCCGTTAAACCAATGTAGTGAATCCCGAAGCTGATACGCACACACACAGTCGAACTGGAACGCTTTACCAAACATACACTACCAGCATTCATATCTCATACGTTCATCTTCCAATCGCTTAACCATAACATAACTTACCGGTACCCGGTACCAAAACAACGTGTCCCAGAGTCCACTCATGCATCCATTTCAAAGGAACACGCGCGTTGCGTCATCTGCTCTGCTGAGCTCTGACTGAGAGAGGGAAAGACAGACTGCCCTGCCCTCTGCTGGCGCGTGCTGTGCACTACAGATTTGGCGCACAGTCTGTGACGTCACGGTATTGAGGATCATACCGGCTGGATTTCGAAATATCCTGGTATACCGTAATACCGGCATACCGCCCAAGCCTAATATATATCATCAAACGATGCACAATAAGTTCATGAACAATTGAATAAAGATCTTAAAATATGAATTATTATATTAGGCAAATGAATCTTCCTTTCTCTAACATTATGTCAGTCTCTTTCAAATCAAGTTGCACACACAGTCAATAGGGTCCAGCTGCAGTTCCGTATCATTAGCTGGCACCATTCTCTGATTGGATCTCAAGGTTGTCAACACAATGTAACACGGCGTGAACGCCAATCAATCAAGTGCGCATGGCCTCACTAACCGCCTTAAAAAAAAATTAATACCCTATTTTGATTGGATTATTAGATTATTAAGCCTTGCCCAGTGCACCAAATTTGTAGTGACTGACAGCTGACAGCCTGACCAGCATCAATGTGTTATGGGATCGGGGTCAGAGAGCTGTCACTTGGACATTTTTGAACAAAAAGATAATTCACTGGCATTGTTTTTTTTCACAGAAGGAAACATTTCCAATAAAAAAAAATATTAAAAAATAATAATAATAAAAATTATTAAAATATGTAATAATATATATATATATTATTTTTTTGTCTGTATACTAGTGAAGCACTGCCTCACTAGTAGTCATGCAATAACCTCCACTGATCTGTATGTCATGTATGTCATATATGTTATGATGAATTGAAAATGGGGGACCCTGATGTAAACAAGACGAAAGTATTTCTCTGGTCTGCATCCCTTAACAATTGTTTGCATTGAGCTGTACTGTATTGTACCCATTCTGCCATCTGTTAATACAATTTTCAATCAATCAATCAATTAATCACTGACTCAGCTGACCGAACAGAGGATGAAACAGCAGACATCTTGCATGCTTGGTGTCCTCTGCTGTCTGTCTGTTTATCTGGTATGAAGAGTCTGGCATGTTGATAGAGAGAGAGAGAGAGAGAGAGAGAGAGAGAGAGAGAGAGAGAGAGAGAGAGAGAGAGAGAGAGAGAGAGAGAGAGAGAGAGAGAGAGAGAGAGAGAGAAACTATAGAAGAGGAGTGGCAAGAGAAACAGACGGGGAAGGAAGAGAGACAGAAAGATAGATAGAGCGGGTAACAAAGGAAAAAAAAGGGAGAGTAACGGCAAGCGAGAGGAACAGAGAAGGAAGATGCAAATAATTGTCTTCTCTCTCTCCACCGTACAGGTTGGAACAGCCCTGACACGCCTGGCGCCGAGCTGTCATAATAGAGAGAGAGAGAGAGAGAGAGAGAGAGAGAGAGAGAGAGAGAGAGAGAGAGAGAGAGAGAGAGAGAGATCAGAACCAACTTGTTCTTTTCACAAGGCTCCAACAAAGAACAATGGGGCTCGTTTTCATATCCGAGAACTTGGTTGATTATTCGTGTTGGGAAAGGGTGTAATTAGGGCATTCTTATTGCCAAGCATGCGTGCAGAGCCGTTTGCTAAAAGGAGATATCCGCCCTCTAAAACATAATGGATCACATGGCATTATACAAGGTATGTTCTGGGGCATTTTTTGCCTGACCGGGAGGGCCGGCCTACAAAAGCGAATGTCCCTGACTGACTGACCGACTGACCGACCGACCGACCGACCGACCGACCGACCGACCGACCGATAGGGGTCAATGGATACACAAACATCATGTAGAATGTGTGAGTTTATCTGAGTATTTCTACTTTTACTTAAGTAAAATGATAGACTCTTTTGAAATGTGGACGCTGAGGAAGATGCTGAAGATAACATGGAAGGATAAGATCAAGAATGAGGAGGTACTGAGAAGAGCGGATATGCAAGGAGGACAGCTGCTGGAGAGGTTGAAAAAGAGAAAGATGGAGTTGTGCGGGCACGTGCTGAGAGGATCCAGCGTGGAGATGTTCAAGAAGGTGGTGATGGGGAAGGTGGATGGAAAGAGAGGAAGTGGAAGACCAAGAAGAGGCTGGGTAGACGACGTCTGTGATTGGAGCGGAGTGAGAGGCGGAGTCACGGAGTTGGAGAGAAGAAGTGGGGACAGAATGGGTTGGAGAGTGATAGGCAACCTTCGGAACGAAGAAGCCACCTAATGATGATGATGAAAGGAACTGTGTACTTCTTCCACCACTGCCCAGCACACACGCCCCCTAGCTGTGAGGCTCGTGCTGCCACATGGCGTAATGTTTAGACACCATCAACACGCGTTAAACTGCTTGGCAGCATTCAGTCTCTCTATTTGGGGGGGATTGCCCCTTCAGTGGCCTATGCCATAGTTAGCATACTTGTCTTCATCGTCGTCATCATCATCATCACAATAGGCCTATCAATCGTCCTCCTTATTGATTTATTGTTTATTATGACTTATTATCATCACCACTACACAGAGAATTGTTCCTGTGACGTTCCTGGCCAAATTCCCAATCAGGTCTCTGACATCAAGGCCACCTAATCATCCCTTCCCCTTAATTAGCTGATATCAATCCCCGTCTCCTGAGCCGTTCAGCCATTGTGTTGTAGTGTGATGTGTGCCTGGTGCCAGTGACTGGCAGCCATTGAGCCTGTGTAGCCCATGGTTGCTGGGTGCTACCAGTGGTGGTGAAAGAGGCAATTTCCACCCTACATTGTGGGGAGCACTTTGAGTGTCTAGAAAAGTGCTATATAAATGTAATAAATAATAATAATAATAATAATAATAATAATAATAATTATTATTATTATTATTATTATTATTATTATTATTATTATTATTATTATTATTATTATTATTATTATTATTATTATTATTATTATTATTATTATTATTATTATTATTATTATTATTATTATTATTATTATTATTATTATTATTATTATTATTATTATTATTATTATTATTATTATTATTATTATTATTATTATTATTATTATTATTATTACTTGCAATAAAAAACGCTTGCCTTTCTGTTCATTGGTCTGAAATAGCCCACAGAACAGCCATGTAGTCGCTGCCTCCTCCTCCCGGCTTCACAACAACCAACACACTCCGAAGCTCTTGACCACTGATCTATATTCAACAGTGCTGCTGTATGTCCTTTGATAATCCATGATGACCCATCATCGCCAGCCTTGACCTCTCTGAAACTGATACAGTCTCACTGCTTTTTAAAAGTTCAACAAATGAAATAATCCTCTTCAGATTCAGATTCAGATTCAGATTCAGATTCAGATTCCTTTATTGTCACGTATTTCAGTACCTTACAGCAAAGAAAGAGTAACATTAAATTTGTTGTGGTATACCTTGACCATAGCAGCTTCCAATAATATAAATACAATAAAATTAGCATTGAATACGAATAAAATAAGATAAAATATGGCTATTTCACCTGGCTTCCCGCCGTGTGGCTGACAGTTGCCTATACTTCACACAGTCTGTAGTAGTTCATCTCAATCACCGTGTTCAGGAGTTTACTGCCTGCCTGCCTGACCTCACTGACATTTCTCGAGAATGTTTTTTTCTTTTTTTCCACATGATTTATACGAACGCCACATTTATCCTAAAACTGTCTTCCACGCCGCCTACTCGAACAAGCGATTCACGAGTACCTTTTATGGGAATATATAGGCCCTACAATAAAACAACGACTGACAAGATAACATTCAATCTTACACGGTCTTAACACTAACATATATTGACACACTATTATAGTGACAGATTATCACAGTGATTATCCGGTTCCGCTGGATCCGCCACAAATTAAACTCTGAATAAACACACAGTTGTTTACTTTGTGTCACAATTAACAAACATATATTCCTATACTAGCATGTATCCGGGTCGGGTTTAACCAGGTTTAGCCTGGTCTTGTTTAATTAGACGATAGAGATGATGTAACCACAGGGGGGCTTCACACACCAGCAGTTGGTTGAAGGTCGGATTCAAACCTATGACATTGTAATTACGTGGTACAGTAGGTACATGCCGTCGCTCGCCTTTATCCACCTGGCAGTGTTGTAGTCGAGTCACTAAATCTCGAGTCCGAGTCGAGTCTCGAGTCCCCAGTGTTCGAGTCCGAGTCCAAGTCCGAGTCGAGTCCCCACCATCACCCTAGTCCCAGTCATCAAGGTTGAAAAAAAAGGTCTGCATTAAACATAAATGACACACAGCGGTCACCGTTTCAAAGGGAGTGTATTTACTTTGTGACACAATAACCAAACAAATGCACTGGCCATCAACATCTTATGCCAAATGATTACAAAATAAAAAAGAAAAGAAATAACTGTATTTATCAATTAACAAGTCATGTAACAAGACTCTATAAGAATATCTAAGTATATCTATAATATAGATGAATGTGATGTTGGTATACCATGATTTTGATATTCTTATAGACTCTATAAGAATATCTAAGTATATCTATAATATAGATGAATGTGATGTTGTTATACCATGATTTAGATATTCTTGTAGAGGAATGTGACCCAGTTCTTCTCTGGTACTTGTTGGGTCATATTTTGACCGTTTCACATTTGTGTGAATTCAATATTCGATATTGTAGCTCAAACTATCATAGTACATACTACACTGGTATGTCATTTGACTTGAATTGCCACCATTTCACTTTCTAGAAGTGCTTTGCAAGCGAGAATAGTCTGTACTCAGTCACTGTGTGTGTGTGTGTGTGTGTGTGTGTGTGTGTGTGTGTGTGTGTGTGTGTGTGTGTGTGTGTGTGTGTGTGTGTGTGTGTGTGTGTGTGTGTGTGTGTGTGTGTGTGTGTGTGTGTGTGTGTGTGTGTGTAGGTGTGTGTGTGTGTGTGTGTGTGTTTGAGTGTAACAGTGGTCACTTGGCATCTGTCCTCAGACAGCATCAGATCCCGAACCCTCCTCTCTCCAGCACCATGTGACCACGTATATTACATATCACAGTTGTATCCATTCTGCCACCTGAAAAGGATCTATGATAATGGTATGATGCCATTACCTTCACGCGAGCTTTAAAACTGAGCCTACTACAGCCTCAGACCAAACAAAACAAAGCCTGATAGTGGTGCTATAGGGCAGTGGTTCCCAAACTTTTCAGGCCAGGACCCAGAAAATAAGGCGTCGGAGAGCCGCGGCCCAATGCATATCGTCAGGCTTTTTTTTCTTTTGCCAGGCGACCGATTTTTTAAGCCAAATATCACTTCAATCCTATTAAGTTAGTTCAAGTTAGTTATTCATTTATATGTGCTATTTATGAGAGGGCTAACTTGTTGCAAAATAATAATGATAATAATAATAGCCTCATTAAAATACTATTGTTGCTTCGGTTGTTTTCAGCGTTTTATGTGCATAATCTGTTATTTAGTTTGAAATGTTCGTTGAAATAAGTAATTTTTTTGTTTTTGTTTATTTATTAAGTTAATATAAAACCATATAGTCACATTTTAGAATACAATAGAATAGAATACAACTAGAAACACTGTCCTGGCCTGCTTCTAAGTTCAGTGGCCTGACAAAAAAAAGATTTTTTTTTTCTTTTTTTTTGGAAATCATCTCGCGGCCCACCCGTGGCTGCTCGCGGCCCACCTTTGGGTCGCGACCCCGACTTTGGGAACCACTGCGGGATAACTTGTTCTTTGTTTGGCCTGATGGTGGCACCATGGGGAAAGGTCATGGGGCCAGCAAAATTGCTAGTTTTCTTCCTCTAGGGGTCATAAATGCTCACAGCAAATGTTTACTGGAAGCCTAATGTAGCACCTGTGTCACTAACAGTAACAGCTGTTCGCCACAGGCACAGTTCTAGATTCGAATGAGGAGAGGAGTAATATGCACAATTGAAAGAATAGTAGACCAGAGACAGAGTTAACAATGACCGGTTTATTAACTAAAAGCGCGCTAGCTAGACATAACAGGCATACAGACGTAAAGTACTAGTTGTTTGAAGTATCCCTTTTAGATTCTTTCAGTAACCTCTCCTTTAAGGAGGGTTAGTTCGATATCAAGTCCTAGATTGATTAGATCAACACATTAGGTTTGGTTCAGACGTCTCTGAGGTTATCTCTAGCTAAAAGCTAGGTTCAAGGCTGGATATTGGATGTATCCTTTTATCATCAGTAAACTCTATATCAGTTTATCATTAGTAAACACTATATCAGTTTATCATTTCAATAGGTAAATGTTTAAACATATTAATTTAAACCTTTAAATGTGTAGGGAATGCAAATACCTTATTAGGTGAAATGCTCCTTTATACTCTTCCTTTGAAGGTGTAACACAACAAAAGTACCAATAGGAATATTCCAGGTTATGGGAATGCAAATACCTTATTAGGTGAAATTACCCTTTAAACCATCTTTCTTTACAGGAGAATCATCAGTGATTCAACTATAATCAATGTCATCAATGGGATTCAAGTATCTTATTGGGTACATTGACCCTTTAACTCGTCCTCTTTACAAGAGAACATCAGTAGTTCAGGTATCTTACTGGGCGTATTTACCCTTTAAGTCTCCCTTCTTATAGGAGAAATATCAATGGTTCAAGTATCTTACCAGTGGTTCAAGTATCTTACCGGGTGTATTTACCCTTTAAGTCTCCCTTCTTATAGGAGAATATCAGCAGTGATGGGCAAGCTACTTGGAAAATTTAGCAAGCTACACTACAAGTTACTCTCGATTAAATATAGCTAAACTACAATGGAAGCTATCCCCAGAGAAATGTAGCAAGCTACACTACAAGAACATGGCTAAAATAGCTAGCTACATCGGCACTACTTTTTTTTTTTTTTTTTTTTACTTTGTGATCAAGTTTACACCAAACAAATAGGCAGGCAAAAAAATAGCTCAGTTTGATTGTTTATTATAAAACTGAAACAAGCCCTCGGTCTGGCTTTTTGTGTCATCCTTTTAACATGAGGAAAGAACTGTGGAAACGTAATAAATAAAAGGCAGTGAAACAATAATAAAATAAACACAAATATATACTCCCTCTATTGGAATGGAGACTTTTCAGCACAGGATAAACTACTGTTTCAACTCAAACCACAGTAACAAAATGACAATAACCTGGCCAAAGAAAAAGTGCAAGAAACATTTGTCTACAAAATAGACATTAACGAAATCCTATGTAACATTTATACATTCTTAAGTACGGAAATAAGCAGCATGGGGTAATCGGCATTGGAACTATACTACTACAGTATGTACTCAGAGTATAACACTCAAGCTTGACACTGCTAGACAAACAATACTCTTGGCTGCTAGATATGTAACTCACAAAACATTCCATGGCCACAGGTTGAGAACCACTGGTCTAGGACGATCTTTTCCCTATTTTTTTCTTTTCTCCACCCCCCAATGTACAGTGTACAGTGTCCCCCTACCCCAACCCCCCCCCCCCCCCGCCCCCCCCCCAATGTACAGCCCCCACCCACCAACCCCACCAACCCAACCTCCTCCAATGTACAGTTTCTACGTCAAATGTATATACACTCTTTTTCTGGACACTTTTTGTATCACAAACAGTACTGTATTTGCAAATCTGATATGTCATAAATGTATAGATGTAGCAGTACTGTCTATCTGTATGTCGTGTGTGTCATATATGTTATGATGAATTGAAAATGGGGGACCCTGATGTAAACAAGACGAAAGTCTTTCTCTGGTCTGCATCCCCTTAACAATTGTATGTATTGAGCTGTACTGTACTGTACCCATTCTGCAATCTGTTAATACACTTTTCAATCAATCAATCAATAATATTGTTCATAGCAGCTAGCCTATCTCAGACAGACTGTTAGTTAAAGCTGTTGATAAAAAGTGCACTGACTTGTGTGCTGTTTGGGAACAGTTGACAATGTTTATGTAAAGACAGTAAGGGTTTTCATCAGCTCACCTGAATATGTGTTCTCAAGTTAGTATTGGACGTGTGGGACGTCGAGAGCAGCTTCGTTTTTGGTTGACACAATAAACACCTAAACACATATGTTTTAGGCGTTTTTTCAGTCAAACTCATAAACGTGTCCAGGTAGGGCCATGGAGATGCAGTGTTGTTATTGTTGTTGACATCATCTTCATCAATGCCATCAGTGGAAACATCAAATCCCTCTGCCATTATTTCGCGCTGTTATTGTAAATTCATCCATTCATTCTCATTCAGTGGTCTGCGTTTAGATTTTCACTTCCTGGTTTGCGGCCTGGAGTCCCGCCCTATCCTGCCTCTGATTGGCCTACCCGTAATATTTTGGCCTACCATACCCAATCGTGAGTCGTCACTCATATCTAAACAAACCAACCAATCATAGTGGGTTTTTTACGGGGAGTTTTTTTTTCTCCTCGCAGATCTTCCTGTCTAGACTGCGAAAGTAGCGTGTAACGTTTCTCGTCGCTACGTTACTACTTCGTTCTATAAACAGCTCTGCTACAGAGACTGCTACCCTGGTTAAAAAGTAGCGAGCTACCAGCACGCTACTGAGAATTGTAGTTAAGCTATGTAGCTTCGCTACTTGTAGCAAGCTACTGCCCATCACTGAATATCAGTACCCATATATCAAATTAAATCAAATCAAATACAAAACACAATATCAAAATAACAAAAGGTGAATGGGGTCGAAGCCCTTGGAATGTCCTTGTATTCTCGTTCAATCAGTTCGTGTATCAGAAAAGGATATAGGTCAGTTCAATCCGTGGAAGTTCTTATGATTCAAGTTCAATCAGTTCAATCCTACCGGACTGTTGAGGCAACAGGAGTTGAGCAACAGGGGAATTCGAATCAGGCTGGCATTAGCCTTGAGCTATATCAGAGGTTCAGTGGGTTGGCTCGCCATCTTGTATCGGTCCGGCACACCGCCTCGTCCCCGCGTGGGCACACGTGGTGATGGGTGGTCTGGAACTGCTTCCAAGGTGGAACGGGATGCTGGGAAAACCTAAAAACCTGGCCTGCTTGCAAGCAGGCATTCAGAAAATAAAAGCTATTTACCATCTTTTATCGCTTCATCATCTTTTCATTGCTTTCAGAATGAATAATCAATCAGGCTACTTTTAGCTATGCTAAGCTAAAGTAGGCTACCTTATCACAGCACGTGGGAATGTCCGTTTGTCCCATGCTAAGTTAGGCTAAAGTGCGCTAGCATATGGGACATTCCTCACGTTCATATTAAACTCTCAAAAACAGTCAAAATGTATATAGACCTTGTTCTTATCGTACAGCATATCAATACAATTATAAGTACTTCTGAAATGGTTTCTTTCTAGTTTTCATTTAAGAATGAGCTACGTTATTTAGCTTGTAGCATTATTAGCTTGTAGCATGGAGCTAACCATTTTGCATATTCGACAATGAACAGCACAATGTTGATGAAACTCACCAAAACCGCAGGTTACTTTAACTGCAACGCTTCTTCAGTTTTGCAACTGGGGGAATCTTTTATAACTGTTTGATAACTGTTTTTATCATGCTATTTCATCTCGGCAGCAGCAACGTTCAGCTGCGTCATCTCCGTGGATGTGTGTGTCTCATCTGCGCGTAGTGCAAGACTCACCTGCTGTAAAGCAAGGCGTGGCTGTCGTGATATCTATCTCGCGTCATGAAGTAAATTAAAGGGCAGTGCTGTAATTCAAAGGACTTGGTACCCAATAATATTAACTAATTATGTTCTTACATAATAGCAATAACTATTTATGTTCTTACTCAATGGCATTAACTATTTATGTTCCCATGACTAAATAGTTATGAATCTGAAACCTGGGTTACACTAACAGGCCAGGAGGCCTGTATATTTTACCCAACAGAGTTTCTGGCCACTGACGTTTTTTTCAGCGCCAATCGCGTTACTCCTAACAAACTGGTTAAGCTTGGCGACTCTTTCGAAGTCGCTGTCTTTCGACGTTGGTTAAGGTTAGGGTTAAGGTTAGGGTTAGGGTTAGGGTTAGGGTTAGTTGGTTAAGGTTAGGGTTAAGGTTAGGGTTAGGGTTAGTTGGTTAAGGGGAGACACTACAGGTGAATAGGGTAAAAAAATTAACTAATAGATATCACAATGAAAATTCCCCAGTTGATTACTTATATTAAGACAAGACTTTTTTGTATTACAAGTTTTCTGAAATTGTATGTTTTTATATGCAAATGAGGCATTCTCTACTTAAATATGCACTAATTTGCATATAATTCCAGGACAGAAATCTGAACATTGGATAAAGCCATTTTCAAAATTATAGTTTCATTTGGTTGACATATTAGAGCCAAAGGTTATTACAGAGGGGATTTTGGATATCTCTTTTTATCACTCCATAAATCAGAAAATACTCCATTCAGTCCATTTTTATGGTAAAATTCCATATTTCGCCATGTTTTTAGGAATAAAATGTGATATAAATCTGGGTATGAATGCGATATCAACAAACCCTTCTGTAAATACCTTCAGAACATAGATATGAATAGAACTGGAAGTTTTGGTGTATGTGAGTGCTACTGAAGTGGAGATTTCTGGCTCAGAGTATGAGGAAAAACTCTTAAAACTCATTTTTGGGAAAACGCCTTCAAAGTTCTGTATTGTAAAATGCCATACTTTTTTTTTGAAACAGATATTTACAAACACAATATCTAATCAAACCATTAGTAATAGACAACCTAAACACATGCCCGATAACTGAATAATAATAATAATGATGTTATTGAACTGAACATAACTACACACAGGCTACAAACAGTGTAGTACAGTGTAGTACCCCCTAATAGGCAAAAAATATTTAAATAGATATCACTATGAAACTTTCCCAGTTTGTTATGTACATATAAACTAAGAAAAAATATATTGCAAGTTTTCTGAAATTTATGTTTATATATGCAAATGAGGCACTTCCCCATTAAATATGTGCACATTTATGGATGCAATAAGGCAAAATGAAGTAAAATAAACAACTAAATGTGTGTTATTGACGTTTTATTGTCATTAGTTTCATAGAAGACATGTTTAGGAAGCAAAATATAACAAAATCTCAAAATCAACAAAAAAAGTATATTTGCCTATTCACCTGCAGTGTCTCGCCTTAAGGTTAGGGTTAAGGTTAGGGTTAGGGTTAGTTGGTTAAGGTTAGGGTTAGGGTAACAGCCTGCTGGCGCGATTGTTAGGAGTAACGCGATTGACGCTGAAAAAAACATCAGTGGCCAATCAGATTGCGCAAAAACCGAACGCGGAAGTGAAACTCTGTTGGGTAAAATATACACGCGGCCAGGAGATGAGTAGGTTATATCTGCAGAGCCGCAAGCCCAACGTCTGGGCGGGGCTTCGGGGCTTGTACTCTGTGTGAGGCGGGGCTTCGGGGCTTGTACTCTGTGTGACTGTGTGTGGGCGGGGCGCCAGGGCTTATACTCTGTGTTGTTTCCTGTAAAACCCAGAAGTAGTCAGTTTGTGCTGTTTATTTTTAACCCTAACCATAACCCTATCCCTAACCCTAAGCCTAACCTTAACCCTAACCCTAACCCTAACCCTAACCCTAACCCTAACCCGCAACACGGAACACGGAACACAGAAATGCAAATGCTGTCGAGTCCTCACTGCTTGTAAAAATAAACAGCACAAACTGACTACTTCTGGGTTTTACAGGAAACAACACAGAGTACAAGCCCCGACACCCCGCCCACGCACAGTCACACAGAGTACAAGCCCCGAAGTCCCACCTCACACAGAGTACAAGCCCCGAAGCCCCGCCCAGACGTTGGGCTTGCGGCTCTGCAGATTTATGCTATTGCAGGAGATACGCTCATTAAAATATTTTGGCGTGATGGTGTCACTAGAGGAAAGGTCATGTAGTCACCAAAATCGATAGGTTTCTTTGACTTTGGATCATGAACGTGCACAGTAGGTTTCATGCGACAATCTGGCCATTACCTTTTATGGACGGTGGTGATGTCATCAAGAGAAAATTCCTGGAGGTGCCTATTGAGAATAAATGGAGGTCCATGTTTGTGGACACCATGCAGTAGGATTTACAGGGGAACACCACACAAATTCAGAATTCAGATGTTACCGCATTTCCATGATCTAGGAAAGTCCAATATTTGTTAACACGAGATACTCTGTCCCATAACCAGAAATCAGAATCGAGAAATTTGCATGCCGTTGTATAAGGCTCAATACTCACAATTGTTAAGGGGATGCAGACCTACTTTCTATAGAACTTCATTCTTAGATGCTTCTATAGAAAGTAGGTAAAACGAATTAAAACGTTTTCTTTGCCCTATAGGGAAAAAAAAGTTTTCTTCGCCCTATTTTTTATTGATTTTTTTAAACCTACTTTAGAGGGCCTAAACTTAACCAGTTGGAAACCAGGAGTACAGTAATAAAATTAGGAATCAATCAATCAATCAATTCAATAGGCCATGCTCACTTAAAACAGCGCGGCATGGGCGCCCTCGTGGCGCATACCATAGTGCCTCGCGCACCTACGCGGCCGACCCGGGTTCGATCCCAGCTCTCGTCGTTATTTGTCGCATGTCCTCCCCACCTCTCCTCCCGTTCGCCCTCTCCTCTGTCGGTCCTGCGTGACCAATAAAGCTGTAAAAATGCTAAAAAATTATAAAAAAAAAAAGAAAAAAAACAGCGCAGCACCCAGCTGCTTCTATGTCTCTCAGTCTGACTCTCCTCCGCCGTTGCAGACAGAAGTGTGTGTGTGTGGGTGGGGGGGGGGGGGGGGGGGTGTGCCAGACAGTGTGAGAGAGTGAGCTCTGCAGTCAGGGGCAAGGAAGAAAACATTTAAAAAAAAATTGCAAATAATCAATCAATCAATCCGCGATTTTTCTTTTGTTCCACAATGACTCATGACCCATAGATTACACAATCCAACATTGTGTAAGAGACTAAGACATTCGCCGTGACAGAATCGGTTTTTATTTAGTCGTTATGACGCTATCAACATATCCATTTGTAAAGATTATTGTCCGCCATCTTGTTTTTTTTTTTAAACACGCACGCGGAGTGATAGTGATTCGGTTGTGGGCGGGTCCTGGGACCAAGAACGTGGAATTATGACAGATACATACGTGTAAATCGACTGTTTCAGCCAATCAGAATCGAGAAATTTGCATGCCGTTGTATAATTCCTGGTTGACGTGATTCGGGATGTGATGTCTGCGCCACGCTCTTTTATTTGTATTTTCTCCACCAAATTTCTCCTCTCAAATGGCTTTTGGAGAAGAGATATTATTGAATTTGGGTGCAGCTGTAATCTTGTCTCTTGAGTCCCTGCATTCATCACGTTAGTCCTCCACACCCCCTAACACACAAATTACTCTGCTTGGGGCGCTAAATGAATGACCCTTTAGGCATCATATTTGAAGACGCTGATTGGCTAAATTTTGTTGCTAGGTGCATTTGTCAATTGGCTGCGTTGCGCACTGACGCCCAGTCAGTGGGGCGATGTTTCTAGCGCCCCAGAAGAGTGAGGGGATAAACAGGAATCACAAACATTGATTTAAATTTTATATATTACACGTTATTGTGCATTTTACTTACTGACGCACAGACTCTTAATGATCACACAAGCATTCACACAAAAGTACCTATCTGTAATAAAATGTCAGATATTTGACCTTATTACAATCATCACGATTCTTATCAGACTATTTGAAATCAGGGAATTGTAGACATTTGTCTTTTTTGGTTCTACATAACATGACAACACTCATCATCTGCATATTAGATGGTTCACTAGAGTATTACTAATCATGCACCCAGTATTAGGCCCCGTTTAGACGGAAACGCTAGCAGGTGAATCCGCAAAAATATTTTTACGGATGTGCCTTTCGTTTATACGGAAACTGCGTTTTTACGGGGTGAAACCGCAAAAAAGTGAGACTACCTTCCAGGGTGGAATTCCTAGAAACGCAAAAGCTTTGCGCTCTCGTCTAAACTGTTAAAACGTATAAATCTGATAAAACGATGACGAACGGGTTGTCACGGCTCTGGTCGCGCGTACTGCTTACGTCACAGGTAGCAGGTATGCGCCAGTAGCCGAGACGTAAACAAAGCAAGTATGTCTGACTTATATCAACGGAGATCACCTGAAGGCTACATTGGCAGTACTTTTAACCCTTTCACTGCCACACGACAGAAGGTTAACCCTTTACTATCACACAACCGGCTGTCGTGTGGCAGTGAAAGGGTTAAATACACAATAATCTGTCCCTCGGCGTGAGTGGACCCACTGTCTATGAGTGACTCTGCTTTTGTCCAATCACATTCCCCATCCACAGTCTGCGAATCAGAGGCAGAGTAGGGCGGGTCTTCACAGCACGTCATGTGACATATGCGCCAATCGTGTGACAGCGGGGCGCCGTCGTTACAGCGTCGTCTGCACGGAGAATTCCACCCCAAAACGCTTGTCTAAACGTAAAATTAAAAGTGAAACCGCAAGATTACTTTTGCGGTTTCTGTTCACAAAACGCTCGTCTAAACGGGGCCTTAGAGACTTTCAATTGCTTGGACAGATCAGCCATATATAGATTAAGAAGAACTGGGGACACATTTCCCCTTGTCTGACACCATTGCTAACCCCAAATGGGGCTGAGACACTATTGTCCCATTATACTTGCATATTCTGATGGTCAAACCAATGAGCCAGAATTCTCACAATGTATTTGGACACCCCTCTTTGATAAGTTTAACAAACAGCTTTCAATGATTAACACAATCAGAGGTTTTGGAAGCATCAATAAACTACACAAGAACTGACTCGTTTTGACATCTATATTTGTTTATAATTTTTTAAGACATATATACCCAAGTCAGTGCCATATTTAGCTTTATTATGTGTGGAGTTAATCACCTAATTGAATCTATCCAGCAATATTTTTTCTAGGACTTTTGACAGCGTGCTGGCTAGAGCACAAGTCAGCTGATTATAATTTAGCACACCTGTTGCATGCTCAATTAACACATAGGGTTATTGAAGGTAGGATCTGATTGGTTGATTTAAGAATGTGTCTACCTGGTGCCAAAATGTACCCACTATTAATAGCCGTGACTCAGCACTTGCTTCCCATGTGTTTTGGGTGGTTGTCTTCAACATGGCGCACATGGAGGAAAGAAAATGCACAACATATCTAGTTGTGGCAGTTCTTTTACTCTTGTGTTTGACCCCATGTCTAGATGGCTTTGGTTTGAGAACATTGGATGAGAATGTGGCAGGCAGTAAGACCACAACGATGCAAGTCAGAACAACAGGGAGGATTCTCTTTGATGGGAAAGACCTGGACTTGGTCAAGACTGCCAAACAAAACAGTGGATCCCTGCATGGTGACTCTTATCAAGCAGATGGGCCAGGTACAGAATTTGCTCTGTGGAGGCGGCATATCCGGGTAGGTCTTCCAACGTGTAGACTTCTTCCAGTCCCATCACAATACATGGACTTTAGCAACTTTTTTCCTGTCAATTAAACAACTTTGTCATCACTTTTCTTTTTTAATTATTTAAAATTATTTAAGCAAATGTTTGTCAGGTGTCTTTTTGGGCTCTTATTTCATGTACAAAAGTTTACTGTTAGCCACATTAGCATTTAGCTCCGCCTAATACAAAACAATACAACCAACAGTTTACCAGATTAACAGAAGGCAACTTTCCATAATATCAAACGTGGGTCTAACAGATGCCACGTCGATACTAATTGAGTTATAGGTCTCATTTCATGCCCCATATCTAACAGATGTATGGGATTTAGGCATAGCTAAATGCTAATGTGGCTAACTAACAGTAAACTTTTGTACATGACATACAGCCCAAAACCTTAAAAGACCCCGCTGACGAACACACTTTACAAATGTTTTGCTTATTAAATCATTTCTAAAAGAAGAAAGTGACGATAAAGTTGTTTAATTGATGGGAAAAAAGTTGCTAAAGTCTATGTATTGTGATGGGACCGGAAGAAGTCTACACGTAGGAAGACGTAACCAGAAAGGCCACCTGCACGTTGTGCAAGTGGACCATGGTATTACCATCAGTATCATGGTTTAAATCTGATTTATACCATGGTATTTAATACAACATTGGTACCATGGTGATGCTTGGCTTTTACCATTAATACAATGGCTGGTACCATGGTAAAATAGAAATTGCCACCAACTGCCATGCTACTTTTTGGGAGTGGACGTACTAATGTGAATTCTCGCATAATTTGTTCTGTTTTTAGAGGTGCCGGAAGGTCAAGCAGATGGCCATTCTCATGAAAAGGAGTGGCTGCACATGGGTCCTTCATTGCAATGTGGTGGAGACCAGATGCAGTTCAGAGCCATGGGAGCAGGAGCCTCGTACTTCCAGCTGGACCGAGGTAAGACTGCTTTACCTGATGCTATAAATGCTCAAGATGTGTGGCTGCCATGTTTATGCTGCAACAATGTCATTCTCCACTAATACGCTTTTCATTCTTAACAGGACATGCACCTCCACTGCCTCTGTTCCAGGTGCCTCCAACCTGTGGCTACTCTATGCGCAGGAACACCATGGGCCTGGTTTTAGTGGCTCCGTACAATGGCTGCAATATGATGCAAGAGGTAACTCGTTAGCCTGTTTTATTCGGCTTACCAGTCAAAAGTGTGGTGACCCTTTTTAGATGTAAACCTATTTAATGTTAATTGTCTGGAATTTGTTAGTTTACCTGTGAAATGGCTTTTCTAATGGTAATTTGCCCTTTCAGAATGGATGTCATGTTTTGCCAATGCGTTGGCAGGGGATTCCAGTAACGCTCTCTTGCCCCACATTGAGGTCTACTCCATCTCCCCGAGACTCAACTGAACCTACACCTGAAGCAACTACTGCACAGCCTGATATTGATCATCCGTCTCCTGAAGTACCACCTCACTTGCATCCACACTTCCACCCACATGGCCATGCCTGGAATCCTTATCTCTTCCCTCCATTTAATCCCCTTCGTCCCCCTCAAGAGCCAATGACCTCAACAACGGGGCCTTCGACAACCGAGGAGACGACCCCTGAAGTGACTGCAACGCAACCTCCAGTACCATCTCACTTGCATCCACACTTCCACCCACATGGCCATGCCTGGAATCCTTATCTCTTCCCTCCCTTTAATCCCCTTCGTCCCCCTCAAGAGCCAATGACCTCAACAACGGGGCCTTCGACGACCGAGGACACGACCCCTGAAGTGACTGCAACACAACCTCCATTACCACCTCACTTGCATCCCCACTTCCACCCACATGGCCATGCCTGGAATCCTTATCTCTTCCCTCCCTTTAATCCCTTTCGTCCCCCTCAAGAGCCAATGACCTCAACAACGGGGCCTTCGACGACCGAGGAGACGACCCCTGAAGTGACTGCAACGCAACCTCCATTACCACCTCACTTGCATCCCCACTTCCACCCACATGGCCATGCCTGGAATCCTTATCTCTTCCCTCCCTTTAATCCCTTTCGTCCCCCTCAAGAGCCAATGACCTCAACAACGGGGCCTTCGACGACCGAGGAGACGACCCCTGAAGTGACTGCAACGCAACCTCCATTACCACCTCACTTGCATCCCCACTTCCACCCACATGGCCATGCCTGGAATCCTTATCTCTTCCCTCCATTTAATCCCTTTCGTCCCCCTCAAGAGCCAATGACCTCAACAACGGGGCCTTCGACGACAGAGGAGACGACCCCTGAAGTGACTGCAACACAACCTCCATTACCACCTCACTTGCATCCCCACTTCCACCCACATGGCCATGCCTGGAATCCTTATATTTTCCCTCTTTAGTCCCCCTCAGAGCCAATGACTACCACAACAGAGCCATGACGACTCTCAAAGAAGGCACATGGCAACCTCCACTACCGTCTAGCTTTCATCCGCACTTCCACCCACATGGCCATGTCCACCCAACCACCACTACTCAGGCTAATTTCAATGGTTTCTGCTATTTGTTATGGAGAGAAATAAAAGTGAAGAGAAACTATGTTCTTGTGTCTTGTAATTCATTTGGTGCTTTGTTGAAGTTCAAACAAGTGGAGACATGAACATTTGTGGCTTTACATTTACAAGTTAAAGGATATTACTATCTGCAATCTTGCCGTCATCTGCTCCACTTCTTCCAGGTTTCTGGCTCCTCCACTTCCATGTCTAATGTTTTTACTTCTGAAGTAAACGATACTGCTGTAAAGATTTGAATTAGACCATTTCTGAGTCTTACTTTCAAAAATAGTTAAACTAACTTACTCTAACCTATAAAGGATACATTGAAGAAGAGAAAAAAAATGGGGACCGTGCAGATCGAGAAACTTCTAAATGTTAACTAGATATTAGCCACATGTGGATCTGTGTGCAGTGAGTGTAGATGGGTGGGTTGATGTTACATAAAGTCATTGAGCAGCAGACCAGGCTTGCTTGGTGCTGCCCACAGTGCTGAACTAAACAGCAGAGGCAATTGAAAAATCTAATTTCTCTCTAAGAACATTCACTTGTACAAATTACAGACTGAACGGATATATATAACAGACCTGGCTGGGTCAGCGGACTGAGAGCAGGAGACACAAACAGGCTGGATAAGATGGTCAGGAAGGCCAGTAGCGTGGTTGGGGTGGAGCTGGACTCTAGCGAGGGTGGCGGAGAGGAGGAACTTTGCTAAGCTCCAGGCCATCAGGGAAAACCCCTCCCACCCATCAGACTATACAACGCCTCACTGTGCCTCAGTGCATCACTGAGCACAGAGTGACAGTTACCATCTTCCTGGACTCTTACTTTTTAAACAGCACTGTGCAATATTACACCTACTGTAGACTTCAGTATATTTTTACTGTATTTATTTACTTTAACTTTTATTACATTTTTATTTTATTCTATTCTTATGCCATTTGTTTTGTTATTCTTATTCGTGACTTGTTCTGTCTAAATGTTTAATGTTGAGTGATTTGCAGTGTCAAATTTCCCTCAGGATAATACATTTCTATTCTATTCTATATCTTTGAAAAGTCACCATTTATTCAACACTTCTGAATTCACTGACTAACTGAACTGACAAAAATAAGGTGCATAAAAAAGCAAACAAAATTCCTCCACAGGCTACTCACTATCATTAGTAGAGCGGCAAGCGGCATTTGGGGACAGAGTGAAATCTTCTTAAAACACTGTCCCTCCACTCATTCCTGGGCCCTCATTCATCAACGTGTTCTACGCACAGATCTGTGCTTACCCTGTGCGTACGATCATTTCTAAGCAAAGAGTGGGATTCATCAATTTCAACTTGAACTTGACTTCGTGCTTACATCTACGCACAGTTCAGACCTGGCGTACCTAGCGCCCAGTGGTAGAATATATTATTACAACAAGGAAATGAGCTTCTGTGCATAATAACACTGGCATGTTCTGTACGAACCGTAGTTCATTATAGTTCATTGTAAAATAGCAACAGTAGTGTAATTATGGTCAAAACCCTATAAATAGCATTTGGAATAATAGATCTTTCTCTCAGAATGAATGCAGCATGGTTTATATAGCGTTATCGGAATATACGGGGTGTAGGCTACTGACTGACTGCGCTCCGCGTAGCTTGATTGATTGATTGATTGAAAAGTTTATTAACAGATTGCAGAATGGGTACAGTACAGTACAGCTCAGTACATACAATTGTTAATTGGGGATGCAGACCAACTTTCGTCTTGTTTACATCAGGGTCCCCCATTTTCAATTCATCATAAATCATAAAGCTCAACTCGTTATTATTCTGCGCAGACCGCAGAAACACGGGAACGTTTTGATTATATTTAAAAGGCTTTACGTTAAACGAAACAAGTGGAACTTCGAAGCTGTAAGCAGAATACAAGTCATATGAATATAGTGTTCTTCCCCCTTTTTACTGTATAAGAAAGAATAGAAAACGCATTGCAATGACACCAGATAGTGGACAGACTATGTATATGATGGGATTCAAGTTCGCGTTTTTGTTGCTCATAGGCATGCTGTCAGAGTATGATATCTTAATCAAACATTCTAGAACATTTGTCGTCACAGATCATGTCCTAATAGAACATAGGCTATGGCATGGATCGTGATATTGTGTGGACTGTTATTATTACTGTACACCGGTACCACCCATTGTGACAACAGCCTTGTGAGTCCCGCACACAAACATGATGGAATTCAAGTTCATGTATTGAAAGGCAGGCTATCATACATGCAGTGAGATTCATTGTTCTTGTATATGCTCTCGTATTATATTGTTTATATAGGCTACCCAATACTGACATCAAAATAGATTGTAGTATGCCTCTAGAAATCATATGCAGCAGGTAGAAAATTGACGGGAGATCCATCGCGATTTGGAATAAAATTGAGGAGAACTTTAATCCCTGGGGTATTAATCAAACAACACGGGAAAGGGCAGTCATATTCCAGCGCAGTCTTTATTAGCCGACAACAAAATAGATGCATCTAAAAATCATATAGCCAATCGAACACAACTAATAAAGGCATTCATATTACAGCACGGTTATAATGACACACAACCAACGCCAAACAGTGGTCAACGAACGGTCTTTATTAGTATTTTGAGCTGTCCAGGCAGAATTGCAGCAATGGTCTTAGGGAGCCGTTGATATCTGACATCACCGTTTACGAGTCCGCCTTTTATTTATCCCACAATACGCGATAGTGTCTTCTTGGTTCGACAGCAGTGAACAATCTTCGTGGAGTTTCTCGGAGTCCCGCTCGGGTCCGTCCATTATTTCACATCCCATGGGGGGTGTTTCCTCATTTTCATGACCATATATGGATAATCATGCACGAGCATTGACGGTAGAACAAAGTGGTATTCATCAACACGGAGGACCATAGAGCCTGCGTACGCACGTGTGATGAATCCCGACTTCCCTGTGCGTACACTAGTTCTACATTCCGTGCTTACGTGTGGAAATAGAAATGTTCTACGCACACTATTGATGAATGAGGGCCCTGAACTTTTTTGTTAAGTCCTTCTCAAATGCCAACTGAATTAAATTGGCCTTGCGTCGATCAAGCATACTAAGGCGATGTTTTGTAAAGACGTTCTTGAGGGTAGAAAACGAATTCTCACAGAGTGCCGTGCTAGCTTCAGTAGTGTTGTTGTTGACATCAGTGTCCACTAGGGCTGTCCCCGACGCCTGATTACTTTTACCAATGGATTTCCAGTTCCATGTTCGCGTTCTGCGATCTGATTGGCCACTGACGTTTCTGGTCGCGCCAATCGTGTTTCTATCACCGGTTAAGCTTAGGCACTCTTTCGAAGTTGGTTAAGGTTAGTTTGTCTTAGAGCAGGGCGATAGAACACCAGCCCTGATTCCAAACTCTAACCTTAACCAACTTCGAAAGAGTCGCCTAAGCTTAACCAGTGATAAACTAGGCGAGGCGGAAATGGGCGCGTCACGCGATTGGGCGCACATGTCACATGACCAGAAACGTCAGTGGTCAATCAGATCGCACCAGAAACGTCAGTGGCCAATCAGATCGCAGAACGTGAACGCGGAACTGGAAATCCGTTGGTAAAAAACTAGACACGTCCCCGACTAAGGATTTGGATAGTCGACTTTGAATGAGCCGATAGTCGACTATAAAAAAAGAAGAAAAAAAAATGTGGAAGAAAAAAAGTCTATATACAGTACCTGTATAGGTAGGCACTATAATGCAATTGGTATTGTTTGCATGACTACTGTATGATCAGGCTTTGCATTAATTATAAATGAAAAAAGGGAGTATCTTTCATCATATCAAATACATCATGGTATATAAGTTTGAACTGAGAATGAAGTGCGTAATATGGAGACTCATTTTCTTAACTCTTTGGACGCCAGACCCGATGATAGTCGGGTTATCTTGCCGACCGTTCAGCGCCAGACCCGAGTATAGTCGGGTTTTCATCGTTATTTCTTTTATTCGATATTTCCATTCATTACAGGCACACGGACTCAGGGTTAACATGGGGAATCATCCTGAGAATGCCAAAGTGCAATACCGGCCGCATCCACCCAGGTGGCAGTATCGAGCACCCTTTGAAACATTATATCTTGGCCTGTGCGTCGATCAAATGTCTCCGGTCCCACTTTTCTTTGTCGGGGGCGAGGCGGGCGGGTATCCCGATCCCATTGAGAAGCGTCAAATGCCTCCGTTGTGGTGGATTATGTTGGCGACATGATGGACACCGGTACTTGGACTCACGATCGGACAATTGGAATATTCTTTTTGGGGTACATCCTAGTGAAGGTAAGGAGTAAGGACCATATGATATCAATCCTGCTGTGATCCAACAATGACTTCACCTAGATCGCAACATGTGTGTGTAACGTTACTCCAAAACGTATGCCATTGGTGACGATCAAAGCATCAAAAAACGACCCCCCCCCCCCTTTCATGCATTCATGATGAAACATAATACCTATTTTATATATTTGATTTGGAAATAGTAGCGTGTACAGGCGAGAAACGGCAACGTATTTAGTGAAAATCACATTTTACTGTATATCGTCGTTTTCTGGGATTAGACAGGATCACTCTAAAACTATATTCATATTCACCACGGTATAACACGCGAACGTATTGACGAAAACATAAATTTTTTTTCCTATATTGAACGATAGATAGGTGATGTCAAATGGGCCATAGTATTGTATCCATAGCTATGATATAGAATATATATAGCCCTGCAAACACCACCACTTATTCCTATCTCTTAGAGCGTTGGCCCAGTAGGAACAAAAGATGGGCTAGACCGTGGCGTCCATTGAGTTAATAGTGATGTAAGGGTATTACCATAACAGAATGTGTTTGGGTTTTTCACTCAATACAGACATGCTATCGGTCAAATTAAGCATTAGAATCAGCAGATGTGGTCACTAGGTAACAGGGGTGCAGTGTTAATTTAGTCAACAAAAATTATGACTAAATATGGTCGCCAACGAAGCTTTTCCCCCTGACGACAACGATACGAGATGTCATGTTAATGGAGATCATGTGACACTGATGTGACTAAATAATTCATGCAATGTCGTTGACTACAAACGACGACACAAAATGTAGTTTACTAAATAAAATCTTGCCGAAATCTCTCTTCATTTAAGACGAGACAAAATAATTACAACTTTTAGAATAATTCATGTTATTATTAGTGCAGCATTTCCGTTTCGTATGTGCGCACTGTGCAGCGCAATCGCTTTGATCAATTTCCTCACCTGTGTTATTTGTTCTTAGCCAGCATTCTAGATAGCGGTAACTGCACACGACAGGGGTTTAATGGAACAATGGCGAGGCAACAGGGTCTTGGTGGTCTTGTATGCAGTGGGCTTGGAAGAAAACGAAGACCAGACCTCTGGGCATACTTTAGATATATAGAGCTCGAAGGAGCTACAGAATGTATATTGTTGAAAGTGAAAGATGAGGATGAGAAAAAGGGGAGCCTGCTCATCCCGGGGAGAAATGTGGTCATCAAATTAAGGGTAAAAACACCACTAATCTCAAACAACATCTGAATACCTTCCACAAGGAAATCCAGGTAAATGTAACCAGGTTAGATTGCAATAATGTTAGTGTAAGTTATTTAATATGTTCTATGTTATTATTGATGCTGATGTGATTAGGTGGAGACAGTTGAGCGCCCTCTTGGGGTTTTGTTTTGGGGGAGTGTGGGGCGCGCGCCTGTGACAGGTCCGTTGTTGTGTTGTGGAATGGAAAGAGGAAGAAGGTGAATAAAACCGTTATGTTGATCACCAAACTCAAGTCAAGAACCTATTCACTTCCAGTGTCCTACGGCGAATGCTGTCTAACTAGTTAGCATTAGCAACTAGCTAGCTGTCAAATCATCTCATCCTTCCCTTTTCTTCTCACGCTGGACACTAATGCAGGATACAATCCCACCGCTGCTGCCACCAATGTAACCGAGGAATAGTCTGCCTATACTTTCAAACTATAGTAAAATAAAATCACGGGAGAATTGATATCTGATCAACATAACGGTTTTATTCACCTTCTTCCTCTTTCCACTCCACAACACAACGGACCTGTCACAGGCGTGTGCCCCACTCTTCCCCAAAACAAAACCCCAAAAGGGCACGCAACTCCACCTAATAACGTCAGTATCAATAACAACATAGAACACATTAAATAGCTTACATAAGTATAACCAGCTAGCACTAACGTTAGCTTGTTTTTGTTTAGGAAAAGCTCACACCAACTTACGAGGCTGTAACTGAGTGGCGAGAATAAACAAAAAAGACTAAGTCGAGACTAAACAAAAAAGACTAAGACAAAAATGCTCAGACCTGTAGTTGAGTAAAACTTGACTAAACGAAAAATAGATAAAGGTGACTAAATATGATGAAAACGAAAAAGAGCATTTGAGACAAAACATTTAAATAGCTGACAAAATTAACACTAGGGGTGATTAAATAAATCAAATCAATATATATTGGCTACAGAGTATTCATAGCATTCTATTTCACATTCATTGTTAAAAGATATACATGTATTTGCTCCATCACGCCTGGGTCATTCCTGGCTATTGGTGAATTTTCCATCCTCAGGATATAACTCTTTATATCTTACTTAAAATGAATCACATGTTTATAATGAAAGGCTTTTATAATAGATTGAGGTCCTCTTCATAACATTACCACACACAAATGCATGTACTATATATATATTATTTTAAATACTCTTAGTCTTTTTAGGCACATACACCCCTTTTTACAATGTCCCCAAAGCAAATGTTCAGTTTCAATTAGAAACATTTGCAATATAACTATAAATAAGTAGAAATATGCCTTTAGTTCAAGTAAAAGTCTCTCTAATTATAAATATATATAAATTGATACATTTTTTTTTATCCACTTTTTCTCCTCTTTTTTCTATTTTTCTCCCATCCCAATTCCATTGTGCCAATTCTTCCCTCCCCTGTCTTGAACGTTGCTCGCATATGCCCCCCACTGACAGGTTGTAGGGAGGATAGAAGCCTTGCATCACGTGTCAAACATGGTTCTTATATCTAAACTGTTGACCCCTATTTTAAGATGAGCTGGTCTGAGTCACAGTGCGTGCGTGCGTGCGTGCGTGCGTGCGTGCGTGCGTGCGTGCGTGCGTGCGTGCGTGCGTGCGTGCGTGCGTGCGTGCGTGTGTGCGTGTGTGTGTGTGTGTGTGTGTGTGTGTGTGTGTGTGTGTGTGTGTGTGTGTGTGTGTGTGTGTGTGTGTGTGTGTGTGTGTGTGTGTGTGTGTGTGTGTGTGTGTGTGTGTGTGTGTTGTTTTGGCCACTAGTATGTAATGGCAAGAACACAATGATAACAACAAGGTATCCAACTCTAGTCTACCTGCTCCACTACTGAACATTCATACCTGGAGGGCAGGTGTGGATTTGTTCATTTTAATGAAGAGGCATTGCTAGTAATTCAGAGCTATTTTATTACACTGCACTATTGCACTATTTTACTCTGTCTATTCCATTTTACTATTTGTATTATTGTCTATTTTAAAACTGCCATTTATATGTCTGCACTTTATCTGCTCATCTTGTGCTTGTCTTTTTTCAGCCGTGAAGCAGTTTGAGCTGCAATTCTTCTCTGAAAGGTGCTATAAAAATTAAGTTTATTATTATTATTATTATTATTATTACACATAGCGCCCCCTTCACAGAAACCATGTGATGTGTGCAGCCCGATCTCGCTTAAAATATGTAAATAAAGTCCTAATCGACCATGGGAAAAAGGTACATAATGTACGTTATGTTATAGCCATAAGTAATATATGTATTTTTCAGAAAACTTTTAAGTTCCCCTGCTGGAGATTGAACCCTAACCTGGCTTAACCCTAACTTTATGTATTAACCATAACCATTAAGCGAAAACTAACCTCAACCCTAACTATAATCATAGTTAGATACTGGTGAGAGCACTGGCCTGCAACTGCAATGATTGTTGGTTCAACTCCTGGTTGCAGTGTTTGTTTCGGACTTTTGCAGATACAATATGTAAATGTTCTATATACTTATGGCTATAACCATAACGTACATTATGTACCTTTTTTTTCTCTCCTATGGTCGATTAGTACTTTATTTACATTTTGTGATGATACTGTGTTGGCTGTGTATAGCAGTTCATTGGTCTGGGATCTGTTCCGACACACCTCACCATCTAGAAGAAGAGCCAGAGCTGACCTGGGATCTGTTCCGACACACCTCACCATCTAGAAGAAGAGCCAGAGCTGACCTGGGATCTGTTCAAACACACCTCACCATCTAGAAGGAGAGCCAGAGCTGACCTTGGATCTGTTCCGACACACCTCACCATCTAGAAGGAGAGCGAGAGCTGACCTGGGATCTGTTCCGACACACCTCACCATCTAGAAGAAGAGCCAGAGCTGACCTGGGATCTGTTCCGACACACCTCACCATCTAGAAGAAGAGCCAGAGCTGACCTGGGATCTGTTCCGACACACCTCACCATCTAGAAGAAGGGCCAGAGCTGACCTGGGATCTGTTCCGACACACCTCACCATCTAGAAGAAGAGCTGACCCAACATTACAAACTCCAAATTCTTTAAGTTCCAACACAAGTCTCAGACAAACCTCGAAGCAAGAGCCCAGATTGTCTTGATTATGTCATCGTACCAAAAGGCTGATTATATCATATCAGGAGAGGAATCTCACAGCTGCCGACCGCAAATGGGACACCGATATTTCAGTGTAAAAGTATATTCTACAAGTCAGAACCCCAATCACCAACATTGGAGCAGCTTCAGATTTTCTTAATGTCCATAAATATCAAACGGGAGATATTATGGAAAACGTCTTAGTCATTGTGGATAGATTTGGCAGAATGAAATGTTCTTCAGGCACTGGGGGAAAATGACATAGGTACTTCTTGCCATTTGGCCATGGGTTTGACATCTAAATCGAAACAAGCTGTTCACAATTATTGCTATTTGTGATGTCATATGGAGGACACAAGCAACGAATGAGCTTTAATGAATCAATTAGCTGTGGTTTTCGGGAGCCAGGGACACAGCGCTTACCTAATGTTATTTCTCCCCTTGGGCGCGGGGTAGCCAGGCACGGAAGGATATAATAAATATATAAAACAAATAGTTGGCATTCTCAACACAAGGGAAGGGAGAAATCATTAGAATTAGATTTAGTAGGGCAGTCAGGTGGCGTAACGGAGATTGCGTTCGTCACCAACCCAGGAGCGGCTGGATTCGCTTGTTCGAATCCAGCTCACAGCTCCGGGGTTGTCACCAGCTTGGCTGGCCGCTCACACTAATACAATTGGCAGTATTAGAGGGTGGGAGAAGCTGGCGGGGTGGGTCCGGGTCGTTGTAAACAGCGACTCCTACAGTTCGGTCGGGGCGCCTGCTAAGCGCGGATAGGATCTAAGTGGGATAGTGTGATCCTTCCACACGCTACGCCCTCTCAGTGAGAATCCGCGCTGCCAGGTGAAAAGAAGCGGTTGATTGGCTGGACGTGTGTCGGAGGAAGCACGTGGTAGCCTCCACTCTCCCAGACCGACTGTGGGGGGTAAGTGCGCAGCGACCAGGAAGGGGATTGGGAATTGGCATAACGACTAACATTGGGATGGGAGAAAATCTGAGGAAAAAGGAGGGGGAAAAAGATCAATAAAAAAAAAATAAAAAAAATAGATTTAGTACTAGTTCCTGTGCAAAAAAAAGAAAAGCTTATTAACACACGTGTTCCACAGATTCAAGGAAGTCGTATACAATGGTTGAAATGATACATCACACTCTCCCATTTAAGTCAACATGAATATCATTATGTCCATGTATAGGATAGGATGTCACCCAGGAAGCTTAGTGAGATTCTTTATGATTATCTTTTATTCATATTTTATATTGTATTTTCTTATTACCTTTATTTATTGTCGTTTATATTACCCTGCCTGTACCCATACCCGCCCGCCCCCCTCCACCATGCTGCTATGACACCTGCATTTTCCCAAGGGGATCGATAAAGGAATATCTTATGGTCTCTTATGCTAATGTAATTGCATTGGTCCAAGTCTAGCCTGCGATATCTGTTGCATTTCATCTCCTCTACCCTCCACCTCTCCTGTCCTTCTCTACTATGAAGTAGAAATGCGTGTAGAATAGACTTAAGTCAAATCAATTGTCACCCGGCGATGGCCATTGTTCTATATAGCGAAGGTTCTCAAGCGAGGGTTACTTATGCAAATAATCTCAATCATAATCCATGTTGACATTTACTGCCATGACAGCAACCATATCACATTCCTAAAGTTCAGTCAGACAGCTCACGTGTGGATTTTCTATTTATTTATCTGTTTTTGACAATGAATGTACAAGCCAGTTAGATATGAATGAAATCCCAGTCATAGGGGAACCACATAGAGAACAGAGCCCACAGGTGGATGTCGGGGTGGAGGTCGGGAGAAAAGAAACACATTATCAGGGTTGTATAACATCCATAACCCCCCCCTGCCCCAACACACACACGCACGCACGCACGCACGCACGCACGCACGCACGCACGCACGCACACACACACACACACACACACACACACACACACACTCACACACACACACACACACACACACACACACACACACACACACACACACACACACACACACACACACACACACACACACACACACACACACACACACACACACACACACACACACACACACACACACACACACACACACACACACACACACAAACACACAATCACTGAAAGATTTAGGAGACAAGGACTGATACCAGCCAATTTAGAAGAAGGATGATGTCAAGGGAGCTGGTGGGGAATTCGGCCAGGAATGTGAGGGAACTCTGACGATGAACTCTGGGTTCATTAATGACTGTAATGAGTTCCTAACAAATAGATTAACGCTTTCACTGCCACACAACAAAGGGTTGACCCTTTCACAACCATACTACAGAAGGTTAAACCTTTCATTACCACAGTACAGACGGTTAACCTTCTGTAGTAATAATAATAATAACTTTATTTGTATAGCACTTTTCATACAGAGGTTTCACAACAATAAAAAATACACGCATAAGCGAGCATAGAAAAGATAGACAGGTAGCAATGTATGGTAAATCACAGTGTTTCACATTACGATCTAGCATCCCAATAGGCTCTCTGTTTACAGTTTCATTCAGTAATACAAATAATAAAAATTGTTTAAAATTATTCAGTTTAAAAATAGTCTAAAAATTATAAAATAGAACGGACATACAACAGGGTATTTAACATACAACAGAGCAGTGCATCAGTAAGAAGTAAAAAGTGTGATAAAATTAGCATAGAACCGACACATGAATTTGATAGGCAGTGTATAAAAGTAGGCAGGGTAAGAATAGTGCAGGTAAGTACAATTTGTGTCAGGATATCCCTGATGTTTCATTGAAATGCCTGAGCTGTCTTTTGAAGATGTCTAGCGAGTTGGCTTCCCTGATGTTTTGGGGTAGTTTGTTCCACAGTTTTGGGGCATAGTTGATAAAGGCTGCATTACCGATCCTCTTTTGACTGTTTCTGGGAGCCTCTAGTAGTCCAGCAGCTGATGATCGCAGTGTTCTTGCTGGCGTGTAATTTATTAGAGTATTGGCGATGTAGCTAGGTCCATGTCCATTTAGAGCTTTGTATGTAAGGAGAAGGACCTTAAAGTCAATTCTAAATGTTACAGGAAGCCAGTGTAAAGCAGCTAAGACTGGACTAATGTGCTCTCTCCTTTTGGTTCTAGTTAGCAGTCGGGCTGCAGAGTTTTGGATTAGCTGAAGCCTCTCTGTGGTTTTCTTAGGGAGACCTGTGAAAAGTGCATTACAGTAGTCTAACCGGCTAGATATGAATGCATGAATTAGCTTCTCAGCATTGTTCTGATTAATAAATGGTCATACTTTTGCTATATTTCTGAGATGGAAGAACGATGTTTTCGTCACTTTGCTAATATGAGAATTGAAGTTCAGTTCTGAATCTATGATAACCCCGAGACTAGTGACCTCAGATTTGATCCAAGGGGTTAGTCCTCCCAGGTTCTTTATTAACATTTCTTTTTTAGTTTTGGGGCCGATAATTAGAATTTCACTTTTGTTCTCGTTTAGTTTCAGGAAGTTCTTACTCATCCATTTATTTATTGCCAGTAAGCAGTCTGTAATGGAGCTAATCGCTGTATCATTTGGTTCAGCAGATATGTACAGTTCTATTTCATTATGGCTCCGCTCAGCATCAGTTGCATATATCTCGCTTCAGTGGATATACACTGAATACATTTCAAAATGTACCTTTACATACCAACATCCGTCTGACCACACCCCCATCTGCTGCCTACATAAGCAGGGGTGGGGCCACACACTCATCTCCTTCTCAAATTTCATCCACAAGGAAGTGCCTGTTATATACCCACTTGACGTGGAGAAAATATTTAGTCTGAGGAAAGGAAAACAGAAGAACAAGGAGATACGTTGACATTATATCTTTATTTTCTCTCTCACTATTTTCGAGAAAATACGGCGATATTGTCTTTGTCACTGGAGTGTCTGGAAGATGATGATCATTCTGTGTGACCTCCACCGGCTTTTCGTATTAGGGGCTCGCGCTGCTGACATGCTCCCCAACTGCAGTCCTCCTTTGCTGCGGCTGGATGGGTTTGGCCCTCCGGCCATGCAGCTGGACTGTGGGAAGCACCGACTGTTGTGAGGAAGCGGTGGCTTCCAGGGTGGGGTAAGTACTGTTTTGCTTGCAAGCTCTGGTTGTCTGTTGATGCTGTGGGGATAAGCGGCGGACAGAGGATCTTGGTCTGAAGCCCATGATGGTGTGGGCCATCTAGTGGGCCGCGACAGAGGCCTGGTTAAAACCCGGGATTCTCTGAACAAGCGGATGCTTCTCTGTCCCGTGCAGGCCCCATCTTTCACTTGAGTGGAAGTACACCCTAAACGAGGAAATGTGGGCATGGATTTTCGTTATCGGAAGATCCATGTTCAAGTCGGCTGCAGCCCAGATGGGATTTGTGCCGGCTCCGCCGTATGTCTGGTAAAATCACTGTTGAAAACTGTGTTTGACATTTCTTTTTCTCTTCTCTCTTAAAGATGAGGAGGGTTTCAGACGGCGGCCTGTCTGAAGTGTGGCTTGTTATGTCGTTGTGTACAGTTCAGGTGATAGCTGCTTAGCTTGCGTGCTAGTTGTGGCCTACCTGTTAGCCAGTCAGCTGTTACTTGTCAGTTGTGTCACTAGGCTAGGAAACGTTAGCTTGTTGCTATCAGTCGAGAGCGGCTGTTAGCTTAATGCTACACTGTTGAACGTTGCTATGACTATAACATGCCTTAAACACTCTGACTACGACGTCATCTTTGACAGAGGATGTTAGTCGAACCTACACCGGGAGCCCTGCCAGCGAGGACTGCGTCAACATGGAGAAACGTAGCGGCTGGGTGGCGCAGCGACGTTACCCTCGTCGCCAACACAGGAGATGCCGTGTTCGACTTCGGTGTCCCGTTAACCAGATTGCAGTTCTCTCGGCCTGCGCTCAGGGTAGGAGTCCTGACCGGACACACTTCTTCTTTCCTTCCCTTCTAAATGTTTTGTAATAACAATGTTTTCCAAAACATGTGTTGCTGCAATACATTGAGGATACGACACGTGTTGTGTGTGAATTGTCTTGTCACTGGTATAGCTTCTCTCTCCATAGAAATCGGCGTTGTTGTTTACATGTGTAAAAATTATCTGGTTAGTTGTGACGAGAACATGTGTGTTCATGTAACGTTTGTAACGTGGGTGAACTCACAACTAAGGGGGTTAATTAACCTGTGAAGCTATGCTTAGTGACATGTGATTGAGGAATGAATTCTTTCTCAGCCTGTGATGACAATGAACAGTGTGTTCACATATTAACAGGGTTACCTGTTCAACTTGGTCGTATCAAGGGTAAGGTAGGAGAGGTGATACCCCCGGTTTCCCTGGGGCTTCCCCCCCTCCTCTCAGACATGTTTGGTTACAATATATTGTGTCACTGTGTTTGTGGGGATACGATGTAACCCTCAGCTTAATTGCTGGGGTTGTGCTTTCCGCTTGAGAAACAATTTTTTCCTAAAGAAAAGATTGTTTGGTCACTTATCATGTGTGCTTAGCAAGGCCTGTGGCCAATACATAATCGAGGATTCTGTCTTCTCTCGTTATGAAAAACGGCGTTCCTCTGTAGTAGGAGTGTACTGTGCCATTTTTTGTTGTGATGAAGGGTTGTGTGTGTCTTTGTGATCTACAACTGGGTTAGGTTTGGCCCACAGAAGCACATATGTAAGTCTGGACCGGGGCTCTTAAAGGGGCCCTCTCTGTTCTGTGTTTTTTCCTTGGTAAAACTCAGGTAGCAGGATTAGTACATGAGCTATGTGAGGCTGTTAGATGCCTCATGTAGCATGCTATGACTGTGTCATGCTCTATTTGTCATTACATCGTATCATGGGTGAGGGGTCGTAAAGGGGTGAACTGGTAAACCTTTCCTTCCCTTTTCTGATTGGTCAGGGGTTAAAACCACCTGTCTTTCAGGGTTCCTGTCACGTTACTGTTCGGCATGTTACAGGGTAAGGGGGGGGGGGGGGAGAGTTTTCTGGTCCCACGCCCGGAAAGATTGGGCGTGTGCACCGTGGAAATTCCCCCGCCATAGAGTACGTCACTGAGCGCGTCTCTATTGGTAGGACTTCCGTGGGTTGTTCAGGTCCATGTTATGGATCTGTTTCAGGGAGTTGTCAGAGCTCCTCCTCACGAAGCTCCTCCTCGGGGAGAAGTGCCTTCTGTGAGTTCGGACTCTCCTTCCCTGTGAGGGAGCCTCCTCAGAGTTTCAGAGCCTCCTCCTCAGATTGTCAAGGTGAGTAGAACTTCAAAAAGGAGTTCTGCTCTATTGTATGTGTATTCGATTCAATTCGATTATTGAGTGTGTATTGGTTCAGTGCCTTCTCCTCGGAGAGCCCTAACCCAAGTGTTACATAGCTCAATGTTGCAATATTTCTTTTCAATCTATACGCATGAGGCTGGTGCGCCTTGGTTGCTCGTGATTAAAACAGCGTTTTTATAGGGCAACTGGGATGGAGTTTTGTCTCTTCCGAGCGCCAGTTTACTAGGTTTGTCTCGACGAATTCTCGTTCATATCTGGGGGATGTTAACGGAATAGATCAGAACATAAGTAGAGGGGTCTCACGCCCTTAGGGTGGGCCACTGAGCGCGGTACAAATGGGACCGTCTGGGTGGCGCCCTCTTTTCATGTTTTAGATCGACACGCATACCTACCCCCTCTCCTGGAGTGGGCATGTCGGCGTGGTTAGGGAACGGGACTGGTTCTGGTCGCGCCGGTCCAGGTCAGTTAACCTGTTGTCCGCCGGGGACGCAGATCTGCTGTTCTGATACCCTGAGGGACTTGTGCTTTTTTCGGGGGAAAAATGCCGGGTCGGCCCGGGTGTCACAGGGTTAGGTGTTATGGAGACCCTTTGTTGGGTAAATGTTGTACTCTGCACTATCGTAATGGCTTACGGCCATACCAACCTGAACGCGCCCGATTTCGTCCGATCTCGGAAGCTAAGCAGGTTCGGTCCTGGTTAGTACTTGGTTGGGAGACCGCCTGGGAATACCAAGTGCAGTAAGCTTAGGGCTGGTTCTCCATTTTTTTCGCTCCTCTCTCACGCGTGGCGAAGAGGGGGCTGTTGGGGTGGTCTTTTGGACCTCCTCTGGTAACCCTGTGTGCTTCCCGAGCCGCCGGGCCCGGTCCGAAGTAATGTTTCGTCGACCCGTAGGCCTGGAATAACCCTTTTTTGAAAACTGAAACACTTGTACTGCGGTATATATAGCCAGTGTATTTTGGAGTTTTTTCTTGAGGGGTTATAGGAACAACCACCGCATGTGGTACCAAGAGGGTGGTTGATTCCCTGGTGTGTTGAAGCAGAGTCAACTCCCGGGTTACCCGGTTGAGTGTGCCCCTGCACATTCATGACGTCTGCCAATCGTGTCAGCCTTCTCTGCCTCGGCCCCTCTGGGTCGGGGTTTTTTGGTGGAGGCTTTGTCATGGTGCGCAACAATGCCAGCATACGCCCCTTCCGCCGGGGTGCTGTTTTCAGTTGACCCCTTTGGCGCCTGTCTCGCCCGCAGTGCTCCAGGCTCGGGTCTAAAGCCTGCTGCCTGGTTTCCCCGGTGCGCTGCCTGCTTCCGTTAGGGTTAGCCTTGAGTGCTTCAAGTTTCGGCCATGCTGACTGCCTGTGTTGCAGGGTCAGTGTGCCAGGCGGCGTACTAGTGGGGGGAAAGGGCCTGCTCTTGGAGGGGCCCTGTCCGAATACGCTGGCGATGTGGGGGGCGGTGTCACTTAGTGACCACCTGGTGGGGTCTTGATGCCTGGCGTCATTGACCTCTTCGGGCCCCCTTTTTCCGGGGGGTCCAGTCCCTTCAGTGGGTCTGGGTCTTCCTTCACGCTCCGCTGCTACGGCCTTGCCACAGGGTTGAGTTTGCTCTTGACCCCGTGATTTTGGGGGCAGTAACGAGGTTTGTTCCTTCCGTTCGTTCCCTGGTGGCATGCGGGTTGTGCGTGTGCATAGTCGTGGGGTCAAGCCACGGTCTGCTCACTCTGTGCGTTGAGTTGCTCAAGTTCCTCTTCGGATCCGTCTCCCTCCCGTCCTCCAATAGGGAGGGTATCCCTCCATTAGGGAGGGTCGGGGGGGCTCGGTCCTCCCCGGTTCTGATGATTGTGGGGGGCCTCAGTGGGGTACATTTGTCGAGCTTCTGGCTCCCGCTCAGCTCCTGTTATGCAACTGATGCTGAGCGGAGCCATAATGAAATAGAACGTAAGGTTATGTATATAACCAAGTTCTATGAATTATGGTGACGCTCAGCATCGAGGCGCCACTGCGACCCTTGATCTTTCATTGTGGTGAAATTTGTTGGGAAGGAGATGAGTGTGTAGCCCCACCCCTGCTTATGTAGGCAGCAGATGGGGGTGTGGTCAGATGGATGTTGGTATGTAAAGGTACATTTTGTAATTTATTCAGTGTATATCCACTGAAGCGAGATATATGCAACTGATGCTGAGCGTCACCATAATTCATAGAACTTGGTTATATACATAACCTTACGTTATGTATCATCCGCATAGCTATGGAAATCTACATTATGTTCTCTGATGATATCACCCAGCGGTAACATGTAAAGGGAGAAGAGTAAAGGACCTAAGCAACTCCCTTGTGCAACTCCATAGTTGTTGTCGTATATAGCAGACATGTGATCTCCTAGTTTAACATAGAATTTCCTCCCTCTGATGTATGTTTAAACCAGCCTAGCACATGTTTTGAGAAACCGACAAGGTTTTCAAGACGATCGATTAGAATATCGTGATCGATTGTATCAAATGCTGCACTGAGATCTAGCAGGATAAGGATGGAGATCTTATTCTTGTCAGAGTTTAGCCTGAGGTCACTGATTATTTTGGTGAGGGCAGTTTCAGTGCTATGATATTTTCTGAATCCCGACTGAAATTTTTCTAGGATGTTGTTTTCTTCAAGAAAGGAATTTATTTGAACTGAAACTATCTTTTCAAGTACTTCACTAATGAATGGTAGGTTGGATATTGGACGATAATTTGCCATTACATTACTAATGTGATGCATGTGAATCTTCTCATGGTTACATTGCGCGGTTTTCTGCAATCAGCTTTATTTGAGTAATGCTGGCCAGTGGCGGCCGGTGGGTTTCGCCACTAGGGGGCGCTATACCAAACATTAAATGCAAACATGTACAGTACAGTACCACGCAACACTCATTGCCAGACGTGAGCGATTCGACTCACGCTCACGGCAATGAATCGGCTCTTATGAACGAGTCGCTCAGCTGTTACTACAACAACACACAACCAGTCAAATAAAGTATAGTCTAGACTCTAATTCACAACTTGAAACACAATATATAAATAGAAAAGTTAGAAACAAAACTCGCCCGTCTACAAACACAGGCAGATCTCTCCCTCTCTCCTTCTCTCTCTCACACACAGCGCGACGTGGAATCGATTCGTTACACAATCAGACCTATTATATACCAAGAATAACTTCAGTATGAGTACAGGGCTGTACACATATTTTGCATATTGTTAAACGAGCCAAGGCTAGCTATTAAACTATCGATATGAATCGAAAATCTGGGACCCTGATGTAAACAAGACAAACGTCTTTCTCTGGTCTGCATCCCCTTAACAATTGTGTGTATTGAGCCGTACTGTATTGTACCCATTCTGCAATCTGTTAATAAAGTTCTCATTCATTCATTCATTCATTCAAACATAGACGATATTGAACAAGCCATAATCCACGTATTTTCAATCCGAGAGAGCTGCAGTAGTTAAATCAATGAGCCATCGAGATAGTCAGTGTGGTAAGTAACGTTATTATTGCATCCAAGATTGATACAGATACAGAGAGAGAGAGAGAGAGAGAGAGAGACTCACTGTTTAGTTGAACGTCCAGGGCCAAGTTAGCAGTTAGCCAAGTGTTAGCTCAGCTGAGCTCGTTGCCACAACACTCAACAAGTACATTCCGTTGTCCATTTCCGCTCGAACAGACTGCAAAACTACCTGGCGTTCTATCGCCATGCTCTAAGACAAACTCTAACCTTAACCAACTTTGAAAGAGTGCCTAAGCTTAAGAACTTGCAGTCACGGCACGGCAAACAGCTGCATGCATCTCACAACAACACAACTATCTCAACCAAGCTAGAAGCTAGAAATTGGATTCGGCCAATCAGATATCGTCTCTGTGAAATTCTGCCATGGAAAGAAATACTGGCGTCGGCCAATCAGAGAGCGTCTCCGCGAAATGCGGCTATGGAAAATCCTTCACGGAAGTTCACGCTGCTGGCTAGACCGCTTCAAATCGCGCTCGGATTCCAACATAATAGTCATATTTCAACGCACAACGCCGTATGCACTGATTGGCTGTGACGGAGACAGCGATCAAACTGTGACGCGCACGCAGAGCGCTATCGCGTATTGCCCCCGAGAAATACGAAAAAATAAAAAAAATAAAAAAACGTGATGTCACTTCCTGCTCTGGAAAACAGTGTTTTTTTAATTTAGATAATAACGTTATATTGTGCATTGGAAATACAAACATACTTAAAATGAGTAAATATTATTAATTTTAAACATGTTTATATTATTTATAGGGCTATAAAACACAAAAACGAAAAAGTTTTATTCTCTTCTTCTCTGATTTAACAGCAGCTGGCCAGCAGGTGGGTCGGCGCCCTAGCGCCCCTAGTGGTAGAGCCGCCACTGATGCTGGCCCTGATCAAGGTTATTTTGTTGTTAAAGAATAGTGCAAGTTCTTCACACTTAACCGTTGATGACTGAGGAGGTGTAGGGGCAGTGTTGAGTAGTAGATTAATAGTGGAAAAAAGGATTCTGGAGTTTCCAGCGTTTTCTGTAATGATTTTAGAAAAGTAGTCTTTCCTTGCTAAGCGTATGGTTTTATTATAAGCAGTTAAATCACCTTTGTATATATCACAGCATATGGTGGTTTTTGTTTTTCTCCATTTTCGCTCCGATGCACGACATTTCCTTTTTTCTTTGTTGACCGCATTATAGTTCAACCAGGGCGAGGCTCTGGTTTTCTTGTTTTTCGTTTTTAGTGGGGCGACAGAATTTAATACAGATGACAGTGCATCATTTTCTACCATTTCATTTAGAGAGCTGTCATGATTGTGTGGTTCACGTAGTCTGATAAGATTAATGAACTTTGATTCAGCCTTGTCGTTTAGGAGCCTCTTTTCAACTATGATTTCTTTTTTTGTTTTAGTAAGGGTTATTTGAGTATAAAAAAATATACAGTGATGGTCGGAGAGAGGTAATTCAGTTATTGAGAAATCTTTTATGCTTAGCCCAGTAGTTGTTATGACTAAGTCTAATGTATTCCCAAGCCTGTGAGTTGCATTTGTTATATGCTGTGTTCAGGGCCGCCTGGGAGAAATGCGAAAAAGTTCCCAAACTTTTCAGGCCGCGACCCAAAAATAACGGGGTCAGAGAGCCGCGACCCCAACTATTATAGGAGGTTAAAAAATAATTTTTTTTTAAATGGAAATGTATGGTTGAAACATGCACACGTTCAAACGCACACACACTAATACGCATTGGAGGCTTTTAACCAGGGCCGGACTGGGGAACTCATTCAGGCCAGGAAATATAGTGCAAGATATAGCCCCAGTCAGGCCACTTTTTAAGCAGGGGGTCTGGGGGCTAGCATATGTATGATTAGCAACAACACTGATTTGGATGGATTTTCAGTTTTTTTGTAATGTCAGATTGAAAATAATACAATTTATTCAACTTCAGCCCTGATCATAACACCACATATTAATTTTATAATTCTAACCCTTTAAATGCCAGTGTGTGTGATGGCATATATTTGCAATATATCAAATGCAAAGTAGATTTTTCTGGGGGGGATTATTACAGGCTAGCATGTGTCAATGATTAGCAACAACAGTTTTTTGTAAGGGTCCCGCCTCCACCAATCACATGCAGCTCCTTTTGTGTGTGTGTGTGAGAGCAAGAGAGAGAGAGAGTAACCTCGTTCCCAGCTTTATCTCGAGAGATAAAGCCTGGTAAAGCACTACAGCTGAAAGTGGGAATCGGATAGGAAGTCCCGCCCCTGAAATCACGACAGGTGCTCGTGAAAATGCACTTCCCCCAGAAACAACCTCGTTATCGCCTCCCTCGAGATGTATGAGCGTCTGCTTGTTGTTTGTTTCCCTGGGGACTATAAACAGATCAGGGGGTGCCCGGAAACCGGAAAGCCTGTAGCCGGTATTTCTGTATTTCCGATTAACACTTTAGGAGGCATAGCTTTACCAGCCTAGAGAGAGAGAGAGAGATAGTTCTCCAACTTGTGTGAGTTGCAGTGATCTCCTGGTTGTTCCCCACCTAGGTTATCTAACTATTGTGCTGCTGCAACTAGAAACACTGTCCTGGCCTGCTTCTAAGTTCAGTGGCCTGACTGCAAAAAAATAAATAAATAAAAAATTATGATTTTTTTGTTTTTGTTTTGGAAATCATCTGGCAACCCCCCCCGCGGCGGCTCGCGACCCTCCTGTGGGTCACGACCCCGATTTTGGGAACCCCTGCTCTAGTGCAGAATGGGTTGATTTGATTAGCTCTTTCGGGGACATTTGATCAGACGAGATGGCCTTGTGTGATATGGGGAGGGGGAGGGGAGGACGCCTTGTGCTGCTGCTGCACCTTGTGGCGAGATTGTGTCCTTCGTTATTATCTCTCGTGCTGGTATGAGTTTGATGTCCTTGGAGGCCACTAAGGCATTACGTAAGTTTGCTGCAAGAAGCCTCGATCCTAAGCGATTTGGGAAGAAGCCATTTCTTTGAAAGCGTTCTGGATTATTCCAGAAAACATTGAAATTGTCAATGAATATCAGGCCGTGTATAAGACAGGCAGACCCTAACCATGAATAAAAATTTAGGAGTCGACTAAAGGCTTCTTGTCCTCTGCGAAAGCATGCAATTGGTCCACTGATGGACACATCAGTGTCCATGTACACAGACTGATGTTTGTATAGTGTGTTCATTAAATGTGTGAAATCCTCTTTCAATGTCTCTGTGTCTTCTTTCGCAGGATGTCAAACGATCCAGAATGAATGACAATTTTTGTTATGGCTGATCTGATGAGTGTTGGAAGTATTTCGGACAGTTCTTTCACAGATGTGTTGTCTAGACATATATCTTCTGTGTTTGCCATTTCCACATACCTTGTTGTGGAATCTCCAATCAGTATGCAGTCTGTTTTCTGTGTGAGGTTAGCATTTTTCTTTCAGACAATTCTGGGGCCGTTTGTTTTTGGATTAGGCCTAGTCTGCCGGTTCTTACCACAGTCCTGTGGCCTTGGTGAAATAGCCTCGCTAGCTGTACCACTAGCTTTCTCAAGCGCCGTCATATTAACGCTTGTCTCGTACCTTCGGCGTCGGCTACCGCAACGTTCTCCTCGGCGCATGGTAGTCTCTTCGCTGTTAGCCGTTAGCTCAATCTGGGTCGTGTTTGCTAGCCGTGTCGCTCGTGGCTCTGTTTTCCTCATCGTCTCATCGTTAGCGTGTGCTCCGATGTGCCAGCTGTTAGCTTCGCTAGCATTAGCGTGAGCTCCGGCATGCCAGCTGTTTGCTTCGCTAGTGTTAGCGTGAGCTCCGGTATGCCTGCTATTAGCGTCGTTAGCGTGAGCTCCGTTACGCTCGCTGTTTGCTTTGCTAGCGTCGTGTGGTAGTGAAAGGTTAATCTTCTGTAGTGTGGTTGTGAAAGGGTTAACACTTTGTCGTGTGGCAGTGAAAGTGTAAGAGCCAAAGCTATATATTCAGGTTATTGTATTATATGAATGTTTAATATTGATTAGATTTAGATAAAGTCATTTAACCGTCGTATTTGTCATAATAGAGCATTCTAGAACATAGAACATTCTAGAACATTTGTGTCTCTATAATAGGCCACCGTTCTCTCAGAGCAGTGTTGTGTAGGCCAAGGACTGAACAGGACGCGTCTATTCTTAACCCAAACGGTGCATGCTTCCGCGTTCCCGTTTTGCACTCTGATTGGCCACTGATGTTTCTGGTCGCACCAATCGTGTGACGGCAAGTTCTTTCCCCGCTTAAGCTTAGGCACTCTTTCGAAGTTGGTTAAGGTTAGAGTTTGTCTTAGCGCATGGCGATAGAACGGTTAGGGTTAGGGTTAGGTTTAGGGTTTGCTGCTGGTCGAGGTGAAAATGGGCACGTCACGCGATTGGGCACACATGTCACATGACCAGAAACGTCAGTTGCCAATCAGATTCACAAAACGCATGGACCGTTTGGGTTAAGAATAGACGCAAACAGGACTGAACGGATGGACTCAACAATCAAGACTGGAGCCTACATTTCGCAACCAAGGTGCCAAGCCTTCCGGTTTGCTGTGGAAAGAGCCAGCAAGTGGATTTACGGCTTTCCAGTGTGGAGGAATTTTCATGTGTCGAGTCGGCAGTGATTTTGGAGACTGGGAAAATACAGTTTTGTTACCTTGTAGTAGTGACGTGAATAATTAGATTCAGGACCACTTCTGTAAAGAAAGATTTCGCTGTGGAAGGGAAATAAACCATTTGGATATCTTTGTTTTACACTGGAGTGGCTGTGGACATTATTTTTCTTTATCAACGAACATACTACTCATGAGTAAGCAATCTTAACCAGTAGAGTAGAACGTCGGCCCTCATATTAGTAAGAAAACTATGTTCCAAGATGAAAAAGGAATCAACACGAACTACTGGAGCGCTGAAAGAAGGATAACAAAAAAAATTCGGAACCTAAGAAGGTTGAGATGACACAAAAGGTCTATGAGGAAGATGTCCATCATGCCATCAATAAGAGGAAAGCTAAGCTAGGTCAGCTAACTGTTCGCATGAATCTGATGAATCAATTAATGGAAGAGGATGACGACGGTAACTTGGAATGTGTACAGACAAGATTGGTAGAATTAAACAAGCTATTTGGAGAGTTCTGTGCGCTTAATACCTCAGTCCTGGTGGTACTAAGCAAAACCAGGAGCAAGACATCAGAAGAGGAGATGAAGAAAGATCAGGATGGATGGTTCACGCCGATATGGACACTTGTGGATGCCATATGGACAACATGGATGGAGGAGGTCCATAAGCGTATAGCGGAGTTTAGGAAGCATCAAGACAGTGCATCCGGCGTCGTAAAAAGGAAAGGGTCTAGAGCACCATCCACTACATTTTCCAGAACATCATCAGCATGCGTGCATCCGAAAGTTGACATAGAGAGGGCTGAGTTGCTAGCCCAGGCTTCCACTCTAAAACAAAAACGACAACTCGAGGAACACTTGGCTAAGCTAAGAACAGAGCGGGAAGAACAGGAGGCTAAGCTAAAAACAGAGAGGGAAGAACAGGAGGCTAATCTAAGAGCAGAGATAGATGAGTTGCAGGTCCAGGCTGCTCTAGCGCAAAGTACTGGCAGAGTACGAGGGCCAGCGAGCCTCATCCAGAGTGTCCCGTAGGGATGGAAGGAACTCTCACCTAGAGAAAAACAGTTCCTTCGTATCACAAGCTCACAAGCAGGCTAGGTCTACTCCCCAGGCTGTAGCGAAAATAGAAGAACCTGCTTACAGTAGCAGCTACACAGAAAGAACAGGAGTCTCCGCAACAAGAGCCCAAATGAGCCATGGTGGATTTCCCAGTGAAGCAACAATACCATGCTACGCTGCCCCCTCAACAGATTCCTATATTCAAGGGAGACCATATGGAGTACAGGCTATTCATCAGGGCCTTTGAACACGGAGTGGAGGACAAGACAGATAGTAACAGAGACCGGCTGTACTTCATGGAGCAGTACACGGATGGACAGCCAAGAGAGCTGATAAGAAGTTGTCTTCACAAGGAACCAGAGCGAGGCTATCACGAGGCAAGAAGGCTCTTGAAAAAGCCTTTTGGAAATGGATACAAGATCTCAATGGCGTATATAGACAAGGCACTGAACTGGCCTACTAGCAAGTCCGATGACGGAGAGGCGCTCCACTCCTTTGGCCTCTATATCACTGGATGCCTCAACGCTATGGCTGACGTGGAGTACATGCAGGAGCTTGAAAGCATATCAAATATGCTTGCCATCACAGCCAAGCTTCCGTACAAGCACAGGGCAGGGAAGAAGAGGGCGAAGCCAGTTCTATGGTCAGTGGATGCATCAAGGCAGAAACAAGGACCTGCAGAGCTACTGGGGCCGGCAACGTCGAAAGCATCTTGGCTATCGTTCCGGTCCACATCAAAGCCAAGAAAGGCAACAAGATGGTAGCTACCTACACGTTCCTTGACCCAGGCAGCAACGTCGCTTTCTGCACAGAGAAGTTAATGGCAGCTGTAACTGAGGGGTTACAAAACCCTGACTGTATTAAAGATTGTGATATATTAAACCACTGCTAGTTATGTACTTTAATTACTGGCCAAACAGTACATCAAATATTGATGGTGAACACTCACAAGAACACGGCATTGACACAGAAATACTATTGGAGGGTAATTTATTATTATTAGGCAACGTTAGGTTACAGATTGAGAATTAGGGTCGCGCTTGTATGGCGAAGAATATACATAAAGTCAGTCAAGAGCATAAGTCACTAAGAATAGTAGGAATCCTACGATGGGTCTAAGCTGACGCCACCTGTTGTATAGTAGCAATTATATAGGGCAACACCGGTACCAACTGGAGACAATGGGTTCCCTCCGGGGTGTAAGGCCGGGAGGGTAGAGGAATGTTCGGGTACTCCGTCTGAGTCAACGAGGAATAAAGAGAGTCCAGGTACAGGAGTCGGTGCTTGTACTCCCTTGATCAGCAGACAAAAGCAATAGTTGTAATCCAAGATGCTCGACAGCATTGACGACAGCTAGCCAGCCCCTTCCACGAGGCAGGCCCGAGTGGTAATCCTCACGAGGTTAAATCCCAGACGATAGTGGAAATCAACGGTGCTCTTCTCCGGTAGTCACGTCCCAAAGCAATATAATCCAACCAGGAATGGTTCTGCAATCGCCGACGCCGATTCTCCTGTGCACTATACTTCACATTAAACTAGGTCGAACTTGACGTTACTCCACTAAACTCTGACACTTTTACTATTCTATTCGCACATGTTCTAAATGCACGGTTGCTCACTTCAATGTTACCGAACTTGTCACACTGCTGCTTTAGATGAACTGAATGAACGAAGCGACTAAGAACGGTGTGCGCACCTTGCGCTGTATTTATACTTAAGTGATTATCTAGTTCCAAACCTGACCACTTTGGTCCTGAATCAATACACTGCCAAAGGCATGTTCTGACATGCCCCAAACTCGCCCATTGCACCTGTCTGAGTGCGAGACTGCCTGGAGCCTAGGGTGCTATCTAATAGGAGAGCGAATATTACTCTGGTCTGAATGCAGGTAAAGGGATATTCCGTGTATATATATAAATAATATACAAAGTATATCAAACGATACATATATATATTCAGTTTAATCTGGCCCTTCACAACAGCAGCGCTTAACGTCACCGGCAGGAAGACAAGTATCCTGCTAAGGACCATGGGAGGCGAGCAGGTCGTGAACAGCCAGATGGTGTCTGGTTTAGAAGTCTGTAGCTTGGATAGTGACAACTTCCTAGAGCTATCACACACCTTCTCTCAGAAGTCAATACCTGCTCGTAAACAGAACATCCCACTGCAAGAGGAAATCGATAAGTGGCCCTATCTCAGTGAAGTGCAAATCGCTGCTGTCGGGACAAAACCTCATAACTCCAAAAACCCAACTTTTCAGCAGAGGAAAAAAACTAACACAGATTTGAGGGTGAATAGAGTTAGGAGGTTTAGACAGATGATCGGTTTAATGCTTTCCCATTGTTTAAACTTTGTAAAACCCACACACGCATATGGAGGATGATCTATGGAGTTGATTTATATAATAAAAAAAAATTAAAAAAATTGAGTTATGAGGTTTTGTCCCGACAGCAGCGAAATACCAAAGAGCCAGGCGGAGATAGGCCTTCTCATCGGGACTGACGTACCCAAGGCAATGGAACCATGGCAGGTGGTATCCAGCATGAAGGAAGGGCCGTACGCGGTGAAAACGCGATTGGGCTGGTTCGTCAATGGCCCCCTCAGAGGAGAAGATGGCCATGAAACTACCAGTGGACTCATACAAGTCACGTCCAACCGCACATCCGTGGCCATGCAAGATGAACATTGGAGTCAACAGTTCAAGAACGACTTTCCAGAGTGTCAAGACGACCGGTTTGAGAAGTCGAGGGACGACATCCAGTTTCTGGAACTGGTCTCGCAGTCCATGAAACTTACAGAGGGACACTACAGCATCGGCTTACCAGTGAGGAACGCAGTCTTCAAGATGCCGAACAACAGAAGAGTAGCTGAACAGCGAGCTCTCAACTACAGCTATCTGCTATAGAAGAGTGATGACAACAAGCTTCATGTTGCCTTCGTCATGGCGAAGGCGAGAGTGGCCCCGCTCAAGCCCCTCACTATCCCGCGCATGGAGCTAGCAGCCGCTACCATGGCAGCGTGCATGGACAGGACCTTGAGATCCGAGCGGGAGCTCCAACTAAACAAATCTGTGTTCTGGTCCGACAGCACCACTGTGCTCAAATACATCGCAAACAGAACCAGTAGATTTCGCACCTTCGTAGCGAATCGAGTGGAGACCATCTTGAAGCTGTCAGAAGTAGGACAGTGGCGGTATGTAAATACTGCAACGAATTCTGCTGAACACGCGTCGAGAGGACTCAATGTGGAATCATTCCTGCGCAATGAGACTTGTATACAGGGGCCGGAATTCCTCACCAAGCCCGAAGAGGAATGGCCTCAGAACCCAGAACACCATGGGGACCTATCCACAGAGGATCCAGAGGTAAAGAACGCTGTGGTCAGCGCTACTGCAGCTGAAGAGCAGTTCCACACAGTTCAGCAGTTCCTGGAATATTACTCCAATTGGAACCGTCTCAAGAAGGCAGTCGGTTGGATGCTGAGGCTTAGAAGCACTCTGCTGATGCTGTGCCGCAAGAGGAAGAAGATGAATGCTTCGCTCACACAGTCTGAGGTACAGACACAGATGGAGATATTGAAGGCAAGCCTGGAGAAGACCAACCTCACTGTGGAGAATATAAAGGAAGCAGAGCTTGAGATAATTCGTTACAGTCAGCGCCAGAAATCGCCACGCTTCGGAAAGGTGACTACGTCAAGAAGAGCAGTCATATCGCTAAGCTCAAACCAGTACTGCAAGATGGAATCCTCAGCGTAGGTGGAGGACTTGACAAATCGGCGATGCCTGAAGAGGCTAAACACCCAGCCATCCTACCTAAGGATCTCCATGTAACAGAGCTTATACTCCGAGACATCCACCAGAATGTGGGTCACAGCGGTCGTAACCACGTATTGTCCAAGCTGCGACTCAAGTTTTGGATCCCTGGAGCTCACACGGCCATACGAAGAGTCCTCTCTAAGTGTGTAACCTGTCGACGCTCAAACGGGGCTGCTGGACAACAACAGATGGCGGATTTACCCCAGGACAGGGTTCTTCCAGATGACCCCCCTTTCACCAACACTGGGGTAGACTACTTCGGTCCGTTCGAAGTCAAACGCGGCAGAAGCGTCGTGAGGAGGTGGGGTTGCACCTTCACCTGTCTGGCTATCCGTGCTGTCCACATTGAGGTGGCCTCGTCGTTGGACACCGACTCATTCATTGACGCTCTCCGTCGCTTCCTCGCGAGAAGAGGCCAGGTGAAAATCCTCCGTTCAGACAATAGGACTAACTTCGTTGGAGCGGAGCGCAAGCTAAGAAGAGCTATGAAACAATGGAATAGCTCCAAGATCGAGAACACGCTACGACAGAGGGGAATCCAATGGATTTTCAACCCTCCTACTGGTTCTCACCATGGCGGAGTCTGGGAGCGGATGAGCAGGTCTGTCAGGAAGATTCTCAGCACCACCTTAAGGCTTCAGACTCTGGATGAAGAAGGCACACCGTCTCTTGTGTGAGGTAGAAGCCATCATTAACAGTCGACCGATAACCAAGGCTTCTAGTGATCCGGATGACCTGGAAGCGCTTACCCCCAACCACCTCTTGCTCCTCCAGTCAAAGCCTTCCCTGCCTCCCGGCCTTTTCGTGAAAGAAGAGCTCTACTCCCGCAGGAGATGGAAACAAGTCCATTATATGGCAGACATATTCTGGAAACGATGGACACAGGAATATCTACCTCAGCTCCAGGCGAGACAGAAGTGGACACGTGTGTCACGCAACTTCGCTGAGGGAGACGTCGTCCTGATCATCGACGACTCTGCCTCCCGCAACTCCTGGGTCCTGGCCAGGGTCATTGAGGTGGTTCCTGACCAGCATGGGCTCATGCGCCGGGTCCGTGTCAAGACGAAGACGACCATTTTAGATAGACCTATCACTAAGGTCTGTCTTCTCCAAGAGGCTACATGAGGTGGTGGTAAAGGCTGTCCTCCTACGGTGTGCCATGTACTAGTGACCTCTGGCACCAGGTATTGGTTATCCAGCAGCAGAGAAACTTATCAGTTAAAATAGTGTTTGGTTTAGCTCCTTGTTTTTTAGTAGTTAGTCATTGTCTCTAGATATGAAGGACAATTAGGGGCCGGTGTATGAGCCAAAGCTATATATTTAGGTTATTGTATTATATGAATGTTTAATATTGATTTGATTTTGATAAAGTTATTGAACCGTTGTATTTGTCATAATAGGGCATTCTAGAACATTCTAGAACATTTGTGGTGATGTCATAGCCGAACATTCTAGAACATATAACATTCTAGAATGTTTGTGGTGATGTCATAATAGCACATTCTAGGGCATAGAACATTCTAGAACATTGGTGATGGCACCGTATGATGTCATAACTGAACATTCTAGAACATTTGTGTCTCTATTATAGGCCACCGTTCTCTCAGAGCAGTGTTGTGTAGGCCAAGGACTCAACAGGACTGAACAGGACTGAACGGATGGACTCAACAATCAAGACTGGAGCCTGCATTTCTCAACCAAGGTGCCAAGCCTTCCGGTTTGCTGTGGAAAGAGCCAGCAAGTGGATTTACGGCTTTCCAGTGTGGAGGTATTTTCATGTGTCGAGTCGGCGGTGATTTTGGAGACTGGGAAAATATAGTTTTCTTACCTTGTAGTAGTGACATGAATATTTAGGAAAATAGATTTAGGACCACTTCTGTAAAGAAAGACTTCGCTGTGGAAGAGAAATAAACCATTTGGATATCTTTATTTTACACTGGAGCGGCTGTGGACATTCTTTTTCTTTATCAACGAACGTACTACTCACGAGTAAGCAACATTAACCAGTAGAGTGGAACGTCGGCCCTCATAGAAAGGGTTAACCCTTTGGTAGTACGGCAGAGCTCCAGGACCTCCATGTCTCTACAACCCAACCAGAGCTCCAGGTCCAACATGTCTCTACAACCCAACCAGAGCTCCAGGTCCTACATGTCTCTACAACCCAACCAGAGCTCCAGGTCCAACATGTCTCTACAACCCAACCAGAGCTCCATGTCCTACATGTCTCTACAACCCAACCAGAGCTCCATGTCCTACATGTCTCTACAACCCAACCAGAGCTCCATGTCTCTACATGTCTCTACAACCCAACCAGAGCTCCAGGTCCTACGTGTCTCTACAACCCAACCAGAGCTCCACGTCCTACATGTCTCTACAACCCAACCAGAGCTCCATGTCTCTACAACCCAACCAGAGCTCCACGTCCTACATGTCTCTACAACCCAACCAGAGCTCCATGTCTCTACAACCCAACCAGAGCTCCAGGTCCAACATGTCTCTACAACCCAACCAGAGCTCCATGTCTCTACAACCCAACCAGAGCTCCATGTCTCTACAACCCAACCAGAGCTCCATGTCTCTACAACCCAACCAGAGCTCCAGGTCCAACATGTCTCTACAACCCAACCAGAGCTCCATGTCTCTACAACCCAACCAGAGCTCCATGTCTCTACAACCCAACCAGAGCTCCATGTCTCTACAACCCAACCAGAGCTCCAGGTCCAACATGTCTCTACAACCCAACCAGAGCTCCAGGTCCAACATGTCTCTACAACCCAACCAGAGCTCCAGGTCCAACATGTCTCTACAACCCAACCAGAGCTCCAGGTCCAACATGTCTCTACAACCCAACCAGAGCTCTAGGTCCAACATGTCTCTACAACCCAACCAGAGCTCCACGTCCTCCATGTCTCTACAACCCAACCAGAGCTCCACGTCCAACATGTCTCTACAACCCAACCAGAGCTCCACGTCCAACATGTCTCTACAACCCAACCAGAGCTCCACGTCCTCCATGTCTCTACAACCCAACCAGAGCTCCACGTCCAACATGTCTCTACAACCCAACCAGAGCTCCAGGTCCAACATGTCTCTACAACCCAACCAGAGCTCCACGTCCTCCATGTCTCTACAACCCAACCAGAGCTCCATGTCTCTACAACCCAACCAGAGCTCCATGTCTCTACAACCCAACCAGAGCTCCAGGTCCAACATGTCTCTACAACCCAACCAGAGCACATGAACACACAGAGGTGCGGTGACAGTGGCTCGGGGGGTGGAGCAGTCGTCTGGTAATCTGGAGGTTCCCGGTTCGATTCCCACTCCTCCTGATCAGCGTGTCGATGTGTCCTTGAGCAAGACCCTTAACCCCTAATTGCTCCCGATGGGCAGGTTGGCACCTTGCATGGTCGCCGTTGCCGTGTGTCGCCCGGTGTGTGAATGTGTGAGTGAATGGGTAAAATGTGAGGAACAAAATGTAAAGCGCTTTGGATAAAAGCTGTTATATAAATGCACCATTTACCACTTACCATTTAATATCCACAAATGCATGTCAGAGAAAAGGTCTACGCCTAATGTACATCCACGGCGATGCAACGACTTACCTGTATCCCGTTTTAGGGTAGATCTTTTTCAAAAGCATGTGATGATGGTCGTGGTATAGGGATGTTCGATATTGTTTTTTTTACCGATATCCGATATACCGATATTGTCCAACTCTTCATTTCCGATACCGATATCAACCGATACCGATATATGCAGGGTCCCCCCCCCCCCCCCCCCCCCCAAAAGCAAACTGAATAATTTCAGGTAATTAACATATACATATCTCTTGTCGTGTAATTAACACAACATTATGGATACTTTGACAATAAATAATAAAATAAGAATTTGTTCTTACTTGCTTGCCTGGGTAAATGTAAAACAAAAAAAAATTATTTAATTTTTTTGAAAACCGATACAGATAATTTCTGATATTACATTTGAATGCCAATATCGGCCGATAATATCAGACATCCCTATCGTGGTATGATCGCAACTGAACCCTTTCACTACCACACGACCAAAGGGTTAACCCTTCCACTGCGACAATGCAGAAGGTTAACCTTTCACTACCACACTACAGAAGGTTAACCCGTTCACTACCACACTACAGACGGTTAACTGGTAGTGAAAGGGTTGACCCTCTGTATTGTGTTAGTGAAAGGGTTAAGACGGTCACTCAACACTATGATGCCTGCCTGGCTAAAACAACGTGCCTTGACTCTGCAGCGCTGCATCAGGTGGGGCGTGGACCCTGCACTGTCTAAGCGGCCGTGGATCTGTTGAGCATTTACAGAGTGTAGACACAGTCTCATCGACTCGTCTAAATGTATACACAACAGACTTGCGATGAGGCGGCTAAGAAAACAACACTGCGTCTCTCAGTCACAGTAAAGACATGGAAACAAAAGAGAGACTCAGCCGTGCTATGGGTGAGAGAACGAGGCCCAGCGGCGTAGTTACCACGTTTATCTTTAGAGCAAATCAAATCAAATCGAATCAAATGTATTTGTAAGGCCCGACAACACACGTTAATGCCCCCATGGGCCGGCACACGTCTTCTTTATTAAACAAGTCAATAAGAAACATTACAATATAAATCAAGAACAAAGATAAAAACACCAGGAAATCCAAAATAAAATGTAAAATAAATAGGGCTGTCAAAATGAAAACTCTGGAGATTAATTTAAATTATTTAAAGCGTTAAAACAAAATGATCTAGATGAATCTATGGAGTGAAAAATTTTCAACGTTCTGAACCTTCAGCAGTATATTTCCTTGTTCTTTTTTTGCATTGACTCATGCACCTTTTTGAAAATTATCTGACATGAAGATGGAACACATTTTTGTTGTTAATATGATTTATATTACTGGTAGTTCATACAAGACATTATCGTCCTCTAAGCCAATCTGCACTTTAACATAGGCCTGGGTTGTTTTGATTTCTGTTAGCGCTGTGGATATAAGAAAGCGGTCTAGCTGAGTCAAAGTTGATGGTTTTGTTGAACATTTGTATTTCACAGCAGAGAAACTATTCAAAGAAAGCTATTAAAATAGTCTTTGAATCTAAATATACTTTCTTTGTGTTGATTTTACATTAATTCCATGATTTTACTCAAGTAAATATCTGTTACAAGCTTCTGTCTTAAGTAGAAAAATGCGATTTTTAATCTAGATTAACCTCTAGATTAATTACAAAAAAATTTGAGATTGGGGCGGCTAGGTGGCGCAGTGGGCAAGGCACTCGCCACCAACGCAGGATATGCTGGGTTCGAGCCCAGCCCTCTGCGTTGCTACCAGCTTGGCTGGTCGTTCATACTAATACAATTGGCAGTATTAGGGGGTGGGAAGCTGGTGGGTGGGGATCGGACGTTGTGGACAGCGACTCCTACAGGTCGGTTGGTGCGCCTGCGCAGTAGAATCAGGAAACAACGAGGGCGGCGTGTCCCTCCCACGCAGACCCTCGCCGCTGAGAGATCGCGCTGTGCAGGTGAAAAGATGCGACGGCTGCCTCCTCGAGTACCGGAGGGGGACACATGATGCAAGGCTTCGTCCACATTGCAGCCGGCCTGTGGGAGGCATGGCCTAACAGCGTTCGAGACAGGGGAGGGTAGAATTGGACAATACGAAATTGGGGAAGGGAGAAAAATAGAAAATGGGAGAAAAAGTAGATAAAAAAAAAGAAAATGTGTGAGATTAATTAGTAAATTTGTTTTAATCTATTGACAGCACTAAAAATAAATAAATTTAATGAATGCAACACTCTCAGACATACCCCACGCAAAGTTATGGAAAAACTCACTAAAAGCCTAGCGATAGGAAAAAAGCACCACAGGCAATGAGGAGGGGAGAAACCTTAGAAGGGCCGTTCAAGGGATCTCCCTTCTTAGATGTCGGTGATAGTAGTGTTGCTATAAAACATTCGAAACAGTTGATAAGCATGTACATATACGTGTAATGAAACACAAATAAGTACATGCAATAGCAACTCCAGTACATAAGAACATTTTGAACGATTTAAAAATAGAGGTGATGACATCCATTTGAGGTATGGGGGAGATGTAGAGAGGATCGGGTCGAGTAGGGCTTTTTGAACCACCTTTGATTATGGAAATGGTTGTTTTACAGACTGAGAGAATGGACTGCTTTTACTCGCTGCAAATTTATGTCCTCGAATGAAACCGAAAGCTCACCGGGAGCTTTTAAAAAGAGCTGCTGCAGAACGGCCACAGCTGCTGGAGAGGCGTCATCGAGCGAAAGCAAAGGGTTGTAATTTGGCCGTTTCACGTTTTTTTAACGACAGACAAAATGCAAAATGCCTATCTGTGAAATGCAACGCTGCAAAAAATGACAAGCTGCAGCGGAGCTTTCTCTTGCATCCGGACGCATGACGCTGGTTGAGATATTTTAGGTCAAACTTGTGTAATTTTAGTTGATTTGCAGGAGGGGTACAAGTCAGAAGGGGGGGGTACAAGTCAGCAGGAGGGTACAAGTCATCAGGAGGGTACAAGTCAGCAGGAGGGTACAAGTCAGCAGGGGGTTACAAGTCAGCAGGAGGGTAAAAGTCAGCAGGGGGGTACAAGTCAGCATGGGGGGTACAAGTCAGCAGGAGGGTACAAGTCAGCAGGAGGGTAAAAGTCAGCAGGGGGGTACAAGTCAGCATGGGGGGTACAAGTCAGCATGGGGGGTACAAGTCAGCAGGAGGGTACAAGTCAGCAGGGGGGTACAAGTCAGCATGGGGGGTACAAGTCAGCATGGGGGGTACAAGTCAGCAGGAGGGTAAAAGTCAGCAGGGGGGTACAAGTCAGCATGGGGGGTACAAGTCAGCATGGGGGGTACAAGTCAGCAGGAGGGTACAAGTCAGCAGGAGGGTACAAGTCAGCATGGGGGGTACAAGTCAGCAGGAGGGTACAAGTCAGCAGGAGGGTACAAGTCAGCAGGAGGGTACAAGTCAGCAGGAGGGTACAAGTCAGCATGGGGGGTACAAGTCAGCATGGGGGGTACAAGTCAGCAGGAGGGTACAAGTCAGCAGGAGAGGTACAAGTCAGCATGGGGGGTACAAGTCAGCATGGGGGGTACAAGTCAGCATGGGGGTACAAGTCAGCAGGAGGGTACAAGTCAGCAGGAGGGTACAAGTCAGCAGGAGGGTACAAGTCAGCAGGAGAGGTACAAGTCAGCAGGGTACACCTTTTGTGGCTAGGTTAGTGGTATGGTTTGTCTAGCAGTCTTAACAGTGCATCACTCTAGTTCCATTGTAGTATAGATATATTAGCATAGTAGGTAGTAGTATAGGCATAGTTCATACTAGAAAGTAGCATAGTACAGTGGGGTGCCTGGACACTCAGTCATTTAAAATTAATGCACAAGTTTCGTTTTGACTTATAATTTGAAGATAAGGGCCTATAGAACAATTTTAGCTTGAGTGTCAAGAAACCAGTTTGAATTTAACTACATTTTTTGCCCATTTTCCAAAATGGCCACAATTGAAATCATGAATTCACATCAAGGCTCTGAATGCAGCCACAGAAATATTGATCTCCTTCAAAGCTGGAAAGACAACCAGAACGATCTCCCTGAACACTATCGCCCAGAACCTGGGCACGACAACATGCAAAGCCATGGCTCTCTGCCACGCCATTACTGGATCAGACAGCACATCTTCCTTCAAGTTCAAGGGTAAGCGATCCTGCTACAAGTCGATGTACAAAGTGTCATCCCTCATGGAGGAATTTGCAACTATCATCGGCACGCCATTCCAAACATCGCCAAGGCGACACACTTTGTCTGTAGGCTGTACAACAACGAGCCAAGCTAGGACAATGGTGTTGATCTTGTCCGAATGAGGCTATTCTCACAGAAGACTAGGGACGTGGAGAGAATTCCCCCAACGAGTGATGATTTGGATAAACATCTGAAAAGGAGTGTCTTCCAAGCAAGCATCTGGACGACAGCCCAAAGGTATATGTATCAAGTTTCAAGTTTCAAGTTTCTTTAATAGTTGTCATACAGAAGTACAGAATACTTTCATACAAAATGCTTCTTACTGTTACGCTCCAGAGACTGTGCTAGACAAGATAGTATCAAATAACATAGTATAGCATGTAATTTAGAAGTAGAAAATGAGGTCACAGTGTTCAGTATAGACATATGTACAATGTTCGATGCAGAATAGACGTAACTGAGTTACCATATAATATACAATACTATGCAGTGTACTAATGTACAGTACTATATAGTGCAAAGCAGAAATGGGATGAGGTACAATTTAGGTACAATTTACAGTAAGGTGTACGAGTTGTAGTGCAATCCTTCATCAATAAATATAAAGTGTGGGGAGTGGGTGCTACAGTGTGTTTGTTTAAAGTGAGTGTGTGCTATAAAGTGTGTGGAGTGGGTGCTACAGTGTGTTTGTTAAAGTGAGTGTGTGCGTGTGGATGTGTGTGCTATGTGCGTTTGATGGTTGTTGTTGTGTAGTGTTCATTGTTCGTTTAGCAGCCTGATGGCCTGGGGATAAAAGCTTCTTCTGAGTCTTTCTGTGCTCGCCTTGAGACTCCGGTATCGCTTGCCTGACCGCAGCAGTTCAAAGAGGCAGTTGTTCGGGTGACTGGAGTCTTTAATGATTCTCTTAGCCTTGCCCCTGCACCGCTTGTTGTAAATGTTCTGGAGGGTGGGGAGCCCCCCTCCAATTGTGCGTTCGGCTGAACGTGTCACTCTTTGTAGTCTGCTTCGGTCTTGTGCAGTGCTATTCCCAAACCAGGAGGTGATGTTGCCCGTCAGGATGCTCTCTATTGTACATGAGTAGAAGTTCTTAAGGATCTTCTGACTGACTTGGAACTTCCTTAGGCGCCTGAGGAAGTAGAGGCGTTGTCGTGCCTTCTTCACAACACTGTCAATGTGTGTGGTCCATGTCAAGTCCTCGGATATGTAGGCTCCGAGGTACTTAAAGCTGTTGACTCTCTCAACCGGTGCCCCGTCGATGCTGAGGGGGCTGTAGTCCTTGACCCCCGACCTCCTGAAGTCCACAATCATCTCCTTTGTTTTGCTGACGTTCAGGGAGAGGCTGTTTTCCTGGCACCATCCCGCCAGGACCTTGACCTCTTCCAGGTAGGCCCTCTCGTCGTTGGCAGAGATCAGGCCCACCACCACTGTGTCGTCAGCAAATTTGATGATTGTATTGCTACTCCGCTGAGCCACACAGTCGTGTGTGTACAGGGAGTAGAGGAGGGGACTCAGAACACAGCCCTGGGGGGCCCCTATGTTGAGGGTGATGGATGAGGAGGTGCAGTTGCCTGCTCTCACCACCTGGGGTCTGCCCGTCAGGAAGTCCAAGACCCACTGGCAGAGGTCATAGTTCAAGCCCAGGTCCCTGAGCTTGGCTATGAGTATGGAGGGGACTATGGTATTGAATGCCGAGCTGTAGTCGATGAATAGCATTCTCACATAGTTCCCCTGCCTCTTGTCCAGATGTGATGCTGCTGTGTGCAGCACATGGGCTATGGCGTCCTCCGTGGACCTGTTGGGCGGTATGCAAATTGCAGGGGGTCCATGTTGATGGGGAGGGAGGAGCAGATGTAGCCCTTTACTAGCTTCTCAAAGCACTTCATGGCTATGGAGGTGAGAGCTACAGGGCGGTAGTCGTTGAGGCAAGCAGGCTTGGATTTTTTGGGTACAGGGATAATAGTGGACTTCTTCAGGCAGGTGGGGATGACAGCCTGTTCTAAGGACAGGTTAAATATGTCAGTGAATACCGGGGCCAGTTGGTCGGCACAGACTTTTAGGACGCGGCCGGGGATGCCGTCCGGACCTGCTGCCTTCCTGATATTCACTTTTTTAAAGGTCCGCCTCACCTCATGCTCTGTTACCCTGAACACTGAGTCTCCATCAGCAGCAGACCCCCCCCCCCCCCCCCCATTGCCGTGGCTTGTGGGCTGGTGTTGTTATTACCAGCATCAAACCTCGCATAGAAGGTATTGAGGTCATTTGCTAAGGAGATGTCACTGTTCAGTTTGAGGGAGGCGCCTTTGTAGTCTGTCATCGTTTAGAGCCCCTGCCACATAGCTCTAGAGTCAGCCTGTTCAAACTGGAGTTCAATTTTATCCCTGTAGCGCCGTTTGGCCTCTGTCACTGTCCTCCTTACGTTGTATCGCGCCACCTTGTGGTCATTCATGTTGCCTGCCACTAGGCCGCCGTTGTATGCTTTGGTGCGCGCTCTCAGAGCTTCACGGACGGATTTGTCTACCCAGGGTTTTTGATTTGGGTAAACTCTCATTGTGGTAGTGGGGATTGTTTCTTCCACCAAAGTACGAACATAGTCCAGCACTGTCTCCGTGTAGACATTAATGTTATATGGGGCGCGGAACACGCTCCAGTCTGTGCAGTCAAACGCAGCCTGGAGCGTCTCCTATGACGTCAAATCCCATTTCTGCACCTCTCGCGAGACTACAGGAGTGCTCTTGATTCTCTGTTTGTACTTTGGTGAAAAGAAAATGGCCGCGTGATCCGACTTACCAAAGCCACTAGCAGAATGAGCCTTGTAGCCACCCTTGAATTGCGTGTAACAGTGATCTAGGATGTTACCGCCTCTGGTGTTACAAGTCACATGCTGATAGAAGTCGGGTAAAACCTTTCTCAGATTGGCGCTATTGAAATCACCCACTACTATAATGGCGGCGTTAACCTTCGCCGCTTGGATTCTATTTACCTCATCGTGGAGTCTGGAGAGCGCGACACTATTGCTGGCTTGCGGTGGAATATACACTCCGACCAGGACGATCGCCGTTAACTCCCTCGGGAGGAAGAAAGGACGACACTTGATGGTTATATATTCCAGGTCTGGGCAGCAGTGGTTCGATAATTCCTTCACGTTGGCTGGATCGCTCCAATTGTTATTAAACATGAAGGCGATACCTCCTCCACGCTGTTTGCCGGACTCTGCTGATCTGTCCTTGCGGTGGATGAAGAAGTGATCGGCCGGTTGTATGGCGTGATCTGGGGTTTCTGGCGACAGCCACGTTTCAATGAAGCAGAGAACATTGCAGTCTCTAACGTCTCTCTGGAATCTGTATGCATTTGTGTATTGTATTATTATGTCAAATACAATCATTAATTTTTTCATCCAGGTCCATTGATTTGGTCCACGCTGCCCCTCGCCAAGGATGTATTACATCTGGATGTGAAGTGCACTTGTACTACCTGCTCTCTGTGCAAGTGCATGAGGGCAAAGTTGAAGTGCACACGTCTGTGCAAGTGCAAATGTGAGAACTAGCTGGACCAGAGCAATTTCCAAGACTAACATGTATATGGGATTTGTTAGCCACTTTCTTATTAAAGTATTGTGCAAGGAGTTATTCAAGCAGTTACTCACCACCATATTGTGGCACAGTTCAAAGATAAATAAAAATAACAAAAATATTGTTGAGTCTGAGTGAAATTGTCAAGATAATAAATAAAAACGATGTTTTATCTCACCAGGCCTTTGATCCTATTTTTGTGGATATGCACCAATACCGGAAAACATATAGCTTTTATGGGCAATATGCTTGAAATACCAATTGCTACTCCTGAATCCATATAATATACCTGAATTCAGTATATTATACCTCATATGTTCAGATTGGATAACAACCACTCTATCCTCCCCTCAGTGAAAAACAAGACATGCTACTTTCACCTCAGGAACATTTCACGCATTAGACCACTACTGTCCCCCTCCGACACTGAAAAGCTGGTTCATGCCCTCATTTTCTCCCGTCTAGATTACTGTAATGCATTACTCATTGGCTCAACATCAAAATCCCTCCATAAACTTCAACTAACTAGTTGGCGGCTACGTGGCGCAGTGGACAAGGCGCTCGCAACGAATGCTGGAGACTAGGCTCGAACAGGATGCCTCCTGTTCGAGCCCCGCTCTCCACATTGCTTTCAGTTTAGCTGGTCGTCCACAGTAATACACATTGGCTATATTACGGGGAGGGAAACTGAAGGGTGGGGATCGGGCGTTGAGGACAGCGACTCCTACAGGTCGGTTGGTGCGCCTGCGCAGTAGAATCAAGAAGCGACAGGGGCGGGGCCCCTCCAAAGCCCAGACCCCCGACGCTGAAAGATAGAGCCGCGTAGGTGATGCGACGGCTGTTACCTCGAGTATCGGAGGGGACTCGTGCTATGTATGACTTAGTCCACATTGCAGCCGGCTTGTGGGAGGCAAGAAACAACGTTCGAAGACAGGGGAGGGTTGAATTGGACGATATGAAAATTGGGATGGGAGAAAAATTGAAAAAAATGGGAGAAAAAGTGGATAAAAAAAATATATTCAACTAGTTCAGAACACCTCAACCCGCATCATCACCCGCTGCCCCAAATTCTCCCACATCACACCTGTCCTCTCCTCACTTCACTGGCTCCCTGTCAAGTATAGGTTTGACTTTAAGATCTGTCTCCTCA